>NC_071338.1:7960000-8265000 GCF_027744825.2 Synchiropus splendidus
ACTCGATCATTCTCTTAAAAACGTTTGTCTATAATATATCTGTAAGAAATTCGATTTTCGATATGAAATCACATTTTAATTGCGCAAATGGTCTCCAAATAATATTAAATAAGATACATTTCTTCAGTTAATCAATATTTGGCCTTTAATAGCAAACTATATTTGAAATAAAATATAATTAAAATGATGGTTTAATGCCATAATGTGACTGAGCGGATGACGATTTAATTCTCCACAATATAACGGTCACTTTTTATCACATCTTTCTCGAAAAAAAAAACATTTATAGCGCATAAAAGAACAGGTTACAGCGTTTAAAAGTGAAATGACAATAAATTGAAATTTAATGTCTCTCTTTTGTATGTGGAATCTATGGAGATGACCAGAGAAAACCGCGATTCAACACTCAAAATAAATGATTAGCATGACTTCAAATGTGATTGCGCTTCCAGCGACGTCAATGCGGGAGAGGGAGGGAGGGAGGATGAGGAGGGGGAGGAGGATGCAGGCGGGCGGGAGGGAGGGAGGGAGAGAGAGCGCTGTTTGGTGCGCGCCGCGCATGAGAAGGGGTGAGATTTAAGAAATAGGAGGGGCTTCTAAACGACTAGAAATGTCAATCTGAGCAAGGGAGTCCCAATAATCTAAAGCAATCTGTAAGGACCTGACCTTAGTCCATCCAGATCAATAGGGAAGTGCGGGTGGAGAGAAGGAGAAGAAGAACCAGGGCGACACCGGATCGTTTACACTGGAAATATAGACTTTCCTCTCCTGCACCTTTTTTCTTGCTCCAACAAAACACACAAAAAAGTGGATATCGAGGCAAATCTCTTGCTTTGTGAGCTCAGAGAAGACTTTTCCTCTCCCCCTTTCCTGCCACCATGTCTTTCCCGCAGCTGGGATATCAGTACATCCGACCGATATACCCTCCGGAGCGGCAGGGGATCGCCGGCAATGCCCGGGCCGGGACGGAGCTGAGTCCGTCCGGCGCGCTCTCCAACGTGCTCTCCTCCATGTACGGATCTCCGTTCGCCGCAGCCGCGCAGGGATACGGAGCCTTCCTGCCCTACTCCAACGACATTTCTTTATTCAATCAACTGGTAAGTGTTTTGGGGGGGAAAAGCAACAACTTTTCTTCAACTTTAGCTCAGGCCAAAGTTTGTGACTGAACTTCGTTGCCGAGTTAAAAATTAATAGCGCAGAAAACCGCCGGAACTGCCTTGACATTTCAGCTGCAGTGAATGCATTCGCAGTTTTAGGGGGTGTTTGAAAGTGAAAAAGTTAGGATTTAACTGGCGTCTTCAAGCGTGGTGTTTATGGAATAATTCGGGGTGATTATTAACGGTTTCCCGTCTTTCCTCAGGGAGCTCAGTACGAGCTGAAGGACAGTCCCGGGGTCCAACATCCAGGGTTCGCCCACCATCACCCTGCTTTTTACCCATATGGCCAGTATCAGTTCGGTGACCCGTCCAGACCCAAAAATGCCACCAGGGAAAGCACCAGCACCCTGAAGGCCTGGCTCAGCGAGCACCGCAAGAACCCCTACCCCACCAAAGGTGAGAAGATCATGCTGGCCATCATCACCAAAATGACCCTGACCCAGGTGTCCACCTGGTTCGCCAACGCCAGGAGGAGGCTAAAGAAGGAGAACAAGATGACCTGGACCCCCCGGAACCGCACCGACGAAGAGGGCAACGTGTACCCCAGCGACCATGAGGGGGAGGAGGGGGACAAGAGGGAGGACGAGGAGGAGATAGACCTGGAGAACATCGACACGGAGAATATCGAGAACAAGGACGACTTGGACGATCAGGACGATTTGAAACTTGACGGTAGAAGCGATTCGGAGATTTCAGACGGCTATGAGGATTTACACGGGCCGGAGCCGAGGTTTGCGGGGAAAGAGGGCAAAGAGCTGGACAGAAGAGCAGGGCCAGGAGGCGAGCACTTCCATCACATCCACCACCACTCCTCTTTGGACCTGAAAGCGGCGCAGGACTCGCTCAAACTCAACCCCGCGTCTGTCAACTCACCACCGTCAGAGAACAACCCGGTGCCCAAGCCCAAAATCTGGTCGTTAGCGGAGACAGCCACGGCACCGGACAATCCCCGCAAATCCCCGCAGATGAACAACTCCAGCATCATCGCCCCGCACAGACTCATCTCCTCCTGTCCCGTTGGGAAAATCCAAAGCTGGACGAACCGAGCTTTCTCGGCGCACCAGCTGGCTTTACTGAACTCGAACCACTATCTGGGACTGGCGAACCAGGCCACTGCCACCAGCTTGGCCCTGTACAGCAGCAGCAGGCAAGCGGATGACAAGAGTTCAGAGAGTCCAGTCACAGGTACAAACCCACGACACTGAGACCCGCATGTAGACATCAAGAATAAACAAAAAAAAGACACTCTCCATCATCCATTTCTGTTATTTTTGAACTCCTCTGCTTGCAAATGAAGAGTATTGCTGCGATGCGTGTGTGACAGTGTGTGTGTGTGTGTGGCTTTGAAGGATGACCGATCAAACCAGAAAGCATTTAAAGTATTTAAATTTTATTTCCCTTCTTCTTTGTCTTTCCTTTCTATTCGTGTCGCTCACAAAGCCCTGGTTCGACTTTAATGGTCATAATTTACTTAATGATAACGCTTTTTTTGGCTGTTTTTAATTAGGAACTTTTAGTGCCTTGAATGCAGAGAATAACAAGAAGCATTTCATAATACTGAATTAAATGGATAGATTGGATTTTTCTCACGTCTCGTCAAGGCAACGTGAACCCAAAGCAACTTTGTATTCGCCAGGCCCTTTCCGCTTATTTTTATTTCAACACGGAATGTAAAATAAAACAAAAAAAAATCTCTGTATATTGTAAAAGCATGTCCTGTGTAAAACTGTAATAATGTATGAACCTGTAGTTTGTGAGTTATTTTTTTCCCTCCTCCTTTTTTTTAATTTTTATTATTAAAATGTAAGTTCTGTGATGTTTTTTTGTATATAAGTTCAGAATATGTACATACTTGTGAACCAAAATTGTACAAGAAAGTCTATATTTTTGGCTAATAAATGAATTGCTGCAACTTTAAGCTACGGATGTGGTTTAATGCCAATGTGTGTGATTTTAAAAGCATTTGATCGCCGCTAGCTGCGATGAGAAACGATTTATCTCTCTTTCCTGAAGAGCTGAATTGGGAAATGAGGGTGCGCTTCACGGACCGGGCCGCATTTGGACGCCTTTTACACTCAAGATTCTGAAATCATTATGATATCTGTAAGCTTGTGTTTATTCCTGGAAATATGTTTCAAATATTTTATCACCAAGAATCGCATTTATTCCTATATTTCTCGACATTTATTTTGTCGCACTTGCCGCGCTGTGATCATTTACATGAGAGCGCTTATCTGAGTTTCTGTAAACTTGGTGTTGGAGCTCCCTCTACAGTCACCACGGAGTCCGATTGCAGGAACACACACACTCACACACATACCTCACACACTCGTGGAGATAATTATTATTTATTTTACACCACCCCATTATAATTAATCTAGCATTGTGAATAATTTTTGGCGTTTAGTGATGTCGGACAAGCGACTTTATCTATTGCTTTTGGGAATACAAACTCAACAGTTTTATTTTCTTCCCTTTTCTTTTTTTATTAAAAAAAACCCTCCAAACTCGATATACACTTTCTTTTTCTTTCATTCTTATTTGTCGACAATAAATAAATAATTTTCCATGTTTAGGCCTGACTGAGACTGAGCCTAAATACGTATTTAGATATGCGATACGCCTGCGAACATCCTGGATTAAATTAAAATACGCAAATGACAAACGGATGAAAAATATGTATTACAACGTAGTTGTTTTTAAGCTACATTTTGTTTCGTTTCACTCCTTAAAAATATATATTAGTTGTCCATTTCCGTCTGAGCGGGGAATGAAGGCGTCGCTTGGTGGAATTTAAGGTCATACATTGTGCATTACTTTAAAGTTGTATGATATTTTGGCGAAAGGGAAAAAAGACGACTGGAAATCTCACACATGCGCACACATTAGGTTACAAACAAGTGTGTGTCCATTAAATCTTTGAAGTTGATGTCGAATTAAAATGATACTATGACCACTTTTTTTTAGGTTTGATTTTTTATTTTAGGTTGATTCGAATTGAAGGGGATTCAGTTTGACAAAGGGAACTTTTAAAAAGCAAAATGAATCACAATGAGGTTTATAAAATGATAGTTGAAATAACCAGTGTTAACCAGTACTTTACAATGTATTAACTTCTAAGATGTGCTGGATGTTGGAGTGATTCGATCATTTCCTCTAAAAAAACAAACAAACAAACAAAAAACAACAAGAAATATAATATGATTGCAGACAAATGCCACTTATTTAACAAAATATGATTTTTGAATATTTAAAATATGACCATACACCAAACAACAAGCTTACTTACATGCACCACGCTGTTTCATGTGACACACACTCACACATTCATGTTTCACACACACACACACAGGAGGTTTGTTGCCCCATCCTTGTGGGGTCCGCTTGTTGACATCATGCTTTTTCTGGTCTCTCATCCTGAAAATAACCATCAAACTGAGCCAGAGCTCTTAGCTAAACGTCAACCTAATCATAATGAGCTTGTTGTTTTGAAGACTTCATCCTCAAATTGAGGCCTAACTTTGTGGGGTAGGGCAAGAGGTCCCCACAAGGAGATGTTTTCCCCAAATTTGGTCCTCACTAGAATAGATATGTTTAAACACACACACACACACACACAATAAATTGCACATAGTTGTGCTTAAAATGAATAATTCACAATGCACAGTGATTCTAACAAACATCATTTAAGTCCATAAACAGGTGATGAAGGTCAGCCCTTAGATAGTGTGTCAAAGATTGCTCAACTATACACTGCCATATGTGCGTGTGAACGCATGAGAGTAGAAACCACCGGAGTCAGTATTCTAAATATTGAACGGCTAGTAATAACAGTATGAACAAAAATAATAACCATTATTGTAATAATAATCTGCTATGGAAATGAAAATTTATAGTCATTATTAAATACACACAAACAGTTAATGATACATTGCTTTTAAGGGGAGGAAAAAAAAGGTCCTGATCAGGCAGATTCATATTTTTGTAAATATTCCGTGTCATGTTTGCTCTCCGGGGTTCATTTCCCGATCACAAGGCCCAGCGTGCGACGCCACTGAGGGGACAGTGATCTCTGCAGCTCTGGGCCTTCTCCTCTGATCACTGCATGAAATTAGGGATTAAAAACGCCCCGGCAGAAACAAAAGTCATCACGGCTGCTTATGTCGCCATACGTGTCCGACCTGCTCCTGCTTACAAAGAGCAAATGGAATGCATTAGCTAACACGTCGCTCTGAGCTACAGAGGGAGCGTTTCCACGGAGGCATTTGTGTGTGTCACTCATTTCCTCGCATGTTAAGTGGATGTTCTCCAGGCTAATGAGCAGTAATCAGCATTGACTCCTCTTCCACGAGTTGGACTCCAGAGCAGAAGGTATTTGAGGAAAGGAGCGAGATCACACGAGGACACAGAGACAACGCAACATTAGCTGACTTTCTTCTCTCCTGCCCTTATGAAGTCATGCTCACCAAAAACTATCTGATCCATGCCATGAAGGTTTGAAGCCAAAAGCCTCAAGCGTGCAACATATTTATGATGATATGTCGACTGCTAGGTCTCACCTGGGTCCACTTTGACTGATGACGTGCTCAAAATCAACTCTGCTGTCAATGTTTGACCATCTGCAAGCATTCCAAATCTGATACGTCCGTTTAAAGATACAGAAAACAGACTGGTGACAGCTTTTTTTTTGCATCATCGACTGGTTCTTTTCTGATATGTCATGAGTTTGAGCTCATATTTCCACATGTGCACACGCGGCCCACATGCAACAGCGCTGGAATACACCATCGGCCGTGTGCAAAAGCTGGAATCTTTGCTTATGGTCGTGTATTTTTAGACTAATGTTTCCTGCAATGTGAAATTTAGAGATCTTGGTTATTTGAGGAATACAAAACTTGGCTAAAATGTTTTAGATTTTTGACATAGCACATACTATCCTTGATTGTAAGATCATTGAGTGGTCATTTCTTACTACATTAACGTCCCGAAATGGCATGTTTGCTGTGCAAAACGGATTCCAAAGCAAAAATAGTCACATTCTGTTGTTAATAATAATTTTAAAAAATGTGCATAGTGATGCATTTTTGGATAATTGTACAATGCAATCCTTTATCTGGTTGTGTCAGTGAGAGAAATTCAAGGTAAAAAAAAAAAAAAAGGTCATATATGTAGATTCTGCAGCTTCACTGTGGACAGAATTCATTCATTTAGTGATGCAAGGAGAACTCTGGACAAAGATGGACTCGCACTCCTCCATTCACCCACACAAACAGACAATTTGGAGTCACCATTGTGTTTTGGTGAATAGGAGTAAAGTGGAGTGCAACACAAGGAGAACATACATACTGTACACAGGAAGGACACATGTTCAATATGGACTAGACCGATCGCTTTGAGTCATAAGTCATAAACTAGTGCTTAAAAAACAAGTTAAAATTATGTGAAATCTGAGCATCCATCATGTACCTGTTGAAATCTGGGATTTTGTCTCAGTTTGATCTAAAAACTCTCCCTCCACTCTTCCTGTCTGAACTCAAAACAACCATTTTGGAAAAAAAAATCAGAGAAAGATAGACTCATTAAAGTGAAATGTAACCTGACTTTTTTTCCCAAAACATCTATTGATCCAAGAAACTACAGTTGGATAGAGCCATCAGCGTGTGAATGGGAAGAAACCTCTGGGTAAATAAACACTTGGAGGGCACTCAGGGTGCTTGTATTTAAAACGCCTCCAAATAAAGAGGGAGACTCATGTGTTCCCGACTCATCTGCCCTAGTGGTGCCACTTCCTCTAGCCTGGCCTCAAATGCCACAGAGATGGACAGATGTAATCTCCTCTGTAGACTAGTGAAGCATCTCATTGTCTGTGGATTGGAGACTTGACTCATGAGAGTCTGATTACGGCGATCACCCTTGCCCTGCGCATCCTTAAAAACACCCAGTGAAAATGGCGCACAAGAGGAAATTGTGCAGTAGAATCTGTGGAAGAAGCATTTATCTTCAAGCCAGATAATAATTCATATGGTTCTTCTTCGCAAGTTTAGTCTGTAGGTGTGATTGAGTCTTTCTTTGTGATGGACTGGAGACCAGACCAGGTTGTGCACGCCCTCGCCTGATGCAGGGATCAACTTGAAGGTAGAGTATGAGAATGGTGTTGTGGAAGTGAAGAGGGGTCATGAGAGGATCTTGAGCTTGAAGTTAGACATTGTAGGAGTCATGATGAGCGTAGTGCTTTCACCTCACAGTCAGGGTGTTAGCAGGAGAAGTAGGATGATTTCAAAGTACAGAGAGATTGTTGCACAGGATCTGGGTGGCCAGGAAGAACTAGCAGAGGAGCGGGAAAGTTCAGCAAAAGAGCTGAGAGCTGGGAAACAAAAAAATAAGTTAAAGGTCTATCTTGAACATGGACTAGGATATTGACTTTGTGGTTGGTAGTTTCTGGAAAAATAAGGAAGCTGGCCATTGGATTTGAGTGAGTTTGAAGATGCATGTGGCAGTCTAAGGTTGAGACGGCCTACTCTCACGGCAAATCCCGAAATGCACAGAAGAAGTGATGGATCTGCAGGCATCTTGGTGTTTTATAATATGCAACTAAGCACAGATGCTGCTCTGAATGAATGAAACACAAGTCCTGACTCAGATGCATGAACGTCCAAGCATGGAGTTTACATCCACAGTGACCACAGGGATGTCACCGGAAGTCCACCATCATCTACACGGTCCTGCGCATGCTGTCGATAAAGAGACTCATCACAAACCTCCATCGCCAATGGTGGTGTCATCAGCAAACTTCAGCTGCTTCATAGAGGGACCAGTGGAGGTGTAGTGGTTGGTGTAGAGGGAGAAGTGATGTGGGGGAAGATTTTGTTTATGTGATGAGCTGAAACCCACAAACAAGATCCACGCGTCCCAGGGTGATTCAGTTGCTACAGGATGTAGTGGACACCTGAACTCAGGTGGGTCAGTCTTGACTCAACTTCAGGGGACTGGATTCATATTGTCAAAAACCGAAGTTTCTTGAAGAGTGTTCTGAATGATAACCATTCAGATCAATTTAGGACAAGAATATGGCAGCTTTCACTACACTGGACATATGTATATATGTACATATATTTGCATTTTGTTGCTCCAGCTACCCAACTAGAAGTTAAAGAAGGATCTGCAAATATAATGTAGAGGAAGGAAATTGAAACTCTGTTGAATGTATTGCAGGGGTTCTAGTTAAATTATAGAAACACGGATCTACAGCTAAGGTTCAAAACCACAGTACCTCAGAATGACCTGCCAAAAAAAAGAAAAAAAGAAAAAGAAAAGCTTATTTTGCGATTTGCAACTTTAGTGTCTCCTGCATGTTTCATGGCCGATCCATTATTTATAGTGGAACCGGAGTGCAGAAGCAGCAGCAACACGTTAGAGAACAGTCAGGAGCAGGAAGAGAGCGGTTGTTGTGCTGAGCAGGAGGACAAAAGGCCCAGGAGGAATGACATTCTCTGGGGCCGAAGCGCGAGAGAGGGAGGGCACTGATTTCATGCCTTTTGTTGAGGAAGGTTAGAGGGAGAAATTCTTTCACCGAATCCGAAAGGCAACAAGTAGAGAAGGGGGGCGACGAGGCGACAGGCCAGAGGGAGAGGCGTTTAGGCTTTTGCCGTTCAGCCAGCTGAAAGATTGTGCTTTTCTCTGCCCCCCACCCCCTTCAGATCCTCAAGACAGGACCAAGTTACAGGGCAATTATGGAAATGCTGCTTTTGAAGCCAAGCATAGCCCCTTTTCAGTTCCTCCTCGGGACACAGCGGTTATAGCAATCGCAGCGAAACAATGCGAGGAAGTTTTTATAAGACACAAAGTCATTAATGTAGTAAGAGCGTTCCGTTGTGCTGCGACAATTGTGTGTAGTGAAAACACATACCGGTAGAGAAATCTTGTTCAGAAAAGGTTTCCTACACAAACAGGGGTAAAAAAGGTTGTCAGTCCCTCAACAACACAACCTCAAAGTACATAGTAATGCTGCCGATGAGTTCAATTCAGTTTGATTTCACCTATAGTTTTATCATAACAACTGCACACTTTTTTTTCAAAGACAGGCAAATTATAAAAAAAAGAAAATAGAAATATAATAAAAATAGAAACTTTGAATATTCAGTCAATAATGTAGTGGCTTATTTTTTAAATTACTAAATGACATGTTTGTGCAGAGCAAACTATTATAACAGATTTAACTGTGTATTTGCAAACTATTTAGTTCAGTTTGAAATGGATTTATTTCATTTAGGAAGAGAACTTCTAATATTACTTTGGATTTGTGAATGAGTTTAGTGCGAGACAATAGTATATTTTTATTTACTTTAAGTGTATTTCAGAATATATTGTTTGTAACCCGGGGTGAAATGTTCAAATTAAACCTGAATATTTATTTCGGCAATTTTACATCTTTAGTCATGAAAGCATTGGTTAGTTTGTCAGCTATTGCATTTAACATGGCATGGTTGAGATAGTCACACCGTGAGACAATTTCAGTTTTAGTGCTGTCCATCTTTTCCCCCCACAGCACTGATAATATGACCATGACACCAATCCAGACATGGTCCATTTAACAAGGTTTTTGGGTGGACCATACCGAAGCAATGAGCAGGAGTTTGGGATGGTTCAACTGTCCTCCCCGATTCCTCCAACAGCTGCATGATGTGGCGTCTAGAGATTGCACGTCCCTGACAGAAGCCCAGCAGAAGCATCGGCCGTGCACTTTCTCAGCTTTGTACATTAGTCCGCGGTGTAACACAGAATTTCACCGCCGCGTGTGAACTAATAAGACACATTTTCTCCAGCTTTTGAGAGGATCGCACGAGAGTGATGTCTCGACACAGCGAAGGCCTTGTCCAACAGAGCCTTTACACTCCGAGCGGAGCTGACAAATGCCAATACCAGGGCTTTTCGCTTATCACCGTTAATGAGAGGACATATTTGGAACATTCGCAGTGTTTGTACAGACTTCATATACATTATGAAGGGTCTTTTCTTGGCAGCACTTTGGGAGTGGTGGTGAGTTCTCCCCTCCACAGGAGTGTCTAAAGAAACGTGATGAATTCTTCCTCCTTGCAAGTCTGTCGAACAAGTCCTTTCTTACTCCTCACCATGAATACATTAAGAGCTACTTGATTGATTCGAGACCTCACAAGAGGGTGATCCACTGATCCGACTCCTCTGGTGTGATTAATAGACTTTATTAACAGAGTCCTCTTGCTCTTAATAATGCTAATGTAAAGGACGCGATGCTGTTGGGGAGTTAGAGGGGCCACAGGAAGTCTCTTTTTCATCCAGAGGTTATACATTTTGATCTTGATGGATATACACGAGGAGTAAGAACCCTTTCCCCTCATGTACGGCCGGTGATCCTTAGCAAATATACTTAATACCTCCTATAAAATAGCTTCAGTTTATGCATGTTGATATGTTTAACTGCCTTTAGAGTTCATGCACACACAGTCCTGTCATGTCGTGGACTTCTGAACTCGAGAGCTGTCCCTTTCGCTGACTCAAATATTTGTGAGAGGCGCTATACAAGAATTAAGAGTTATCAACAGTGTTACCAAGGTGAAACCTCACCTTAACATATACTACAAAAAATACAAGGTTGTCAACTCTTTCACCGAAAAGCGTCATTGTCATATAGTGCTGTGGGGTTAAAACAAAAATTCAAGGCATGTGACTTGGCTAATTATTGCTATGGAGAAGTTGCGTGCTGGTCTGTACAAGTAAACCATGTACAGGAAATTGTTCAGCTACGCGGAGCTGAATGCTTATCAGTGAAGCACAGGAACCAGTGAGTCTCTACCAGCAGTGGACACAACTTATCATCATGGGTTTTTGTCGCAACATACCCTCGCAAGTGATTTATTCAAACATGGATAGTGCCATTCATGTCTCGCTGCATTACAGCATGACCCAGACGGGTTTTGTGTGCTTTAGCGCCACATATCAGACGCAAACACTCGATGACATCACCAGACAAGGCGAGTGTTGCTGGCTGCTGCGTGGGACGTCGATAACAGCAGGTGAGAGGGTCTTTGCCGTGTAATGATGATGCCTAACGCTGTCTAACTTGTAAACCCTGATATTGATTCTCCTCAGCTCGGCACAATCCCTCATGCCTGAAAGAAAGCAGTAATGTGTCTGCACAGAATCCAATATCCGCTACTATTAATGAACACTGGCAAGCCAGTGAACCTCTGTGCTGATAGTTTGGTTTAATCGAGTTATTCTTGGAGCACGTCGAGCCCAAATCCGTTTTTATGAGCAAGGCCTGGCCAGGACGGCAGCAGCACATTTGGTTATGGTTATATGAATAAATAAGCATTTCAAGATAAGAAAGCAGACACTCGCACATAGAGACATAAATAAAGCACGGCAAACAAAACAACATGTTAATAGTGTTTACCACAGGTTTCTCTATTAATAATGGATTTGCCTGGTTGACATGCTTCCTCACACTCCGCTGGGAGTTTGAAAGTGTATATTCTTAAATCGGGCGGAAAAGACTGAGAACACTTTTCTTCCTCTCAACTTTTCTCTTTGTGCTTAGATAAACTTGTTGTCAGGCACATTGTCAGCCACTCCAGCGTGACACCACGCCGCCAGATAATAGCATTGCAATGCAAATGAGAGATGGCTGAAGCCTAGTCACAGTGTGGTTGTGTCTGTGTGTGTGTGTGCAGTCATCCATGCTTTTGTTTTGTTAGGGTTTATTAGAGAATGACAAGGTGGGTGACTGACTGATTCAACAGTTGTGGCTTTCAAGCCGATTGGTGCATTGACTAGGACAACAAAACTTCAAGCTAACTCAAGGAGGATTGCCAAAATAAACATGTATCCTCACTGCATCGCTTCTTTGGGATGTACAAAAATAAAATGAAAATAACATTTAAAAAAGCCTGCAAACAAAAATTCTGTGTCAATTATTTGATATAACAATATATTTCATCAAATTCAAATTTTGTTATGGAAATGCTGTAAATGTGGAGTGAAAAATCAACCAGTCGATTGGCAAGACCTGTTCTTTCACCCACCAAACGCTCAGCTTGGCCTCTGACTTTGACCTCATATGATGGAGCAGGAGGTTTTTGTTGAGGAAAAGATGTGTTCAAGAATTCCCTCTGGTGGATGAAGGAGAAGCTCAAGAAAATCTCGTGTCCTTGGAGTCCTGAACCCTTCTGAAAACAGAAGCGGAAAAATGGATCAAGTCCAGATTCATCTGATTCTGAAAGACCTTCAACAAAACTTGGTGAGTTTAGTTTACTAGACCTCAAAGCAACAAGGTAAGTAAAGCCAACCCTATAGCGGGAGTCAGGTTCTGAGAGTCCCAGGAATAGCTGCCATGCTTTGACTGAGGGATCTCTTTAGCATGGACTTAGGCCACAGTGTCCAGACCTAATCCATTAAATAGATGATTGTAGAACATAAAACTGTGATGATGTCGACATCAAATCTGTCATTTTGTGTGACGTGCAAGAGCTTCTTATACATACAATTGCATACAATTTTCCAACGTTATAAGATGAAATTAAATCTTGAGAAATCACAACACACTCACAAAGCACCAGGTTAGACCGTGAACAAAATGTGAATATCTAGTTAAAGTTAAAAATGATCCATGAAGAGTCATAAATTCCTCATTGCCAACATAGTCATTGGGATTCAGGAATGTTAGAAGACAGACTTTATTCAGACATTAAACAGCACAAATCAGAGACAAGACAGGAAGTAGGACAGGAAATCTGGAGAGTCAAGGCACAGAATGGTCCAAACAAGTCAGGCATTGAGGATGAATAGTCCGTGCCACCTCCAGCTGTGTAGTTTTTTTTTAAAGTTTTTTAAGCTTTTGCCCTAAGCTAAGGCCGTTCACATTAAGTGGCGATCTCACGGACAGAAAAGGGGTGGACATTGTGTCGCTGTGTCTTTTTCCAGCAGGGCCACCCCTTTTCTGTTGTCATGCTAAAGAGTGGAGTGTTCATTGAAACTGTACCTCCTTTCACACGCGGTGACCTCAAACCATCGCTCACCCTGGGCCGAACACGGTTGCATCACTCTGTTTCCCCTCAGAGACAAAAGCAGTGACGGACACGTCGTAGCTCAGCGTCTCTCCAGGATCCCTTGCAAACTTGTCCATATTGAACTTCATCGTGGTGAACATAAAGCTGTCCTCTCCACCTGCACATTTCCTTATGCTTTTTGTCCAAACCCAGAAAGAAAAATCTTGAGATATTCCTTTGCCAAATCCATCCATTGTTATTGTACCACCTGCTTCAGAAACAGCAGTGGAACAGCAAGAGATGGGCTGAAACAAAATAATACATACAGATAGCCAACCTCTTCACGCTATCAACTGCCTTTACACCAAATGCTTAATGATGCAAAATTAAATATATATATATATATATATATATATATATATATATATATATATAATACAGCCATAGTAGCAACAACAACCACAAAACCACAGCATAGATACTAATGCATTTCTGGTTTCCTCATTACATTTTTGCTTTATTTTATGTATTCTTTTATCAGAAATCGTGGATTCTTTGTACAGCTTTAAGTAAGTGGCCTCAATAAAGAAACTCACTCGCAAGCTTTTTGAAAAACTATCTCCCCTTCAGCCATCACACAAAAAGAACCGTAAAATTTTGAATGAGCTTTTTGCTTCCGTCAATCTGTGAATCCGTTCAGTTAGATGGTGACATAAGGGCAAATCGTGAGGACCCTGAACTCCCTGGGGCCTCATCACGGAGGAGCACCGCCTTCATCTGTAAAAGACCATGAGAGGAGCCATATCTAATGTCATTTTACAGGTAGATAGAGCGGGAGATTGGGGAGTAATTGGATGTAATAACGTATCGCTTCTTCTCAATCCCGCAGGACTCTTCTTCTTACGCCTCCAAACTCCCCGAAGACTCCGAAGAGCGTTTGCTGTCGCACCACAGAAATATAGTGGGGATGAACTATGACCTCTGTCCCTCTTTCCTGAAGGTCAGCGGCCCACTTTGCATACACAGATCCGGAAATGAAAACACAAACAGCCGAGAGAGAGGTGAGGTCAGCAAGTTAAACCAACAGCTAGGATGACAGTTAATTGACCGCCGAGTAGTGTAACTGTCATCCATCTCCCCAGGGTGGACTGGGGAAGCCTCCCTTGTTGGCTCCTGAGACCTTGCTCTGAGAGCACGCTTCTCCCACAGTGGGCCGATCACATTGCATCCCATTTGATTATTAATTCATCATTATTGTTTACATTTGGGTAACACACAATAAGGACTGTGGCAAGCGTGGAGACGAAATGTCAAATTGAATTACAGACATATGCGGGAGTTGGCCGCAAATCAGCTGGCAGCGCTGAAAGGGTCTTTCTTGCTAATTACTCATATCCAAACCGCGGCGAGAGACGTCAGGCGGCTGACTGAAAGCGGGCAGATAAGAGAGTGTGTATGGATGATTCGAGCCGTGCTCTAATGACTTGTTTGGTCCCGTGTGTCAGCTGCAGTGACATATAGAGGATGGCATCAAAGCTCCTGGGTCTTCTGCACATCTGTGTTTGTGAAGACAAAGGCACTGAGTGACATATCTCTTCGCACAGGAAATGTCCAGGCTGTAATGTTTTCATTCGTGACCTGATCTGGCAGAGTCAGAAGTCGCCGTTCTGCTTTCGAAATTGAAGCCTGTTTTGATTACAAAGGGCTGGAAAGGGTTCACGCTCGAAATGGAACGTTATTACAGAAGATTTATGTCAACATGCAACAGATTAGGCTGGCAAGAAGGTGGAAGAAAAAGACACTTAATTCTGCAAAATGATTGAGCCGGTTTTGGTTCATAAATGACACATCATACACAAGAATACCATACATAACTGGTCACTGGACATCCTAGGTACCTCTCCAAGTGGACAGAGACACCAAAAGATGGCTGTATCTATTTGGACTGGGAGAAGAAAATGAAGGACACAGAGGAAACCTCTCAAGCACAGTCAAACTTGGCAACGGCGGTCACCCAGGTTAACCACAATCGCTTCCAAGGAGCCTTATTTGCCCCAAAACCTATGGGAATGGATGCCACTGACAGGAAGTACAGCCCTCCTGAGTACAGCTTACCCACCAGACTTGAATGCTGGATGGATGTGTGACATCAGTTGTTTGAACCTAGCACTGTCCCTTGTATGGGTCTCCTGAACTCCCTTTTGTTTTGGAATTGCGGTACATTAAACTGTGACATAAGGTCATGATCTCAAGAACACGGGTGAGAAGGCAGGACACGCAGATGTGAATGGCTTCACACAGGAGCCGGACACTTGTGTATAAACAGGAGTGATGGCGGTGCAGAATCTGATCTGTCCTCTGATTTCTCAGGGCCGGAATTAAGGGTGTGAAAGGGGAGTGAGAGAGACAGTGAGTGCGTGTGGGAGATAATAGGCCTTTCTCCACGCCACTCAGCGATTCCTTGGCATGCAGCTGGCACACAGCTGGCCGTCAGACCGAGCACCGCCCTCCTCCGCTTCCCTCAGCAGCCCGCCTACAGAATGCCAGAAATGCAGAGGAAGAGAAGTGCTCTAAAGGCGTAAAAAACATTAGTGTTAATGGGGAATAAGAAGAAGGAAGTTATGATGAGACCCCCCTGCTCCTGAGCTCCAACTGGAATTTAACTGGAGGGGATCACTCAGTGCTGGACAGGTGGTTCCTCAGTAGCTACACAATCTTCTATTGGGCCTGTGGGGAGCTTTAGAGCTGTTCCTATGTTGGAAAGTGATATGGCGGATAATGAATATCTGCTGCCTCTCTTCCTTCGCTGACATCATCTGTGCAACAACAACACACCACGATGCCAATGCTAAGTAAATGTCCTCATAGTAGCTCACTTTGGCCATAGCTGGCCATTCGCTTCATTCACTCTAAAAAGAAGCTTCAAAATTCATTAAATCATGCATGTCAGCAGGCAAGTATTTACACACACACCAACAGCTATAGTAGCTGTCGGTGAGCGACACACAACAGGCTGATTCATGAGGATTGATCAAAGCGGCTCTTATGCCTCTGCAGTACATGATGTGAATTTAAGGAATATTTGCCTACGTATCCTCGATTTTCATCAATATGAAGAGCGTTTAGGAAATGATGGATATTTCCCTATTCTTGGTTTCAGATTTAAGAAGAGACATGGAAACAGAATGGACATGGAAAGCTCTAAGAGTGTGCTGGCCCATATTAGGGCAGGGTCACCTGGGTTTCTCTGAACGTCTGGAGAAATGAACAGGTCAGGGTTTCAGGCACAAGCCGTCCTTTTATTTGCAGCGAAAAGACAAGCCAAAAACAGCAATAAAGAATTTTGTAACCTGTCATCTCCATCCTTCTCCCAGGTTTTTCGCTTGAAGCCTGTTCAAGTATGTTGTAATGTGGCACGTTCAAGGCATGAAATGAGCATCTGAGTTTCGAGGTCCCAATGAAAGATCAATTGGAACTTTTTTATTTATTTTTTTGGTTTGTTTGGACTAATAAACACTATTTTGAAAGTCTCACGTGATCTCTTGGTAAACGGCTGGTGCGCCATGTCACTTGCCCACCTCCCTAGATTTGAGCCACGAGGAGCTCGAGAAGCTCCTGGTCAGTTTATTCATGAGCATCTATGGAAGGCTGAGTTGCTGCTTTCTAACTGTTTCTAACTGTCTAAAAGTGTGAACTTTGTGGTGGCTTTTCATGGCCCGTGTTGCAGGAGCCATGTGTCTCTTGAGACACACCAACCGGGACTCTGTTCTGTTCTGAACCAGTCAGAATCAAGCAGAATTATGGAAATCAAATGCAAAGGAATGTTTTGCTCAAGGTCCTCTTGTCTTCTTTTTTTGGCATTAGGAGCAGATGTTGTCAGCAGTCAGTAGCAAAAGACTAAAATGACTTGCCTGCGTGTCCTTTATCTGTCAAATCAAGAGCAGACGAAATAAACAAAAAGAATTTACATTCGAAGCCTGACTCTGCTATTTTGCCACCGGGCAACGCTAAAGCACCACATGACTGTGCAGTTGTGGCTCGAGACTGTTGTGGATAAGAAGCCTGCTCAGCAAAGGACAGCAAAGCACATCCAGATGACAGGAAACAACACTGTTACACAATATAACCCAACGACACGAGCAGCGGCGGTTACAAAGGGCTGTAATCTGAAATGAGATGACTCCATGCACAGCTACAAATTAAATAAAGGCAAAATCTGGACTCCATTACGCTGCCTACATTTTCACAAGGTTTTAAATGGTAAAATAAATACAAAGGTCGTCGTATGAAACAAAGCCGTGACCACCATTTGCTTTGTGGGAATGCCCGGAGAAAAAATGAAAAGCTAGCATGGTAAACACTGGGTTCGCCGCCTCAAATTTGTGAGTGAGACCAAATGTGAAGTAATCACAGGCAGATTTGTGGATGCGTGTTAATTAGCCACGACAGGCTGCTGATGGCAGTTGTTGCAACTGAATCGATCCCACACATGGAAAACCAACAGTGGCTTGTTTTTTTTTTTTAATTCCCAGACAACTGACAGGATAAAGCACTGCAAACACTGACTCTATTGGACTCCAGGTTTACAGTATATACCATGTGACATCCATCACCATTGGGAACTTGGTGACGGTAACAATAGCTTACAAACATGACTAACATGGACGAACGTCAAGACGGGTTATGTGGACTCAAACATGAGGTGAAAATTATGGACCTCTTTACTTTGGCCACTACCTGCTTGCATATTCAACTGCCTCACTTTAAGTAGTTTAATGGATGACTGATACACTTGTTGACTTTGCAGTGTAACCACTGTTATGAGCAAAATAAAAACTGGTAAATGTGATGTAACAACGCATGGTCCAAGATTGGTACATCTCACATAGTTGACCATGGTCTGAAGAGACAGGGCTACTGAGTGTACTTTTTGTGTGTATCTTGTCAAAGAATTAGTGTTTCATGTAATAGTTTTAAACATGCACACACATTTGAGTTTCATTTACACCTCCAAGTTTCAACTATGAGACATCTTTTCAATAAAAGGTGGAGATATTTTAGGATCTGAAGTTGACTGTCATTTTGAGTGTGAAGGATTTAGCTCCATTACTATCGGACATAATTTAGATTCCACTTATTTATTTATTTTAATACCACATGAGCAAAGAACTTTGTAATGTAATGTAAAATACTACAGATAAATGCATGTTTTGTTCCCAATATTGTTTAATCTTGTCCCGTATCCTGAGACAGCACTTTGAGAATGAAATACTTTTAACGTTACGAGCATATGCCGCAGGACGGTGTCTAAGAAAAAGTACAAGAAAATGTATTCCATCTGATACTAACAATAGCTTCAATCCTCAAGGCAAAATGACCAACTTGCTGTTACCAAAAACATTTTCTGTTTGAAGCAAGGAAGATGTTCCTTGGGAATAAAAACAAATGTTGACCCAGAAGCAACAGCTTTCAGGGCTTTTTTTGTCTCCAAGTTATAAGATCAAATTCTCAACTTTTGTGGGTTTTTTTTTTTCTTTATAAACTTTACACTTCACAATGTGACTTGGAAGTCTCTCCTTCCCTGAAATGAGCGCACACCATCTACACATGCCTTTGAAATTACAGATCATAATAGACATCTGTTATCTGAGTGTAAATCTCAAGAGCTGCTTGCCTTGCACACAGACGCATTCAAGAGTCGAGATATCACTCCCCATAATCCACAAGCACTTTCGGGGCCTTGTATCCTCCCCCTGACTCCCTTTGCACCTCATCTACCCGGTGCTAACACAAGCCCCCTCTTATGTGGCTTCCCCTTTTCCCCTGCGCATGATCCACATCACTGAAACTACAGCCGCCAAGGAGGGCTTTTCTTTCCACTTCTCCAGCCACGTTCGGCCAAGATTTATTAGACGTTTCGAGCAAAATGCAATTTTCACCATGTTGGTTTTTGAGAGTGAGGGGAATTGGAAAGGGTTTTCTCGGTGCTTTGAGATTCATGTCTACTCAGCTGAGATGGTTGGACGGCTCTTTCCAACACCAATACCCCAAAACCCACAGAGACAGCTAAATGATTTATTGGTCTCTTTTTATTGAGAGAGAATGAGAGTGTAACATAAGTAAGAATAACAATGTAATTGAGCCTGTCTGCAATGTTGCACAGTTCAAAGGTTCCTGAGGTGGAGGTATTTAAAGGGTGATTGTGCTGCGGATATGAATGTTTGGGAATCATATATTTACATGCCTGACAGGTTCGAGCTGCTAATGTTTATCGTCACAAAACGTTCGGCTTCGGTTACCGCAGTCAGAGGCAAAAATGACAGTGTTGACTTCTGCTGTTGCTCTTAACTAAGCACATAGTTACGAGAGATGACGTCACACCGACAACTGTCACCATCTTGGCAGGAAAGTGTGAAGAACTCGCTCCAGCAACACATCAGTAGGTTGTGATTTGCTGCCTTCCTAAAGCAAAACATTAGTCTTATTCCAACGTGCTGGATCGTGCCACAGAGCTCATGAACAACAGAGAAAAGGTTTGATAGAATTACTACTGATAGCCAACACGGCCAGTTAATAGAAGGCTGCCATGAACACCAAAGGACTCAATGAATCATATCTGAAGACAACAGATGACACAGTGCAAATTCTCCTGCCACATTGTCATCAGTGTGCACCATGGTTTGGTTCATTCATGCTTCAACACAGTGACATTTTCTTTTGGTTTTTGGAAGCCGCCTTTGTTTTTGTGGTGACTTGTCACAATGTTGTTGTAGTCAAACTGTCGCGCCATTACCGTTGTTTGGTTAAGTAAATTGAGTTGGTTTAAGGAGCACGCCAATATTCCCTGCAATTTAAGCGGCAACTCATGCAATCGTCAACATGTTTTACATCAACACTAGAAGAAAAAAAATCAGGCTGGAAGATCTGAAACTTTCCCTTTGCGACCATACTCATAATATCCGCCGGATGACATGGCTCTCACGTTGCCTTATCTCCAGAGGCGACGTCATCACACGACCTTCCTTCCACCTATGATTGTACACCTCTAATGGACTGCTTTGATAAAGCATGTCACAGTGACTAAACTAATGTGTTGTCAGAATTCCCGTAAGAATATGATTCGGTTTGAGATGCAGGAGACAATGCAGAACAACACTTCTGGGGCAGGGAGACGTGCAATTGGTGTGTGGACAGGCTGCCAAATTCAAAAACAGTAGCTTGTTATTCTTCTTCGCGGATCACAAACAACTATTCCGCAGAAAGCGCCCTCAACTGGGCAGTGTCAGTACTGAGCGTGGTGAGAGTGAAAATGACTTCAGCTCATCTGAGCATGGGCCTTTCAAGTGAAAGAGGCCTTCTAAGAAATCTCAATAGTCGTGACAAACAATAACACATTAATTCAGAAGCTCAGCAAAAACATGCAAATCACACATTTAAGATAGATTTTTACACTTTTAATGTGGGGATACAGCACCAACATTCACTCTTGCTAGCGTTTTCCTTTCTTGAAGGTAAGTGTTGTAGACTTGGCTTGGCACAGTTCCCCACCAGATAAAGGTTTCCAAGAACCGTGCGGAACACCAGACAGATACGCTGAAGTCAGTGGAAGAAAAGAACAGTCCCTGCCATTGTAGGGTGAGTAAATGTACCTTATAAAACCAGGAAAATTATGTATAATAGATGGGATGTACTCGTCTGTGGTCACATTCAGAAGAAACATAGACTTCAAGGAGATGTCTCATTGAGATCACAGCCAGTGAATCATACCATATCAAAGACTGACAGGACAGACAGATGTAGGGGGAGAAAGAAAGGAGGACAGAGAGATGAAGGCAAATTAGACAGATTTAAGAGGAAGACGATGGGAGCCGGGATAAAAACACCCCACACTGAATTCCATCTCCTTTGCCTAGACAGATGTGCAGAGTGAATAAATTATGAAGGGTAACAGTTTCACAACATCATACAAGATTGCCAGCTCCATACTGCGCGACTGTTCCGGACTTCGCTCTGGATCACGCTCCCCCTGGCCCCTGGGGAACCTGCTAGACCCATCACTTCACATCTGTATGAAAATCAAGCCTGGAGGCAAACACATGGGGATGTGTAACTCTGAGTGACCAAGTTACGTGTGTCACACCGGACTGAGAAGTCGTGTCCCACCCTCATGACTGACCAGGCTCAAAATACCTGTCTTAGTCTGAGGTCACCAACCAGATACTTTCCCTCTTGTTGGGTTGTTTATTTTGAGAGTAATATAGTCCAGTTGCATTTTAAAAATCTGAAACCTATGTATCTTAAGTTATCACTATTCACCTCACAGTCTGTTTCGAGGAGGCAGCAGTTTAGCTAAGTCTCATCTCAGCTGGAAATTCCTGAATATTCTTGGTCTGATCTCTCTGGTGTTAAGCCAAAAAAATGAATGTTGGAGTAACTTCATGAATGGGACACTGTCATTGTTGCGTTTTCCAGTCGATGCACATCTGAGTGTTACTTTTTACAATACATGGTTTATCCTCATTTCACTAGAAAAGTAAGGGCATCAAAATCACACCAGAAAAAAAAAGTATTTTCTTGGAAAATAATCCAAAATAATTGGAGAAAAGGAAAACGAAGCAATAAAAGCCTTTTCCCAATGTATAAATCACCAGATTTAACCACTTATAGTCAAGTTGTCATCCCCTTTTGGTGCTTTTCGGAGTTCCGACATGACACGTAATTGAGCCTTGGATGGAAACACACAGCGTAAAATGATGATTGAGTCGTGATTGAATGCTTTTTAACGGGCAAAAAGGATGACAGATGTTGAAATGCTGTCAGGAGTTGATGCTCGTTCTCATGCTCTTAGATCAAGAGGTACCCCTCCTTTTCCAGCAGTAGTGTAGTGATTTCTTTCCATCGATTTGATTGCTGTAGATCTGTGATCAATTCTCCTCAAAGTAACTTCAAACGGACCGACACACAGTTCTTTTTATACCTTAGTAAGGCAGCGGTGCTTTGGAAAGTTATCATCATGGAAGCTGAAATCCTTCAGATATAAACATGTTTGCAAGAACTCTATCAAATTATTTTCTGAATAGCAATAAAGCGGCCTCTATTCTACCAGTCTGGGCATCCGTCCCGTTTACCCCGGCCGCTCGCTGCAGTGCTTTCCAACCACACTACAGCAGGATCGGTTTCCTCCCAGAATCCCACTGAAGCGCTGCCATGTCGGCTGGAGACAATCAGCTAAAATGCTCCTTAGATATCTCTGCGCCTTTTCAAAAGCCCCAAATTCAATTTATGGACACATTTATTACCATGTCTGTCAGTGACTAAAAGGGAGTTTCATAATCAGGAGCACACATCTGATCTGGTCACAGCGGGCCGCCGCGCTTGGCCAATATGCAGACCATTACACGGTCCGAGCCGGGCCTCCGCTCACAGAGGAAAAAGGAAAACACGAGCGAACAAAAGAGTCGGTAGTTAGACGCGGTATGGAGGCTCTCAGATGTGACGTTAAAAAAGAACTGATCTGATTTAGGAGTTGGGCCTTAGGGAGAAATCCGTTTACACTCCGAGCGCTGCCGGGGCCTTGACCATGTGATGAGAGATCTCGGAGCAGCGTCCCAGAACCAAACATGACTCCCACAGCACACTTTTCTCATGTTATTGAAAACATAAATGGGATGTTTTTGTTGTCTAATGATGTTTCTGTCAGTCTCTTAGTAGCAGAGGACTTGAAAAGCTTAAAGAGGGCTTTGAAAGATTGTCGTGTTGTGGTCTCGCTTGTTTCACAAAACTTTGACATAGTTTCAAAGTTGCCCACAACTTAATAAAATCGTCTTTGTTGAAGTCCAGTGCGGAAACTAGAAGAGGTGCTTAACTGCTGTTCATTTTATACACGGGAAGCATGTCGAGGTTCATTTTGAGTGCAACTTAAACGCAATTGCATGACACAACTTTAATAGCAGCAGTGCAGAGTTAGACATGAACCAGTAAAATAGAAAAAAGTCCTACACCAAGGATTCGCTAGGTACAATATTAGCTATTTCATTAACCATGATTCATGAGTGATGGATCTATTTGTCTGTCATAAGTCCGCATAATAAAGTGTTCATGGGAGTGCACGCATGAAGTCATCAGAAAGCACTGCGACTCAAATAACTGGACAGGAGATTCCTCACATGTGGCAAAGCTCAATTACACACAAACACACACAAACCATAATTCAGGGAATTAACTGAGTGAGCCCAATAACCAGAGTTGTTTTCTAGACGTCTGGAATCACACACATCTGCTGACAAGTCCTCACTAGGTTAAGACATTAACGTGAGCTGCAATGGAGATAAAACACTCATACTCACGGAATTGGGTCAGTGCTATGTGTTATTTGAGTGAGGCACTGTGACTCAAACTTGCTATACGGGAAACAATATAGACAATATGATTCTGCAGAAGCTCTACATGGAGCTGTTGGGTCGCTTGTTACCAGATCTCACTTCTATATACACAACAGTGATGAACATACTAATACAATAGTGGTGCAATATCAGCTTCCAAAATCAAAATTACATGTCTAGAGCGGGTTTCTTCTTCTATAATCGAACCAAAAACAAGAAAACCTACGACTATCATCTCATTGAACGGTAGTTTTGGGTTAGCATATGGTTAGTTATATGTGCTTCCTTATTTAGCCATCAGCTTCAGTTATAGTGACCAAAATATGTTTAATACATCATTGCTATCGACCAGACGGCACCAACCCAGCAATGTTTTGTGACATTTGATATTCCCGATATTGGTCTTGCATCCCATATTGCAGTGCAGCAAAACAAAAGTTATCGCTTTCTCCTGGAATGGTGTGATCGTAACTTTACCAACTCGGAGGCACAGTAGGAGCGAACTGGCCCACGTGAATGGGTAATGTGTACTACACAAACTGCTCATTCAATGGGGTGAGTTTGTCTGTACTGGTATCTTTTATGCAGACAAGTTGCAAAAATCAGCAAGGAGTTAGGTCATAATTAAAAATGCAACATTGTTATATGATTCAGTCAGTTCAGAAGCCAGTTGCACGAGAAGATTTGGAGGTCTTAAGCAGACAGAGAGGGTGTTGTGAGAACCAGCTATAACAACATTGAAGCGTGAAAGATTTACTGCCCACGCTCTGCTTGTGAAATGTAGATTCTAATGAGTGCTCTGCAGGCAACATGTCAGTCAACTTGGAAACGCGGGGGGCGAGGACTAGACTGGGACCTGGTGATTGAAGACTTTGGTCTGCACTGGTGCGACACACACACCACAGACCGCAGTTGACAATCATCAGGCTTCTGGCTGGAAAGGGTGTCGCTGACGTCTGAGCGCCACTGCTCTCCAACGTCCAGAAAGCCTGAACCACTTGTGAGATCCACACCTCGGGCCTCTGCTATAAATCAATACTCACTCACGGGGGTCGCTGCCTCGGCTCGGAAATAGGTACTAAGCTCCCCCTAGAGGCCAAAAGCAAAGAGCGATTCAGTAAAGGATGCGAAGCGTGTCGGTGACTAACCATAAGATCACATTTTACAACAGGAGAAACAAATTTACAAGGTTCAGCAGGACAGTTTCTCTGTTTGCTTTCCAGAGTAATTGGGCCGGATATCACCTGACACTCGTGAAGGTAATGTCCTGGAGCACAGCCAGAGCACAGTTTCATCACAGGCACCTTCACTGGAGCACCACTGGAAAGTATGCGCAAAACCCCACACAAAACCACAGTTTAAAAATCGCCCGCCTGTCCCCCCATGTTGGTTTTGGATGATGTCTCTGAGCAGCAGCTTAGGGGTTCCTGCAGCTCGTGCCAGGTTCCTTTAAAACACAAGTAAACGATATGCCCCCCCCCCTCCCGTTTTCAAAACACTTATTAAAATGGGAGCAAATCCCCCCGGAATGTTTTACACGTTTACTAGGTGTACGTCAAGGTGAGAAACAACACTGGAGAATTATGATTTGGATTTGGACCTGGGGAATATGCATGGTCTGGAAGGAAGAGAGACAGGGGAGGGCTTTACAGCGGGTGACAGTTCTGACTGCCAGGATATAAATCTACCCCCCCCACACTTTTACGCAGCATGCTGCTCAGAAACCACAGTGCCCCCTACAGCTAAAACCCACACATGTCAAACTTTATTGGCCTTAATAGTAAATGCCAGAATGATAAATAAAACAGTATCAAGAGTCATGCTGTGAGGAGTTTAGTATGAAAGATCAATGAGTGGCTGTCTACAGGGAGCAGGCTAAAAGCATCCGTGCCATCTGCAGAAGCAGTGGGCTGACATGGCACACTAATCTCCTCTGGTTTGAGTGTTTGGGGTCCAGGATGTCCGACAGGCTTGGTGACAGCTGCGCATAGTAGCGAATCTGAACCATGCTCGTGAGCAGACCAACTGCAAACTGATGACAAATGCTTTGTTTGGATAGGAGCGCGGGTGTTTTTTTTTTTTTCTTCTTCTTCTTCTCTTGCCCATTTTAATGGAATCACAAGTCTGCTTGTACTAATGGGCGAAAAGGCGCCCCAATTAGGGATGTAGACCACGCTAGCCTCAGTTATTTCCAAAGCACTTAAAATGTGTAATAAATGATCAAATGAGACGACTTCTTTTTAAGCTCACAGTCGGATTTTGTTTTCCTCAAGGGCTCCTTGGCTCTAACAACAGTGCGGGCCTTTGATTTGGCTTTCAGAAACAGGCGAGTGGGTTTCATACACAAAACTTTCTGCTGCTTGTGGTGGTTAATCAGAGGGCTTGAGGTATGTGGGTGGGTTCACATCCCAGACTGGAGGCTGTTGGTTGCCGTGGTTAGAACTTGGCAGATGGTTCACCTTGATCGGCGCAATAGCTAAAGTTAATGCCTCAAACGAGATCAGTGAATTTGTTCTGCCTGTGATCAGGATGATGCCACTTATTCCTCCGTACAGTGGGTTTTTTCTTCATTCCGCAGCAGTCGGACTTCCAGTATCTTGTGCAGCTATTAAGGTCACCTCGTGGAGGATGGAGAGGGAAAACACATATGTCATATGTCAGCGCTTGAACTGAATCACAGCATGCAAGTATCATGTCCTTTCACGATTTGATAGTCAGAGTAGAAAACCTGGTTATCCGTGTCAACACCATGTGGTGGTCCGATATCAGAACACACAGCGAGACCTTTCACCGCGTCTAGGTTCCACTTCTGGCTTTTCAAAAAACGATTAAGTCTTCAAACCGCAAAAACGACTCAGGTTCTGATTAAAATATCCAAAACATGTTGCAGTAGAAAAAACACAGAGGGGAAGGGTATGGACAACTGCCATCCTTATCATTTTCATGGCATATAATAAATCAGGTCATGGGGGCAGCAGCCACACTATCGAGATTTCAGCCCACGCGTGTTAGGGCGCTTTCACACTGCGGGTTCTGTCGCGAGACAAAGCTCTTTCGGCTTAGAAGTCCGAGATATGAACACAAGCGAGTCGGGTTTTGCCCACGGACTTGATCCCGGCTTGTCTCGGGAAACTCTCCACGGGGGGTGAGCTTCTCGCCTCAGGCGACTCGGCGCTAGATGCCGGAAACTACCTGTACAGCATGACTCCACACAAACATGATAAATGCCAGGCAGTAAAGGGTCTGATCGCTGTCTGGGCGCACAACATGGTTCAAAAATAACCTCTCAAACTCCCAGAACACTGAGGTGTGCAGCCCGGAGCTCCAGGAAAATGCTCCGCAGCGCAACGGTCCAGGACTCGCGATGTGTGCAGATGTTTGATAACACACATGGTTTCTCCTTTTTTAGGCTGATAAACATTTTTTATTGACAGACTGAAATGAATAATGCCACGGTCTACATAACTGTTCTCACTGTCATGATGTAGTCTGCATGAGGAGAACCGCGAGGAGGAAAGACCCTGATTTTTCCCAAGTTACTGAAGTTACTGATCACCAGACTATTCATTGATCATTTCTGACGTTTGGATCTGTACTTAAATGATAAGAATCTTCTCGATCATCAGTAATCTCTCTCACTGCTTTCAACGTGTTGTGAGAGTGGCGTGGATCAGTCCAGACGATGTTGGTAAAATAGGTTGTTACGCGGCTGATGAGGACTTCCTTTAGACGTGCTTTATCGTGGGTCACAAACCAGCTATTTTGCGCAGAGCGCCGCCAGCTGAGGAAAAAAAGGACATCGCCTGAGGCGCAGAGGTGCTAGGCTGCGCAGCAGGGGGCGAATCCAACTCAGGCCACCCGAGCATGTCTCAAACACAAGCGAGTCAGGTTTTGCCCGCGGACTTGATCCCCGATTGTCTCGGGAAACTCGCTGCGCTCCCGTTCCCAAGCGCAATATTCCTGCAGCTCCCGGCTGCACACCTCAGTGTTCTGGGAGTTTGCGAAGGTGTTATTGAACGATGTTGTAGGCCCAGACAGCGATCAGACCCTTTACTGCCCGGCATTTAGTTGCCCGGCACGTAGTTTCCTGAGGTGAAACGCTACCCCCCCTTGGAGAGTTTCCTGAGACAAAGTGCAGGTCTCCAGCCAGGATCAAGTCGTGATCAGACCCAGGTTCCTTAAAAGGAACCTTATTGACTGTCGATTGGACACTACTGGATCCTCAAGCGTTTACCTTAGTCTCATTTAAAATCAAAGCCTCTGCCTCAGCAGTGTGCATCTAAAATATTTAAGGTAAAGTGAAAGGTCTCAGGTTTAACAAAGGCCTTCAGAAAGCTTTACATTTATTTCAATGTCAGGCTGTGAGGATATGTTTGTTGGAGAATGGTAGGAAAAGTATTTGCAGCGTGAAATAATGAGGCCCAAGACACTAACTCAAACATCCACGAAAGCAATCTTGGCAGCACATTATGTCATGAAGAAATGACAACGTGCATAGTGTTCGAATACAGCTTCGCCAGAGTAAGTGGTTGAAATGGATTTCTGGGCTTGTGGTCTAACTAGAGGGCCCCAGTCACACCGACAAAACTTCCCCAACTCCTCCCTCCAAACAAATCCACCCTGCTCCTCTCCATCCTGAGGACACGCACATGGTTCTACTTTCGCCCATCTAGATTAGCCACTTTACAAACGTGTATCCAAACAGAAGACGTCACCGGCCCAGATCACTTTACAGGGATCACAGGGACATCTGTTAGGAAAATGGAATAACAAACCCAACCAGGTTTTTACATGTCCGCTGGAATTCAATTAAAATGTGATTAGTGGTAGTATTAGAGAGTCAGCCTGGTCTGCCATTGTACGCTGGGATGTCACTATCCTCCGGCCTGGTCAGGTTACAGAGGGGATTACTCCCGACAGGATGACCCTTGACCTTTAGACAGGTGCCTGTGGGAAGGATGGGAGGGCGTGTGTGTCACCATTCCAGGCAGGATTCACAGGGTCTGTAGATGACAGGGGGACCCCTCATGCCATTCCAGAGTACATTCTCACATGGTAGTGGTGCGTGCTCGCAGGCATTCTCAAAATGATGGACTGCATGTACAGCAATAAGGACGGGGTATAAATGTCACTCAAGTGGGTGTTTAGACGGGGCACAAGGATAGAGTCGAGACTAAACATGAAAAGTTAACTGGAACCTTTGTTTCATTCACACAGAAAATTGTATTTAGATATAGTTTTTGAAAGCCTAACAAATTTGATTTAAAAAGTTTGTGTGTCTTAGATATTCAAAGAGTACAATGCACAAACTTTTTCGCACACTTTTATATGAAAGCATTCTGTCAGTGATATGCAATAATCACAAGGAGGAGTTGGAGGAGTGGCTGCACAATGAAAGGTGGCACAGTGTAGCTGCAGGGAAGAGTTCAGGTGTTTCTGTGTCATTCATTCAGAGTGGTGAACAGAGGTGGGAGAGAGGTGAAGAGGAGAGTGCAGGAAGGGTGGAACGAGTGCTGATATCAGAGGCTCAGGAAGAGCGCTGAGGAAGCGCTATTGGAAAGTGGTGAGACAGTAGTGAGAGATGTTGCCGCTACATTGATACACCCATGTCAATGTCATCAAGAAGCATAAATAATATGGATACGTTTTTAAAACTAGTGGACAAATTCGCATTTCATTTTAATGCGTCTTTGGTTATAACAATGTTCTTTCAATAGTTATCATTTGAAAGCTGCCACCAGTGTGTATTCATTTCGGGCAGACCACACGCAAGCGCGTTGTCATCTCACACACATATACCTAAAACTATACTGTTGAAATCCTCACTGTTGCAAACTCGTGCATCCAAATTGTTGCCATGTACTGTGTGTGGCGTCACCTCAAAGTGGAAAACAAAAAGAGTTTACACATGTGGTGAGGCTTGAGATCAAACTGCGATGCTGCTATTATATGCGGCGGTGGACACAAAACATAATGTGTATCTGGATAGCAGCTTCAAAAGAATGTGGTGTGATTGAAATATTCCATGCTTGCGTCGCCAGAATAAAGAGAATGGACTGGCAGATGATGCAGAAACAGATATGTTTTACTGAAAAGACACATCCAACGAAACACAAAGCAGGAATGTAGCCAGTTCCTTCTATTCTGTGCTGTCCACGTCAGTTATGCCCACCATATAAAAGTCAGTTTTTGCAGTGTAACCCCGTTCTTAAGCAGCAGTGTAGCTTCAGCCTGAGTTTTAACATAAGATGACACAGGTGATGAGGTCATATCACGGCAGGTTAGCTCTAAAACAGCCATGTAGAGCTTGTCAGGACATATTTTAAATAATAAGGCAGCTTGTTGGTCCGCCCTCTGATGAAAGAGCTGAGCTAAGAGGCAAAGCGAACCTGTATTACTCATCTCAGCTGTGAATATTGAATAGGCTCAAGAGTGTTCTGCTCACCAACAATTTCAGACGGATGATGTTCAGTGGCCCAAGTCATGATGTCTAAGTGAAGTTTGGGTGTGGCTCATTGAATTCATCTTTAAACACAATAGCATGACGAGTGAACTAAATATTTAATGCAAAAAATACTTTAATTAGATGCTTTAGATGGAGGAAATGTTATGAAAAAAATAGGATAAATAAAAAAACAAACATTTAAATTAGACAAAAATACATTGTCTTTGTGTGCCTTACTCGCAAATGACCAACAACTCAAGGCAAACGTCATAAAAATAGCATCAATAAAAAAAATAAATAGAAATTTCAAAAACAAATGTTGACCAAAAAGGTTCTGAGTAAATGATGGAAACAATGGTGCCTGGCACAGTCTCACCAGTGAAGGCTGAAGCAGAACTATTGCATTGAGAAAACCCACTTGAGGTCATCCAAACAAATCCAAACACGACTAGACCAGACAGTCCATTATTACTGACCTGTCATTCTAAGACAGATCAAGAGAGAGCCCGGATGTCGCAGACTGACAAACTTCACCAGGTCGCCATCATCAGTAAACATCATTGCACCCCACCAAATCTATTCCGCCAGCATCGATAACAAGCTGAAATGATTGTGACACATAATCCACTTCGAGATGCAACAAGGCACTTGGCCACACCCTTGTTCATTCTTCAGCCCGGACGAAAGCAATAGCATCCTTCACTTGAGAGGTTTGGCATTTGATCAAAGGTTACCACGACATGTGCCCCATCCACCAACAGACACAGTTGTGGCTGCCTCTGTTTAATGCGTCTTGGTAGCATGTATGCAGTGAAGAGAGCCCAGGCCTAGCCATAACATACTTCTCCACACAGAGAGCTACTCAGAACTCAAGGCCGTCCAAGCTCTCAGACCACTGCAGTAACCACCATGCTGTTTATTATTATTATTGAAGCACAGCGACAGAGCGGTTAGCCTCTCAGCATGAAGGTCCCCGGTTTGTCTACTGCCTTTGGTCAGTCTGAGTTCTTTCTGCTGAGAGTTTAAGTGTGTGTACATTTACCCCGTGAACTCCATTTTCCTCTCACAGTCTGGACTCAAAACTTTCTGATGGTCTCACGTCAGCTCTGATTCGAGCACCCTCACATTTATTAGATTACATTATTTATTTGTCCCACAGTGGGGAAATTCAAAGGGTCACAGCAGTCAATGACAACAAAGACACCCAAGACATTAAGGAAACACAACAAACATCAAAGAGGTACACAAAGCATCAAAAAAAAAACCAAACAAACAAAATGTTTTCATAACTTCCACAGCTATTTACATTGTAGATTCTCGCTGAAGGCATCAAAACTATGAATGGAAACATATAGACTTATGTCTGTGACTATATCATGAAGGTAATTATGAAGGCCAGTGGTTAGCACCGCTGCCAACAAAGCAAAAGAAGGCTACTTTGAGTCATCTAAAATATGAATCATATATAGGTTTATTCAACATTTTCCCTGCTTCATATTTCCACATATCCTGCTTCATATATTTTATGTCTTCAGTATGTATCTACAATGCAGAAAGTAGTAAAAAAAAAAAAACACTGAATCAGAAGGAGTGTCCAAACTATTGGCCTGTACTGTATATTTTAATTTCTCACTGTTGTTATGGTAATACATGATGTTTACGATCCACGATGTGATTCATTCATTTCTATACCTCTTTTCCTATTGATTCAAGTGAATGACAGAGAGCCATTTTATGTGCATCATCATCTAGTTGACACTGACTCATATTATTCCATCTTCACTCAAAGGGCGTAATATATTGACAATGATGAAGTGGACTATACTCCTATACTGACGCCAACGGCACCCATGTTGGCTCATTGGCGTGTCAATGGAGTTAAAAATGGAGGCGCTCCTAATGTATGTTGAGCCTGGCAACTCACTGTCAATTTTGATACTGTATTGCTGCGTTTGTTTTGCCGAACCACAAAGTTAAATTTGGATGTCGAAAAGAGGCAACCTATCCTGGCATAAAACAAACTCTTTTTTATTTTATTTTACAGCAGTTTGAATTTATGTATGGTGAAAAAATAAGCACATTTTGGCATGAGGCAACATATTTGGATAAACAGTGGTCTACTTTTCACGCTTGGCTCCACTCACATCACTGAATTATGTAAAGACATAGGAGATGTAGTGGGTTTTGATCCTTGTACACAGAGATTTAGTTCAGGTCTCGTGGCGGGACACAGAGTGAAACAAAATCTAAGCTCCGGTCATTCGCTGCTCTTTCAGAAGCCATCACTGTGAGGGTGGAAAAAGTCTGGTTCTTTCTCGGAGTTTGCTTCTGAAGGACAGTGAATGCTCAGTGGGAAATACTTGGGAGTGAAATTCACTCATTGAAGGATCACGACCTGCTTTCACAAGTGCTTTATCTCTGGAAGAAAGCCTCAGCGCGGCAAAATCAATTAAAATAAACAAGGCCGAATGAAAGGATTAAAAAAAGAATAACAACTGCAAGTGCGAAACAGATAAGAGTGTTTGGAAATCTAATTTATCAGATAAAATGATAATCCCCACCAGTGGTTGATGTGGCCATTAACAACAATGGAAGAAGACTGGGACTATTCCATCCAGCGTTAGTCCGTTGCCTCAGTTAGACGTGGAACATTAACTTGACTGAAACAAAACCACTGTAATGCTCAGTGCTGGTTACTATTTTGTTTGCTGCATTGGTGGCACAAAGCTGAGCATCATCAAGGACAATAGTTGACTGGATTACTGGAGAGAAAAAATGGAGTAATGAGCCGCGATCCTCCTCCGGGAGGCAAATATTCATATAATAAGAGTCAGATTATGTTTTAATCTTTATCAACACAAACAGACACGTTCACGCTGAGCAGAAAATCTATACGCTCATATCCCCGCCATCATGTCCTCTTGAATCCATGAATCACTAAGTGACAAGGCTGTTGATGTGGTGTCCTCCGAAAAAAGCTGTCGCAGATCACATCAGTCAGACTCCGGGAATCTTGACAGCAGCTCACAGCTGAAATGTGTCGCTCTTGCAAATGTTTGATCCGTGAGCACTTAAAGCACTTCCTTGTTAGAGATTCAACTTAAAATACCTACAAATAAAATCAGAAACCAGCACTCTAACCGATAAGATACGGCTTTAAAAGTCTGCTTTAGGCCAAAAGTACTTTGTGATGCTAACCAAAGCAAAGACGAAACCATTTTCAAAAGTTCTTTTTTCTCATGCAATGATTTAAAGCAGGCTTTAAGCAGCAGGTAAGGGGTAGCATCAATAATAGTAATAAGAGTAGAAACTAACTCAGTGGGGACAAATGCGTCAGGGGTTGCCACAGCAATCTTCATCCACAGCATCTCCTCTACCTTGGTCCAAAACACCTGGCCACCCAAACTTTGCCTCCAAGCTTCTCCCTTGACTAAAACTTTCTGTTTACTCCCCATGAAAATCTGAATACCTTCAACTCTGCCACTGTCCAATCCACACTGTTCTTGTGTGTGTTGTGACAGTGTGAGTTTATACTAAACTCTTTATATGCTAAAATCCCTCTGTGAGCTGCTGACAAGAGCTTCAAACAGCACCACCACTGACTTGGCATCTCAAAGCGGTGAAGAAGTCATTAAGCCCTTGTTGACACCCCAAGCAACTTCAACTTCCTTTGAGTTCACATGCATAATGCCAACAACGCATCAAGCCATTCACCTTCAGCCAACACTTTTTACTAAACACGCTTTGGTCTTTCCTTGTTATTGAAATCAAAATAGGTGCGATTTGACAGCTCAATCTCTCTGTATCCACTCCAAGTACACAGTAAAGGTAGAGCTGCCTGTGACAGCTCTTAGAGTTAAGCAAATATCTAGTCCTCTGTTGCCTCATTGTCCAGTTCAGTGCTTTGAGTACTTATCACCCAGCGTACTTTAGAAAATAGAGGCCACTTTTAGGACAAAGGGAAATAAAGAAAAGGTGGGGAAATGCATCAACAATAAAAGAAAAGCTGAAATGAAAGTCTCTCCGAGTTATTTTCCAAACTGAAAACCATGTCAGCTGAGTCCCTCTAACAAAAATATCACTTAGCAAATGGTAGCCAGCATTTACTTCACCAGAGTTCCTGCAAGTGCTAAACCCTCTTTTCACTTTAGTATTCCATTTATATCCTTGCTGATTGCTTACAAGGAGCGCAACATCACAGCTTTATTCACTGGCTCTCAAGTTCTCATCTCTTAGATCTGACTACAAATCTCCCTGGAATGTTCCGCTGTCAACTAAAAGGTGAAAGAGTCCTTGCAGTTGTTGCTGCAGGATTGCAGAGTCATTTGTCTGTTCCTTTCAACGCTGTTAAATCGACATTAAATACTCTACACTAATCTCCAAAACTGCTTGAGAGTTGTTTAATATCTAGCATGTCATGGGGAACTTAAAATGGGCTCCGTCATACATACGAACCGAAGAGAATAGTTTTAAAATGAAGACATCAGTGCTGATTTCCCGTTACTTTCGCTGAAAAAAATATTAATTTCCACACTTTGGCAAAAGCTACAGCTCAGACTGAAGGGCTTAAAGAAACTCTCCTCCAAGTGTTGAGGTTTTTCATCATCCCCATGGACCCTTACTGTGGCTCCTGCCTGCTGGATGTGTCACGAGCACTTTACATGAGCGAACCAGACGAAACTCATTTGGAGGTAATGACGGACAACAGAGCTTCCAATCTTATCTCCAAAGATACACTGCGTGTTTAGTCTGCTGAGGCAAAGGTAAGATGAATGAGAAGACGTGCCAATGCCTTTTAGCAGATTAGATATCAATCCTCCCAGTTTTGTTGCTGCTCTGACACCAGTCCAGATCATAGAACACAAGGACAACAGACGACATGGAGGAACCCCAGCACTGACAGAGGTTGCGTAAGTGAACCTGCAACCTTCTCCCTGTGAGGATTGTCTAACCGCTCCACAACCATGAGCCCATTCACCAACTTTTCCTTCTTTGAAAAAACATTTATTAGGAGTCAACAAATGCCAACTTTGTCTATCTTTAGCACAAGAACACTATGCTCTTTTTGCATATGTCCTTTTGAACCATTGTGGTTTATCACAAATCAGTTCCAGCTGATCATTTATTGCCAGTCGATCATCTTTGGCCGTTCCACCTTTCGAATGCTGGATTGTTGGCTGTCCGTCAGCCGCTGTGAGCCAGAAGTGAGAGTTTGCTTTGTTCTGAAGGAAACCTGTCAGCCACTTTATCTCATCCTGTCAGACACAATGCTGTTTGATCTTCAGTTTTCCAAGTCTGATACCGCTGGTCAAATGACTTCAGCCTGCTGGCATGAGCGGCCTCTGAGCAGACACAAAGATCCAAGGCTTGAAGTGAGAGGAACATGTAGTTTTTCTGGCTCCTGGTACCCAGGATGTAGCCAACATTACCTGGAGTCATCCCTTCAAAGGCAAACTAGTGCAAACCCAACACATCCCTTGGTGTAATATAGTGACATTGGGGAGAGGACTGCATGTTGACTCATTAGGCGTTCAATTGAAGCTTATGCTCCACCTTCCGTGGCATATCCTGATGCTGTGGGCAGCTAAAAAAGAGATGGAGGTAGGGGTTAGGGTTTGCCATGAGATGGTGCTCCTTTGTGTCATCAAACATTACATTAAAGACATTAAAACTACATGAAATATTGCCAATGCTGTCTTGAAAAGACATTCATTTTGATGAGAGAAGGTGTTCTCAACACAAACTCGACAAATTGCCGGAGGAGGCTTCCTCGCGGTGGGAAATGCCAAAAACAAAATGAAGCAAAAATTATTGGAGCAGTTTTGGTACATACATCAACTGAACAGACATAACTATAAGCATCTCCAGAGAAACGTAACTCTTTTCACGCCCGTGATTTGTCCAGCCGTGGCCCTCTGCGGGCCGAGATTGTTTAAGCATGGATTCTGCTCGGGAGCTGATCGCAGTCTGGCGGCTGCTCACATCACAGAATCCTTCAAATCGCAATTAAAACGAATGCGCACCATCGGCTCTGAATGGGGAGAGAGAGCACAGGAAAAAAAGAGAGGGGACATGAGTGAGAGAGAAAGAATGGGGAAGTGTACAGCACCACCTCTCCTTCACAACCACGACTGATAACGTGTCTATTGATCTTTATTACAATAGCAGCAAGCTGTAAAATGTTTGATGGTTTTGTACAGATCTTAGTCCCCCTCATTCATAATTACTGCTACACATGTAGAACCAAGGGCAACTTCAGAAGGTGCTCCGTTTGAAAAGGCTGCTGCCAGACTACGGGGAGGATGGGAAATCTCGACGGGGCCTCACGGTAGCGCCGAGCCCTAAGGCTATCATTCCTCCCGCCGAACACCTGCAGCAACTTAAGCTTTACAAAGATCGAATTATGGAGCTGAGTTTAAATAAGAAATGAGAGCAACTGTGTCGCCTCAAAGTAAGTCACCTTGCTGTTGATGTCTGACTTTTCCTGTTGCCGCTTGATGAAAAAAAGTTTGCCATGTTCCCTTTGCAGGATTTTCCGCTCATTCATGTTCGGATCAAAGTGACCTCGAAACGTTGAGTGCTTTAAACGCATACGTAGACCTGTGTCGACACGTTGAGGTCCCTTGTCACGGGTGTCACCAGAGTGGAGCACCGGAAGTTTGGGACGATGAGGCGTCTTAGTGGGAAAGTCCTGGGTGAAGGAGTAAGACTTGGACTCGGTCAGGCTGAGACTCCTTTGACGAGAAAATTTTGTGCATAGTTGCTGCTGTACCTTCTTGCTCTTTAGCTACTTGGCATATTCACCATCCTGAAAACTAACCTTGACATTTGACGGACTGGAATCACATGACAGCTCAGAAAACTAGTTACATTAACATGGATAAGCCTGGCTAAGATCAGGCTTCCACTACATGTGGAAGCCCCGTAGTCCAACTATGGGAGACAAAATCTGAATTTCTTGGAAGTATTTATTTATTTATTTTATTACGACGTGTCAACTCCTTGGGAGGAACCAGTGGCAGCCTATACATATTGTTGTCCTGTCCTGTCCTGTCTATGTACTGTAGAACAGCTACATTGTTCCATTGGTGTTTGACAACATCAACACTGAAGAGGCGCTGATCTACAGATAATGTACACAGCGGGCCATGCATTTCACACCTAGGCCTTCTATGTTTCTTACTCAGTCTGAGATCAAATTGAGATTAAAATCACAGGACCATGGGAGTCAGCGTTGTGATGTTTGAATGAAATTTTCCAATGATATCAAACATCATTTTGATATTTTTCAGATCTCCGAGTGCAACGTTAGTTGTCCAGTTGGACGCAGCTAAACTACAAAGCCTCCTTTGTAGTGCTCAGTATATTTGTGTTATTATGTGAGTTAATGTTAAGTGAAGCGAAGTGAAAGAGGACAAAATGTGATGAATGTTATATTGGACTCAATCCATGAATGACAAAACCTGACAAGTACGTCATCGCAATGTAAATAACTGGCATTCACCGGTTCAATGTGCTGACTCTGGATGGTTTTACAAGAGTGTTCGCACCTTCTCCTAGTACTGGCAACAGGAGGTGGTTACATTTTTAGGCCTTAGTGACCTTTGCACAACAGGAACGTGTCTCAATTTTCTTTTTACTATTACTTAACAAGTCTCACTCAGCTACATTTCTTTTGCAACCAACAGTTGATAAGTTATCAAAATGAAATCAAAAGTCAGAACGGATACAAGGCATGTACATGGAACACCTTCAGACAGACACGTTTGCATTGTATGATACGGCGAAGCAACGCAGCGTAGAACCTCACAAGGGATTCAGATTACAGAACAAACACAGTGATGCAACGGCATAAAAGAGGTGGAGACAGAGAGACAGAGAGTGGACGGAGAGTTACAGACAGAACTGTGTCCTAGCCTGAGATGATTGTTGCCTCCAGCAGCTGAGAACAAGTACAGTCTTTAGCCTGGCACGCCCTGAATAATGCATCACCCTCTCTGTAGCTGGGCAGATAGATGGGCGAGGGGAGCACCGATTTTTGCCCCCTGGCATTGTTAGCGATATGAATAATGGATAGGTTAAATGCTTATGTTAAGAATGAATTAGGTCGGCTGCAGAGTTTATGTAATTATTGGGTGAGGCCTCTTCAAAGGGAGACCGTTCCCATTAGAATGCGAGATACATCCTTGTTAGCGGTAAGCTCCCCGCAGTCCGTAAGCAAGAGCGGATCCCCAGTGAGACCCGGTTCAACCGCCGAATCCCCACCAGAAGCAGGAGCCTCCCGTGTCAACCGGATACCAGCCATTGATTAACATTTAACAACTGGGGAATACTTTGTCACCGGAAATAAAAGCAAACTTTGAGTTCATGAAAGCAACGATGGAGAGTGTGAAACAGGGCGGGAGGAAAGGGGGGTTAAGAAGAGAAGAACATGATACACACAGTACATAGGAAGCATTTTTTTTTTTTTACTCATGGCACATCATGTATAACTCATGAAGTCCTGACAGCAAGGCGCACACATTCCCCATTCCCTTTTGGCTGTCTCCGACTGGCAGTCCACACAAGCCAGGATGAGCAAGTTCTTTCGGTCCTCTCCCTTTTCATTTATTTATTTATTTTTCCTTCCAAGGCAGTGTTGCTCTGAGCAAGAACTTACGGTGATGGAAACAGCGGCCAGAGTCAGAAGTGAAACCGAGTCGGGCCACCCTGCTGTTTGCATTGGTGAAACTGGCTGTCTACTTAGTGCCCACTGCTTCTGAGCAGGGCAGTACAGTGGACCTTGTGTTGAGCGAGTCTGAAAGATCTCAACCCCGATACCCGCCGAATCAGCGCTCTGCGCATAAATCACCCCGAGCCAACATCTACATCCTCTATCTTGACTTGTCTGTTTTGTGAAGCTACCTTGGTTTGCGTCTCTTCATCCTTCTCTGCTTGGAATCTCTTTTCCCTCTGTTTTGCTCTCTTTCCTTTTCTCCCCCTATACCTTTTCAACTCTGCTCTCTCTTATTCTCTCATGTTTGCCTTGCCGTCTTCTTTTTCTAGATTCAATAAGCGCCCCGGAGGCAGGAGAGAAAAAAAAAAAAAAAAAACAGGGAGGGGGTGTAAAAACATCTTTGGCTTTATTTACAAAGGGCCCAGGTATTGCTCAGCGTTAAATCCGGGGGAAATGATTTATTTTCTGCCCATGTGTGGCACTGATCCCCGAGGCGTAACTCAACAGTGGACCAGCTTCATGCTTGCAATTTACGGTGGCTGCAGCGGCTCATAAAGGAAGAATGGATTAATCTGGAACATGACATAAACAATGTGACTGTGACAGCCCTATTAAGACCTGCGCTACTCAGCATCAAGTCTGCGGCTCGCTCTCACTTGTCCGTCCAGCTTCCAGAAGCCGCCGGTGGTGGGTGGCTAAAAAGAAGGTCTGGAAAACCGACCAAACTTATAACCTTGTCAAAGCAATTCCCAGAGTATCAAATTCGTATCTTGGGGGTTGTCCCGCATCTACATATAGCAACCAGACCATTTGAATGTGTAGCCTTTGGACATCAACCAGCGTATCGGATGTACCGGGCCCACATCGGAGACTCCCACAGTGGTCGTTGGGTCTGATCCGCGAAGGCTTCCTGTCCCAGCGCTGGTGGCCTCTCGTTTTCCATGAACAAGCTTTTTTTGGTGCAGAGCTCCCGTCTGATGGCATCCATCTTTGGATGTGTGCGCTAATTTGTACTGTAAACTTGAGATACCTGATATGGACCAGAACAGGATGTGTAAATAGTTGTACGCACACACAGCCAGTCCTCAGCTGCTCGCGGCCCCCCACGGGAAGAGGTCACTCAGCATCTTCATTGACCCCCAGCAGCCACTGTCACGCACACATGTATGCTGCGAGCTCCATCACTGTCAGAGACAGGTGTGCGCACGCTCACCGGAACAGCATCCATCTAACCACAGAGGCTTTTAACACATTTAAAAACAGCATATCCAAGATAGCAGCCCGTCTCTGAGACAGTCTCTAAAAAAAAAATGCACTCCAACCAGAGACAGTTACTAATTTATGTCCAGCGATGGATGAAAGCTTCAGACGCGTCGGGGCGAGGAACGAAAAGCCCTGAAATTGAAATCAATAAGTTCATTAGACTGCAGAGCTTGTTCGTGCTGCAACCTCCACTTCCCCTGCAGACAAACACAGCAACACCAGAAAAACAGGGACGAAACAAGGCTTGACCTATGTCCGCTAGCCAAGCATTCCATTTATTTAGCCCCTTATCACGGGCCTGATCTGAAGAGGCAGCTACACACTGATAACGCCTCAGGACAATAGCAAGACCAGACAGGGCCCCACCAAAGACTGAGCCCAAAGTAAAGGGAAAGCAAAATAAGGAAGGATCCATCAGGGAACTTCTTGACGTTCATTCTCTTGCTTTCTTCATGTTCAGATGCGTTGTTGAAAAAGCACCAACTTAGGAAACTTTTGCAAAGGTTGTTTTCACCGCCGCCACACGTGTTTGAGTCTGTAATTTGGTGAATCCTCATCAATAAGTGAAGGGAAAGCTTTGTGGATGCTCGGCCTGACAGCTAACAAGACCCAGCCTCTATCTGCTACAGACAGACGGAATAACAAATGCTGTTGTCTGCGCGTACACATTGAACAAACAAGTGAATACAAGGCATCGCTCAACACGCTGTAGAATATTGTCAGGCCTTTTCCACAGCACGGGAATTAGTCTGCCGCTCGAGCCTGCGGAAGAAAAGTTTTACAATTATGGGATGGTGTTTCGTCTTGTCCAATTGTCATCTCGACAGACCTGCAGGGTTTGAAAGATCAATGCAGCTGATGTCTTCCTCCTTGTGAAACGGGACGCGTTATTGCGCCATTCATACCAACAGAGCCCTCGAGCTCGTGTCACAACACTTCCTCCTGCTGATTTATGGCCGCAAGGCTCATGGGTTAATGTTTTCACAGTTGGACACACACTTCAAACACTTAATCTTGCATCTCGGGATCCTGGAACAAAGGAATCTGCCACCCGTTACACATACAGGTAGCTCAGATCAGCTGCTTGTGATGTCCATGGGATAAGGGTGACAACTGCTCAGTCTTTGAAAGTAGAGTTTGTTTTGTGTCCGCAATTCCTACCACATAGTTTGCTTAATGAATGTTTCATTCCTTCTGAATCAAACAATAGTTCTGAAGCAACTTGGCGAATCAAACGGCACATACCTTGGCCACGGAGCTCAGTTCTCATGACTCTCGAAAAACTACACAATCAAAACAATAAAGTACTACTTCCTCAATTAAAGTGAATTTGTTGGCTCATGTGCTCGGCAGGAATCAAACCAGAGTGATGGCGGTGAAATCACAGACTCCCTACCGCAGGAGCAACATTGACATCCACTCTTTCTTGAGGCCGCGGACACAAAAACAATTTAAAATAACAATGACAACACGTGTCAGAAGCCGTGATGAATCATTCAGAAATATAATCCAGGACACCAGCAAATGTAATAATGTGACATCAGACAAACAGATGGATAAATCCAGCTACATAACCTCAGAGGTAATGAAAGAAGAGGTGCCGCACCAAAGACCTGCCTTCACCAGGACTCACAATGCTTGCGGTACCCAACACTTTGTATAGCCACATTTTAGTGCAGGTCATTGCTAACATATCTTCTGATAGAATTCTACACTCTTATTTGAAAACCAGCATTTTCTTTTACTTTACAAGCTTAAATGAATAAGTATAATAGTTAATGCATACGCGTGCATTCCCTGTGTCAGGTAAGCAACCAAGAATGGGGAAAAAGAACAAAGACAAATGGAAATACAGCATGTAACATAGTGCCAGAGAAATGTGACGGGATCCTTTTCATTCTAAAATCCAAAGGTAGAACTAGAGGCACAGGTTTTTCTAAATCCAGATTCTTGTTAATTGCATCTGGATGGGGTGAAGAATGCTTCAGTTGTGCACAGGGTCCAAATCCTGATCCACTTGCACTTTGTCCCACTGGAATACCTGCTCGAGGATAATGCGTCTGTGACTCTTAAAATGCTTCAAAGTCATGTGGTATTAGGTTGTCACTATGCACTACTTGGATCACAGAACCACAAATTGTTCATGACCTGAGCTTAACCCGCCGCACCAGAGGAAGCCAAACCCATCTTCAAGGGCGCCTTTATCACACCAGTCCCCCCCTTTTCACCTGCAGATTACCGCCCCAGCTAAATGGTCTGGCCCGACCAAGACAGTATCTCCAGCCACACAAATGAAATACAAATGGACTTACAGATATCTACAAAAGGAAATCTTTATTTCAATTCCTCTTATCCTAATACCCTGTAGGACATTTCTCTTTCCAGCAAAGGCCGACACTGTTCCCCTTCCGATTCCAAAACTCAAGGGTCGGAATCCCACAAGGGTTACTGTGGGGGAAAAACACTCAGCTGCTGCCACTGTTCACTTAAGAGGTCAACACAAGCCAAAACATTTGTTACGGACTCATTTGATTTTTGAGTGAAATGTCCACTACTGGAAGGCAAATAGAGGAACATGTACTTACAAGGGTAGAGCTCAAAGGAAAGTGTTTTCTTAAGGAGATTTTTGAGGGGAAAAGCGGTGTAACCTTTGAAAGAAGAGAGGGTAAACACTTACTATACTTGGAAGGCAAAGGACAAACTGGAACATTATCCTAGGCTAAATTAAAGGTTTGAAGAAGTACCTTGAATTCAGATGTTTGTCGTATTATCCTGATGAGTCAGTGTTTCCAACCGTTTCGTCCTCGCTCCAAAATAACAATAAAGGCAACCAAAAATAAGACTGTCCCGCTAGTAAGAGAGTAGATGTTGTTTTTACAAGGACTTGAGCAGAGACAAAGAGAACAAGTGTGAAGCAAGAAAAGATCCAACATTGCAGAAGCTGATTTCGTATTTTAACTCCAGTTTAAAATGAGTCCCGTTCTAGCTTGTTTTTAATCTTGGTCAGTCACTTGATTAGCTAGGAGCTAGTGGTCAGTTACTACAAATATTCACAACAGTGAAATTAAACCTTCCATTAATGTTAGCAAAAGGGAAATAAAATGAGCCCCCGTCCTTTAACATTTAAAAGGGACCATGTAAAATCCCATTAGAACAGGCTAATTTAATTGACGGTTATATATTTTATTTCCTTTGTCTTGCAGCATTTGCCATCACGTGTTGCCATAGTTATCCATTCGCCTCCTCCCAAGCCTTGTTCTTGATCACCCTCCATAGCCAACACTGCCCTCTTCATGCCCTCATTTATCACATCCATGAACCTCATTGGTTGTCTATTTCTATACCTTCTATTTCTTTCCCCTGGTATCTTCTTCTAGCCTCACCACATGTCCAAACCATCTGCTCCTCCCCAACTTTATCTGCAAATTATTGTTGGTTAATATTAAATATATTTAACATTAAAATGAGTCAGTAATGACAAGTTGCATTTTAATTGGAATGGTTTAAAAAAGGCGAGAGATGTGCTCAGACAAATATGTCGGATAAAAAAAGGTGTCGTGCGTACAGCTGGGCTTTTCTCAATCGGCTGCAGAGTTGTGTGTCTAGAGGCGTTTTATATCTTATCCATATTTAAGGCTAGGAACTCGCTGGCAGGGCTTCGCCCCGGGCGCGCGAGCAGCTCATATATATATACAGAAGACAGGGCAGTCAGCGAGGCCACTGTTGACCATTTATTTATGAAGTCAAGGCTCCACGGCAACAAGCTATCCACACTGAAACAACTTAAAGTGCTTATATCGTTGAATATTTCATCCTGGAATTGCAGTTTCTTTTGAGTCTTTGTCAAGGTAAGAAGCGAAGAAGAGAATGACACAGGGCAAGTCTGAAGAACAGAAGAAAGAGGGCACTGCAGGTGATGCAAGACCTCTTTCTAACCCAGTCAGAGTAAACAGGTGGGGCTGCGAAGGAGGGAGTACGGTTGCTGCTTTCAGGCCTGCTCAAGGTCATGAGAAGGAGACACTTTGTATTCTCTTTCGTCTGTCATGACTTCGGTTTACAGCGTCTCAGTGTTTTGTGACTTGATCCTAACTGTGTTAGAAACAAAACCACGTTCATTGAAGCAAAAATACTTTGGGAAAAAAAGGTGGCATTAGAAAACACTTGTGTCGAGCGCAGATTTGACATCATCTAGGGAGTTTTCCATGTTTTGAAGGGACCTGTTTAAAGTTAGGACTTGAGAGCCCCGTCTCATCCTGAAAATGTAAATGCACAGGCGGCCGAGACAGCAGCTCTCTTTCTCTCGTTCTACCTCCTCCACTTTCACTTTGCTTTCTGGTATTTTGATCTTTCTATCCGCGGGTTTGTGTGAGAGAGGAGAGGCGGCTGGCAGGTGGCTGTGTGCAAAGGTATTGAAGCCCATGAAATATTTACCAAAGCAATAATGACTCCCTGGACAGAGTGAGAGGAAAGTGGAGGGAAGTGACAGGGGGGTACGGAGGGAAAATATTCGAGAGGAGTGCCGTGGTTTTTTTTTTTTGTTGTTGAGAGATGACAATGAGCAAAAAATGCAGGTAGACCAGAAGGTTTCAAACTTTAGGTGCCTACAAAAAATAAATGCAAGCGTCATAAATACATGTAAAAAACTCATTTTCAGGCTAAAGATGGCACTTTTCCTGGAAAATTTTCAGATTCACATGATGTTATATTTCCTGATAATATTTACTGACCCATTATCTTCTTTGCTGACTGTCAGACAATAGTCGGATCCATGGATCCAACCTTGGTAAAGTGGAGCAAGAGGCCGCACACGGGCCTCTGCCTGTTTGTCTGGCTCTCATGAGGTCTGAGTGAATGTGACCACATTCAAATGGTAAGCATTTGATAAAGTTAAAGCTTCACTGTCTGGCTTGAACTATATGAATCATACACATCCAAATGTAACCAAATCAATTTATCTCACCTCATTTTTTCCTTTGATCATTTTAAAATTGTTGCTTAATTGAATCATAAACTTTTTAATATGATGCCTCTTAAACGCTTACCTTTCTTTTTAACTTTTTTGAAACATTGCTTTCATATTTATGAAGTGACATCAATACATCATTCAAATTTGTTTTTATTTGGACTAAATAATAAAGCATTTTTCTGACATTATGCCCATGTTAATTTTTATTTGTATTGTCAATTTTTGAACCAATTGTTTGAACTATAAATAGTAAAATGATAAAATCACATTTTCCAAGTCTGGTGTAGATAGTAGCTCCGGCGGTGTCAGTTGCAGAATTTAAAGCCTCTCAATGAGACTCATTAATTTCCCATACGAGCGGTTACTTGCTCATTCAAGTCATATTTCACGTGTGAGTTTGTTCAGCATCCAAACTGATGAGGCAAATATCGACCCCAAACACAGAACAGCAAATCGAACATGAAGACAAGTTCGCGCACAAACTCTGTTTGTAATATCAGCCTCTCCAGGGCAGTTGGAGAGTGAAACTTCGCTGACAGGTGCCCCCGCGGTGAGTCTTTAATGCACTGGCCTCTTCTTGTTTGCAGACAGGACTCAGCATCACACTGCGGACCGGTCGGATCCGGACTGCCAACAGAGCCGGCTTCAGATGAGACATGGGAAGGAAACTCCACTGCGGTGCTGTTGTTTTCTCTTCATAGCGCTGCCAGGATGCTCGGGTGGCTCAGAACAACAGTGAGCTCTCTAACCTAAGACTCTGGGTTAAGGATGGAAGGAAGGACTGGCTCAGTGCAGCAGGGGGAAAAGGTTTGGAAGTGTCTGCAGCGAGAGTGAGCCATGGATGGAGAGCAAGGGTTGGGACAAACAAACATGAACCTTTGCATTTGACTCTGTGTGAGACTGACACAGATGGGAGACAAAGTACTGAGATATTTTCTCCACAAACTCTTCTGTCGACTTCCTTTTTACTTTGACTCAACTTACTGTGCCGAGCAGTGAAAGTGATAATTATCAAAATGTCAAACTAGTTGTTTTAAACAACATTTACAGGTCCAGAAAGCGAAAATATATATATATATATATATATATATATATATATTTGAAGATTTAAAGTCATGGAATGGGTTGAGTAGCACTGTTTTTGGCATTTCAGCCTCTAGTAAAAAGCTGCTCGCTGACCTGCATGCACTTAGACTGAGTAGTTGTTACTGGCATCCTCCCACCACTTCCCTGCCCTTCTCAGACTTTGCAAGCTGCTGCGCCACACGTAAGTGTCTGAAGATTTATGTCAAAGTGCGAGTTTGTGTCCACAACATGACACTCCCCGTGTACTCCCTGAAGCGAGAGGCTACACTTCCTGATCAGCAAGGCTGACACACTGGACAGCTGACCTCTGATCCCTCATTTCACCTGCCTCGCGCAGTGACCCCACGGCCCATTCTCTGGCTGCTGAGGGGTCGCCGGGGTCACAGTTGACACAGCAGTACTGTGTTATGCTGAGCTATGAGCCTCCGCACATCAGCGCCGCCCTTTCACTCAGTAAATCAGTGTCAGATCACATTTGACACTGTGGCAGGGTGTAAAACAAAATATAGCTCAGCTCTGCTGATTCTGAGGACAACTATTTACAGTGACAAGTTTCTATGGAGTATTTCGAAGGACCTGTCAGTTTTGGACTCATTGGCTCAGCTTAGTCATGTCCATGTGATTTATTAGGAACGGCAGCTTCTGTGAGGACCTTGTCACCTTGTTCATCTCCCTTCTCTCTACATAAAATGTAAAGATAGTTTTTTTGAGGAGTAGGAGGCTTCTATGACTCTTGTTTATCTGTTTAATTAATTAATGCATTTTTTTACATTTTGCATGGAAGGACAAGCATGCCTACATCGTATTGGCAAATTTGAAGGTGGAACACATTCTCACTCCTAAACATTGACACACATCAAGTAGACTTTTGCATTACAGAGTGATACAGAACTCAGCCGTCAATTAAATGAATTAAAAGTCCTCACTGTAATATGTACAAGTCTAGTTTTCCTTTGCAGCAACATCCGTCTACTATTATTATTCCAAAAACAATAATTGAGTGAAGCTATTTTCCTTTTCCTTTCCTTCTTCTGCCGCTTATCCGGGGTCGGGTCGCAGAGGCAGCATTCGGAGCAGGGAAGCCCAAACTTCCCGATCCACACAAACCTCCTCCAGCTCCTCCCGGGGGATCCCGAGGCATATTCCCAGGCCAGACCGGAGACATAATCTCTCCAGCGAGTCCTGGGTCTTCCCCGGGGTCTCCTCCCAGTAGGACATGCTCAGAAAACCTCCCCAGGGAGGCGTCCAGAGGGCATCCGGATCAGATGCCCGAGCCACCTCAGCTGGTTCCTCTCGATGTGGAGGAGCAGCGGCTCCACCCTGAGCTCCCCCCGGATGACCGAACTCCTCACCCTATCTCTAAGGGTGCGCCCAGCCACCCTGCGGAGGAAACTCATCTCAGCCGCTTGTATCTGCGCTCTCATCCTTTCGGTCATGACCCAAAGCTCGTGACCATAGGTGAGGGTGGGAACGTAGATCGATCGGTAAATCGAGAGCTTCATCTTGTGACTCAGCTCCCTCTTCACCACGACGGTCCGATACAGCGACCGCATCACTGCTGCCACTGCACCAACCCGTCTATCAACCTCACGCTCCCCTTTTCCCTCACTCGAGAACAAGGCCCTGAGATATTAAACTCCACCACTTGGGGCAAGAACTCTCCACCGACCCGGAGAGGGCAAACCACCTTATTCCGGTCGAGAACCATGGCCTCAGACTTGGAGGTGCTGATCCTCATCCCGGCCGCTTCACACTCGGCTGCAAACCGCCCCAGTGCATGCTGAAGGTCCCGGTCCGATGAGGCCAGCAGAACAACATCGTCCGCAAATAGCAGAGATGAAATTCTGTGGTTCCCGAACCGGATCCCCTCCGACCCCTGGCTACGCCTAGAAATTCTGTCCATAAAAGTAATGAACAGAACCGGTGACAAAGGGCAGCCAGTGACGCTATTTTGATTTATTTATCACGTAAATGTACACACTTTAATCCAAACGTTTTTTTTCTTCCTTGCCCTTTTTCCTTTAATCTAAGTTGTGAACACCTCTTCTAACATCTGAAATAAACCCCCCCTCAGTGGTTTTAATGCTCAGTGAGTTGTCTACGATGATGATAACTGTTGATAGTGCAAGTTTTATGAGTCACCGGGTTGACATCTATTGACCCTCACATGAGGAACACTTCCATTTTAAACATAGATTTTTTTCCGAGCTCCACACGTCTCCAATAGTAATTAAGTTCTGATATTGTGAAACTACGAGCGATGGGAGGTGAATACATGAGACTGAGCACCTTCTAGAACAAATGGTGGCCGTGTAAAGGAGCCTGTCTGTATGATCCATAATTGAGGGGGGCGCTGCAGCCTTCCTGGGTCCAACCTGACAAACGACTCCACGCAACCTTAAGAGCTGACCTCCTTGTGAGGGAGGGAGGAGGAGAGTAAACAGCCAAGGCAGGAGGGAGAAAAATCTATGCGGCTGAAATGAAAGGCATTTCGTCTGATGAGTGATGTTAAACAACAACTGGAGCGGACAGCCAATTACCATGATTGGAGTGTGCTGGCGGAGATCCTCTGCCGCCAACGTGGGCCACTCATTAGCATGCCTGCTTTTACAGGCCGGCCGAGGCAGTCGATGCTGGCCATTTTATTTATGAGTAAATAGAGACAGATGGCGATGAAGAGGCGCTATCGACTTCCCATAGCCTTTTAAACAGGAATCAATGGAGGGAGTGGAGCAGAGAGACAAGAGCATTAACTCACTAATACAGCATCGTGAGATGAGCCAGCATCTGAAAATGTGCCGCTGGATTTTAGCGTCTTGTGTCTTCCAGGGAACAGGTTAAGCAAGGGTTAACCAGCGACTTAAGGGATGCGCCATGTAATGATGCAGTTATATTGGTTGCAATACACCTCCAGTGGTATTGATCAGCTGAGTGTGAGGTTTTTCCAGGGAGGAGGAAGCAGCAGAGTGTGCTGTAACTCGGGTGTTGGATCGACTGTAAAGTGTATGTCAGAGTGTCAGCGACAAGAAGAGGATTGAAGAGTGGACACACATCTGTATCGCATGTAATTACGATAATGGTTTACAGGGATGCTGAAGAGGAAGCTAGGGTGCATGCTTCACATGAAGCCCTGTCACAGAGGGTCTAAGTCAGGTAAACATCCTGCCAGCATTGGGTGAGGTGATGCAGGCTGAGTTGGTGGCAACCCCACCTGAGACAAAAAATCTCAAATTTAACCTCACTTTTCACAAACTTGGATTATGAAAACCAGCATCTGGGAAGTCACCAAGCCATCTTCAACATAAAGATCCAGGCCAAAAGGGCAGCAGTCACAGTCACTGAATCCTCATCTACCTTTTCCAGACCAAATGGGAGACATGCTCGCCAAGGTTTTTTTTTAGATCCTTACCGATGACCAGTATTCTGAGTCCAGACACAGTTCACAGACATGTCTGCAAGGGTAAATGGGAATGAGATTAATATATCTCATGCTCCATCCTTCTCTTCTAGTTGAAAAATAATGCAAAGTATTTGGACTCCTCCTGCTGGGAAATGATCTTTTCCCCACAGACAGAACATTCCACCATGGTTCAAGAGAAAGTGAACCTCACCCCCTGCCACTTCACATTACACTGCAAAGTCACGATTATTCTATAGCTGTGGTTGACATGAGTGGATTTTACGCTGCAACTTGAACACAGCAAAGGATCAGTAGAGCTTGAGGGAAAGACTGGACAGGCGTTTGGAACACAGAGATCATGTCTCCCCTCCGTCCCACAGCCAAGTCTTGCTGTTGAGCTTCTGTCAGAGGTCATCTCCATCATCTATATTAATATGTCTTTATCATCTCCCAGCACTGTCTGCCAAGACACACACACACACACTCGCACCACAGAGTAGCACAGAACAACCGCTCGCCTCCAATAACCTCGCAGCCGCCTGCTCTGGGACTGAGTGAGCTGCGGTGAGCCAGCGCCTTAAACCACCCACTGCCAAGGCAATTAAGAGTTTAACCTGGATGCAGCTTGGGGAGTCCGGAGAGACACTCCAGTCAAATAGAGCGGTGAAAAGACAGACAGGGGATGTTGGGGAGGCGAGTGGAAGGAAGAGCTGGCAAAATCAGAAAAGGCCTGAATGCTGAGAACATCATACAGTAGAGAACATCATAGAAAAAGATGCTGGATGAACAGGAGCGACGACAAAACAGGGTGCAGGAGGAAGTCAAAGTGTTCTCCTCCATGAGAAGAAGGTCATCGTCTCTCTGAGGACCTTAAATAAAGTCCCCCCCCATCCTGCACTTCTCTTGGCAAACAACCCTCCGCTGCTCTTTATTAACTAAATATGAGCAGGACTTTGACCGGGGGACAAAAATTCAATATTTCTCCCCCTCACCAAATATTTAAACCGAGCAAATAAACAGACAAATAAATAGAGCTCCTCTGCCAGGGGATGGAGGGCCAGCCAGTCCCCTGGATGTAATTTGACGGCCCACTTACTTGGAAGGTCGGAGACCGGTGCTACTCGGGTACCCATTTGAGGAGCTGTCAATCAAGTGGCAGCGGTGGATGTGTGCGGATCATGAAGTGAGAGGATCGTATGTGTGTATATTGAAGGTTGGAGTTGGTAAGTCCAGTGAGTCTCAGGCTAAAGAAGATGCTCACCCAGATATTATGATTCATCCACTCCACCACCACCCTGTGTAAAATAGCCCAACATTTAAAATGGTAATTTCATTATAACTAGACAACAAACTACACTCCGCTTCCATCCAGTCAGCTTGATACAGAATCATACTGTGGCATATCGATGATCATATCGAAGCAGCCAGATTGGTGAGTGTAACAATATATACTAGTCTTTGTTACAATGAATCCAGCCTTTCTATCTAGTCAAAGAAAACAAGTCAGTTTAAAAGTTGGTTCACAAGAGCGGCTAAACACCTGCCACTGAAGTGATTCACAGACCCATTACTGTGTGTGGACAAAAATATTGTGACCAACTGAAGCACTATAGTCAGATTAAAAACAACTCATACATTTTAGCTGCCAAATTCAGATTATGACATCTGAACTTCCAGCAATTCTTAATGTTTTCGAAGAGCACCCAAGTCTCACGTGATCTAGTAGAGCACATGACCTATAGTGGCTTATATGATCTGCCTGACCCGTTTTACTATTTACTATTTAACTATTTATTTTGGGAGTTATTATTAAAATGATAAATAAATAATAATTGGCAAAATAATTATGACTATGATTCCAGAGGTTCAAGACAAGTTGACCCTGTTTTAACTGTATGATAACATGTCACAAAATTTGTTGTAAAAACCCTGACAGAAAACAAACTTCCACACTTTGACAAAAAGCGTAATTTACGACTACAACCGTATGTATAATTGTTAGAAACTTCAGTCTGCAGAAGGATGACATGAAACACTAACTTCAGAAATGTCTTTAACAGATCTGGATTTTAAACAGCAGAATAGAGTCAAGGGAATGCATGACATGGTTTGAATGAATCCCTCACAAAAGTCCCATGGAAAACATGGCAGATTTGTGTGAAGAAACTGCATTGGTTTGATCACAACTGCAAAGGTGAATTCGTGAAGCCCATGGTTCTGAAAGTTGGTGGCTACAAAGCCGATTGGAAGCGGGTGTGATGATTATTGATTTCCTTCAGAAGCACCTGAGATCGTATCACCAACATGACCAAGTACAGATATACAACACCATACTGATGATGCTCCTCAGTCTCCTCCAGTCACTCCACTGTCGCCAGACGATCTCGCCCGAGTCGGTTCCACCTCCCACTGTGAGTGCGAGGGAATTGAGCCGCTCGTGGTCTCAAATCAAAAAGTCTTTTTTATCAATTTTACATGAGATGTAGGCGACTCAATTATGCCTGGCCTGACATCAAGACCACTTGGTGGGAGAGGCAGCAAACACTGGAAAATGATCTGTTTAATGGCAGGGATATGAAAAGCGGGATAAGAGTGATGCTCGTAGCGTGAGCGGATCAGGTGCAGGAGGCAGTGCTTTTGGCAACAGTATCATTGTTAGAACCAGCAGCACCACATTTTTTATTTTATTTTTGACTTCGCATTGATTTCAACTAAAGTATGATGCAATTCTTGTGAGTGAGAGAAATGGGTCAGACTCTTCTGCAAATGAATGAGTGTGAGACATGAATGGGTCCAGATGATGAGCCACGGTGGGCACCATAGCCAGGCCAGCGCCGCCGACCCACAAACATGCTCTACATTTGGTCAGACTGCTGTTTGATCTGTGAGGCCGTCCTCCCTCCAGACCTCCCCGGCTCGCCGCTACCATCCACACATCAGGCCAAACCTTCGCCCCTCGTCGGGACCGCTCAACTGCCAGAATTCTGACAGCAGCAACATCAGCATCAAGACTTCACCATCAGCTCACTTTGACTGGAGTCTGATAGTGAGTGAACCGAGGTCCAGTGAGCATGTCAGCGGTGATCAGCCTGCCAACAGACGGGGCTCGTTGCTCTGTTAGTAGGATGGGAAGTTGTTTTGAAAGCCGTGTTTAGCTGAAGCTGGCACGGAAAGAAATAAAAAAAAATTAAAAAAAATCGATCGAATGCATCCGCATTTCAGAGACCGCATAATGACTGACATAAAAGTGAGTCATTATTAAGAGGAGCACGCACAAGTTAATAAATCAAAATTTGTCATATTTTGTTTTCATTGCTTAAATTGCTGTCCATTTATTTTATTTTTGTCGGTTTTGACATTGACAAATTTCGACAAGGTCGGACAAGACAAACCAAAAATACAAAGCATTTTTATATAATGCATAATTGAGACGTGACATCCATTGGCGAAAGGTTGTGTGACTCGTGTTTTGTAACTAGGCTTGAGGTCGGTTGTCTGACTGTTCCAAGTTTCCTCCTAAACACATCAAAGTTAAAGCCTCATTCCTCTGCTGATCATAGACCTGGATGTAGGGCCAGCAGCAGGAACAAAGAGGCCCAGACTTCTCTCTCCCTTGAAACCCTCTCCAGTTCTTCTGGGGAAATATCAAGGTGTTCCAACGCCAACTGCAAGACATAGTCACTGCAACATGTCCTGGGCCTGCTACAGGCTCTCCGACCCACTAGATGGATGGATAGACAGATTATACAACTTCTGCATTTGAACATGTCTGAAGTGATGTAACTGACCAAAGCCCAGCTATTTGCTGAACTTTCAAAGTCCAGCTAAACCGGTTCATTTTTGCCACGAGATCAAATTTCAGACTTCAAAGCCTCGCTGCTAATTTAAAAGGCATCTGCCTGAAACTCGCACACGTGTGTTTCACATGAAACTCCTTGCCTTCCTTGTGACCTCTAAAGTCCTTAACAGATCCAAAACATGAGTCGCTGTTGCTTCACATGTAGTCAATCAAGTGCTGAGTGGTGTTTCTCTACAGCGGTTACAAATGAGCAGGGCCCGTCCCACCGCTGACAGCCGCCCCTGAGCGCCGATACTATCTTGGCCGCCTTCTACAATTACTCTTTGGCCTCGGGGAATCCAGCGATGGCCCTGAGCCGCGCTTGCCTGCTGAGATACTTTACGCGCATCTATTCACTTTTTGAATGATGTGTGCTCTCTTTTCACAAGGTGTACGCTTCAAACAATCGATGCTATTTAATCTTAAAAACGACACCATCTCTGAATTGAGATCAACAATGGACTTCCAGCTAAACCGCCCCTCGCAGTCACTCACTGAAGCGTTTGACTTGGATCTGACCCCAGAGTGATGCCTCTCTCCAGCACACACCTGGTTATTTTATCTCTCCGCGCTCCTATTGTTGGCCGAGTTGACGGCGGTCTCGCTGGTTTGCTGACCCCGGTCAGAACAATGCATACCTGTGGCACTGGCCAGCACTGTTTGACTGTCTCTTCAAGTGAGGTCCTCTTCTGGCTGGGCCCTTAGGGCGAGAGGCCTCCGCACTCATCCATCACTCAGTCACTCAGCCTCTACAGGAAGTAGTTAGCCTGTGCGACCTCTGGGGTGGCATGAAGCAAGAGGGAGGGGATTGTTGGTTTGGCATTCAGAGTATAAGCCTTCACTTCATCGCCGCGATTGACACGGATCAATCAATCAATCGACGCATCAATTAGCCTGTTAGCAGTTGTTTACACTGCACATCAAGGCGGCTTCTTTGAACTCAGACAGCACGAAGACTGAAAAGCAGTTTTACCATGAAACGCCTCAGATTGAACTGCCAGTGTCCTCCATCATAGCAATAACTATTTTCCAGATCAATGATGAAGAACAATGCAGTTGTTTAAGTTGCTGTATACAACAAAGGAGTGGTGTTCAAGGCAAGTTCACTGGCCCGTTCAGATCAGGCTGGATGGTTCAATGACAGTACTGCATCTCAGGTCTGCTCCAACGTTCCCTCTGATTTTTCATGTGTCTGAGCGAACACACAAACTCTCGGTGTGGTCACCGGGACCACTGAGAGCGACCTGTCGCTGGCGGCTGTGGTGACAGCTGAAACAGTTTATGAGTGATAAATATATAAAAAATATATATTAACAATTTGCACACAGTGTGAAATGTAAAAATAAAAAGGTAAAAATAAAAGTCTTTCAATTGTCTTCGAATTGTATAGATGCTTTACATTTACTTTACTTTTAAAAGAATCATAATGTAATATTTTCACAATACATATGTCAAGAATCTACCAATACAATAAGTAAACTAACTCTGGTCATTGAAGTCACATTACACCATTGAGGGCACTGGATATCAAAGAACTTCCCAGATTTTTTACAAATATTAATCCTTTCTCAAACAGATTGCTAAGGCTCATGAATCTATCTGTTGTGAGACTGAATTTTGTCCACGTGAGGCCACTGTATTCTGTGACCGCTCCTCATGGAACGGTGAGCCTGTGTGGATCTGGGTAAAACGAAGAAGGAACAGGTTTCTTTCACTGACTACACAGTTAATGTCCTCACCTGACTAGTGTGAAGTCTCTGTGTGTTGTAGTCTGAAACTTGCGCTGCAGCGATTCTTGCTCCTGCGCGGAACTCCCTCCCCAATTGGCTCAGTGCATACACACATTTTTACCAACCACGAGCAACTTTGACACATCAGCCAGCCGATAGTTCACTTCAAATAGTGGGATCTTCCAGTTGCTGTCCATTCCATTGTGTGTATGTAGCTGTGTCACTCGGTGGATGGTGATCTCAAGCACAGCTGCACCGGAGGAAACGGTGGAAACTGCCGGTTAAGGATACACATGGTCAATTGGTTGGTCACAAAGGATCAATTTTTGTTGCGTCGCATAGATGTTTTTGTGCGCTGAGATTGTATCAGCAGTGCACAAGAAATATTGACGGGCAACTTATTTCCCGCCTGCAGCTCCACTTTGACTTGAAGGCACACAGAGGGCATAGACCTCCACCAAGCAGCTCATTTCTACTCGTGCTGTGATTTTCACTCAGTGTGTAAAAATCTTTTGGTCTCCACTTACTCAACAGGTGTCAAATGGCATCTGTTTGGTGTGTTCCATCAGCTCCAACAAGTCAATTCAAAGTTGTCTTCAACCTCACCTGCAGATGACATTCCAGCAGTGCAGCTGTAGGTGTGAAATGATGATGTACTTTAGCTCAAATGTTTTGAATGCAGAAGTCTTTCTTTCTTACTGTAGCACGCACAAAAGGAAACATAGCACCACGTTCAAAATGGGAAATGCACTTCATCTGTCGCAGTGTTTGTCATCCATTATTTTTAATGGATGGGAGAAGCATAAAAAGGATGAATTTAGAACGAGTCATATTCTCGCATTGGATCTCAATAGAGATACGAAGGCAGCATTAATCCAGCAGGAACATCACGTCGCTTTACCTAGTTGTGCCCATCAGACCAACAAAGAGCAGCCGAGGTGGGACTCAGTACTGCTAGAGGGTGTATGTGTGCAGCCTCAGCAGAAAGTGTCCATATTGAGGGTGAAATGCAACTAACAGCAACTCTTTTACACTCCAACGACTGAACATTTTGACATATTTTGCCGTCTTATTCTCAACTGCCGCGCTTGTCATGTGTTATTCAGGCAATTTAAGGAGTGATGGAGAGGAGCACACAAAGCACACAAGTCACTGGATAAAACACTGTATTTTATTATTCACTGCCATTTCTATTGCTTCAGACAGACAAGCTGTGGCGCAGAGAGCACAGAGGGACTCGAACAAATCAATGCTACTGCCAATCTACAAACAAATCTCTCTGACAACAACAAACAACAAAGGTGCAGCAAAAGAACAGGCAAAGACAACAGCATTTGGCAACCATTAACATCTCGAGAAACGAAACTTCAGAAGTTTAAAAAAGGAGTGCATTCTGCATTTTTAATCGTAAACAGCGTGCCTACTTCACCATGAACTCGAATCAAAGGAGGGCGGCTACACCGCTTTGACGTCGGCCCCCTTTTCCACCCGTCAAGTGGATCTCTCGCCGGCTTTTTTCGGATGGCCCGCAGCATTACAGGGGAATGTGGTGCTCTATACACTTTAAGAATAATTAAAAGTGATTCAACAGCTGTAATTATAAGAAATGACGACTGAGCAATCCCAGGTCGTCCTACCGGTGGCGCCTTTCATCCGAGCGGAGGGCCCCCGCTGCTCGGCTCTGTTCTCCCCCCGCATGAGCACATCTTCGAGAACAAACAACTGGCAGGCTGCCTAGCGGCTCATATTCATCGCTTTCAAACACTTAAATGCCTTCATATAGACGAGTAGCTGACTTACAAGCGCAAACACGCGGCCGGCCGTGGATGACACGTAAACAAACATTCAACAGTACAACACTGATCTCATTCCGGTGACATTCAGAACTTTCTCCTTCTTTGGTCTCTTTAAGCTTATTCCAACTCTGAACATAGAAATGTAACACACACACGGCTCTTCTAATACCGAACAGTGACAGGTTGAAAGCAGAATGTATACCGAGAAAGATTCCATCTACTGATCAAAGCGGTTACGTGATATTAAGTAAAAGAGTACACTGACATAATAAATAGCTATCACTGAAATGCAACGTTCCATTAATGCGTGGTTAGACAGCTGTGCTGCTATTGTAGCGTAGCCTTTATTGTTAGCGTGTTACTGAAGCGCTATTCTGGTGTCCCGCGGGGCAAAATCAAGCAACGGTGGCTAAGATAGTGGGTTGATTAAGGATGGGATAGGATGGATGTGACCCTCACAACACTTGGTTTACGATGACTGTCTTCCACAGGCCGCTCAGAGAAGCTGGTGGTTTCCATCCATCCGCCTTTCAGCCACTCCTCACATCCTGTCAAAGAACGACATTATTTTTGGATCAAACAAGTGTTGGACACGTATTCAAAGCAAAGTGATGTGATGTGTCATCAGAACATTTCATGCAGCTGATGGTTTTATGCATTTTCAACGGGTGCCAAGGGCCTAACCGTAGGGCGAACAAGAGCTACACCCTTTTTCAGCGCACAGTGCCAAAGTGACAAACCGCCTTAACTTGACGATATTGTTAAGCGTACACGAGAATAATCGATCCAAAAATGATTCCAAACAGAGTGAAGAAGTGACAAGCCACATTTGTAACGTCACACTTCCCGACAAAACAGGAGGTTCTCTTTCATAAATTCAAAAATATCATTTCACTTTTGACCTTTTTTAACTCTAATAATACTTAAATTGGTGTAAATTGATGTTTCTCTCTACAGCTGTATTTTTCTCTCTACAGAGCTGTCAACTCTTCGACCAGCTAACCTCTTGACTTCTTGAGCCAGTCCATGTCTTCTCTCTTTCTCAATCCCTTCAATAAAGCTTGAAAGACCTTAGTTAAACATGGCAATTGTGATGCACTGCAATTTTCAGACTACAAACTGGACTATTCTAACGCTAACTGAAAAACTGGACATTAAGGATATCTAGACTCACACTTCCCTGCACACTGCATTCAAAATACCTGAATTAATGCAGCACTAGGTAATATGTTGACGTAAAGATGTTTTATTCATATTTTCAATGATGATCTTGAACAATCATGAACAGCTGAAGATGGCTCTCAGTTACGAGAACAAACCTCTCGATAACGTCACTTTCTCCAGCGTGAACATGTGTTACCTGTGTTACATTCATACCCAAGAGAACCGAGGACTACTAAAGGGCTGTGACACTGAAATGACAATATTTGTATTGTTTGCCCAGTATGGTATGAAATGTGAGGGAGGTGTTCAATTCCTGATGTTGACAGCAGAAAAATGTTTCTAGAATTCTCTTTGCAAAGTATGTGGTTGATTTTGTTGTGTATATTGCCACCTGTGATACCATTTTTCATTCTTTCACTGGTGGCCATTCCTTTTAGTTTTACGCCAGTTTTCAGTTACGCTCTTTTACCAGCCGCGCTGCCAAAAACAAATATTCTAGCTTTAGGTTTCAATAAAGCCAAAGCAACTTCAGCGGTGTGTTGTCTTTAGGTGTCACTGCCAAGCAGTTTCCATCCATGGACATTATTGACAACTTTTGAGTAACAAGTAGAAGGTAAATGGATTGGATCAGTATCGGCCGATTGTCAAGGCTGCAGTATCGGAATTGGACGTGAAGAAGTGTTGCCACTGCCTTGCCTTTGCAAACGTTTGCTCTGTGCTCAAAAATGAAATCACCAAAATGCCTTGAAAACCATTTCATCTGCCAGCAATAAACCCCACCTCCAAAGCAGTGATTCCACTTTGCTGATGATGTCAGCCAGATCAAAGGGCAGCGGCATGCTGGGGTCATCCACGCCCCAGAAGGGTCGGTCCACCGGGGCCTCCTCAGGGGGTAACGTCTGCGCCAGACTGGAGTGGCACCTGAGGCGACAGGACACAGGAAACAAACACAGGGATGAACCACTTCTCATTAAAGTGTGCTCCGGCATTATGACGCGTGGTAAAAAGGGAAGGTGTCTGGTCCCTCCCAAACTTTCCACCAGTGGTGTGGACTCAAACACCCTGAAGGGGTGACTGATATAGACAACCGTAAAGGCTTATCCACGCATCCCATATCATCTATCCAGTGGTGGAAGCAGCTGAAGTGAAGAGGCCCAGCTTTTCCTTGCCAGAGACACCTCTTCAGGGCCAATACTAAAGTGTTTCCGCAACACTAGTTTCAAGTGGACCTTTAAGTCCAATGTTTACATCCATGCAACACAGTTGGCTGACGACTGGGATGAAAAGTCCAGATGAAGACAGTTCCTCTTTGACACATTGGGAATGAGTTGCTTCAGGTCAACAGAGAGAGGCATATTCTGCAACAGATCATCTCTCTAATAGTTTCTGGGTCTGTCTCAGAGCACCTCCTAGTTGGACATGGACAAAAATTAAAATAGCTTCTTTCATTGTCTTAGTTCTTTAAAAGACCCAATTCTCATCACACATCAGATGTATCGTTGGTCATTCAGTTCAGTCTCATATGTGAAAGTAAACTGTAAAAGAGTAATGTTCCAGACACAACTGCATAGAATCTCTAATCCAAGTTGAGGCTTGCTAAAAATGTTTTCCTGTTCTCCAGTGAGGTTGGCCTGCCACATCGCAGTTTAGTGAGGAAACTACTTGTCCGTTCAAATACAACCAGACAGCTATCAGACTAGTTCATAATTTATCGATGCAAACATCCATCATTTTCAACAGCTTGCTCCTCCACATTTATCTCACAGTTCTCCAGGTGCTGGACAACAAATAACAAGTTTATCTTGTTCGACTTGATTCACGATTGCTGTTCATTAGAACACTTCCAAAATATGCCAAAGCTAATTTAAGACTTCATGAGAAGCATGAGCCATCTTAAAGTAGGCCAAAAACTGTGACTCACAGACGTGTCAAGATGTTTATTCAGCAAGGTCTTGTTGTGTGTTTTAACTTGTCGCTGAACACTCAGTGGGTGTTGCGTGTTTGACCAGGAGGCGGTCAGACTGAGCGCTTCCTCTCGATTTTACGACCGCTAATAATATCGGACACAGATACACCCTCCAACCATGCCTGAGTACACCATCAAAAAATCAAAAGTAGTGTGAGATTAGCTTCAGACTTTAATAGCAATTTGATTTCCCGTCTAATTGCTCCGTGATGGACGGTTTTAACTCAATTACAGGCTGAGTGTGTAAAGCAGGTGGGAGCATAGGCCAGGCACGGGGCCTCAAGAAGCCGGCGGGCATCTTTCTGTGGCTCTTATTAAGCCAACGTGAAATGACCACTTTTCATAAAATAAATACCATGTCATTGACTGTGTAAGGCCTGTGAAAGATTTTTACTTACTCTTACTTCATCTTCTTAGTTTATCAAATGTGTCTAAAAAGAAATAAAGATCAGCATCGCATACGACAGTTACAGCAGCACAGTATTCCAGCGTCTCACACAGCGATTTTTTTTATTTTTTTACAGTACATTTTGTAAAATTGCATGGTGATTGATTCTGTCATTCATCTATAAAGTTGAAAGATAGCTGGGACTCGATAAAATATTTAAAGTTGCACCTATCATTTCGCAAGAGTTAAAAGTAAAATATGATGTGTGACGGCAAAGTGGAACTGGCAATAAAAGAAAAAAAAAAAAAGAATAAAAAAGGAACTTCTGTTTGCAGCTCACTTGAGGCGGATCTCCCAGATATGTGGCCCTCCACCTCCGAGCAGGACAATTTCTTGTGTTAATTTATGCCTGCTTCAGAAGGCCGTGCACCTTGGCCACATCTTCCCTGAGACAAGTGTAAATATTTACTGTGGTGACGGGTGTTGCTCTCTGCTGTCATTGTAAATCTGCCCTCCCTCTGCCTCTGGGCAGACGAGAACAACCTCTGACCTGGGGGTGCAGGGGTGCCACATTGAGGCTGCTGTTTGTACGTTGTGTGTGTGTAGCACGTTTGCGTGTGTGAGAATTCTTTTTCTCTTTCGAACCACAAAGGCGAGCAATAATCCCACCTCAGATGTTATGCAACTCGCGGGACGACCCTGGAGAAAAATCGACCGCACGCGACAACCACGGCTCCTGAATATGGAAAGAGGTGGGATGAAGAGGGATGTGAGGTCAGTTATGGATTGGATGAGGGGATGTTAGAGATGTCGGTGGGCCACCACAATTTGCGGTTATATATTTTAAGCGGGGCCACTTAATGTTTGATTGGCTCTTGGCCTAAGTGCTGCATTTTGGTGCGGTTGGCAATTTAAAGAGCCGCTTGCATTACGGTGTGGAGGAGCAGCATTAACATCCACTGTTCTAATATATCTTCAGCGCTCTGGATCAGTGCCTGATAATAGCATCTGTTAACATGCACTAAGTACCATTATGTAGCACATCACTTCATAAATAATACGATTAGGCGACCTTGGGGCTTTGCAACGAGCCGTGTGTTTAAATGTTCTCATTATTTATTTAGGGTGTGAATTAAAGGAAGCGCCACTTCAGAAGAGGAGGAGGACAGGGCTGCATACATATCAACAGAGGGTGCGAGAGAGAGACTGCTAACTGACCCAGACAGTAGCGCTGCACTGTTCTGCTGACATCAGCTTAAGGACACGGATTCATATTCATGCATCGCAGCATCCGGAATAAACACTCAGGTTCGGTGCGCTGCTCCTGCTGGTACATAGGTGAGAAGATGACTCTGTGAATAGCGTATGAAGGTGGACCGGTGACAACAGCCAACTGCTAAGATAGTACTCCAGAATATTAAACTAGTACAAAACTCAAACTGTTGCGAATTTGTGGTAAAAATGCAATAGAAATGTCGGCAAAACATAACCTCCTGGTGCAGAGATGATAATGATTTATGTTCGATGAAAAGCAAATGTTGCTGATGGAAATCTAATCCTTCTATGGTTAACTGTTTGCCTTCACACAGAGAAAACATGATTCCATCTCACCAAGTCAATATAAAAGCCTACTGTTAAAAACCCCACCTGGCACCTTCCACAGAACTGACCACTGTATCCTACAGGATCTTGTAACATTAGCATGCTAATATGGTTAGCCGCTGCTTAACCAGCAAAAGATATCCGGCTTGGACAACTATCAAACATAAGACAAAGGATGTGACACGGCACTCACTTTAACATTATGTATTTCTGTTTGCTGAGACTTTGCTGGAGATAGGCCAAGGCAAATGTTTCCCTCAGGAGAAATTCAGACTTATTTGGAGATTGTTGCTATACAAAAAATTGCAGGTCAAAATTAAATGAGATTTTTAAATGTTTAGCTTCAACTAGTATCAACTATGTATACTGATGTTTTTGAATTTAGCAAACCATTTCTGCAGAATATTGCTTAAATTGCGAAAAAAAAAGTTGTGAAAGACAACATTACTGAAAATTAATAATAATATAACATTAGCAGGAATATGACAAGATGTGCTAAGCATCCATTCGAACTCAGTGGCAAATAAATAGATATTTTTTAGAACAGGGAAATGGTCTTCAACTACAAGTCAAGTTGACATTTTGGGGGAAAACGCACTTACGCTTTATCAGGCACATGGTCTCATCAAGTACACCTGTTCAATACTCAAGCTGAGCTCAAGGCTCATAGATAAGAACAGTCCAAGGCTGAAGTTCGGCTGAATTTGGGACCGCAGAAAAAGTCAATATCAGGTGAGAAGCCATAATCTCCCCAAGGCTCGCCAAGAAGACTTTCCTGTGGCAGAACAGCCTTCTTTAGACGTAAGGTCAAAGAAAATAAGGTGTGAACGAGGAGAGAATGTGTTTGTGAGTCCAGTCTGTTCCAGTGGATTAACCCCAGACAGATATGGGCCTAACTATTCCATCTGGCGCTCGGTCAGGAGAGATTGGCAATACAATCACTCATTTCAATTTGCCTTGAAACCCTATAGCTGAGCAAGCTCCGGCTCAAATGGTATGCTAATGTGAAAGGTATCCAGGATTCTAGCGCCTCTATTCCACAGAGGCTTCCCCTCCCATGCAGCACTTGAACTGCGGCTGGAACTTCAACGGCAATAAGGGCCGGAGCCCCTTTGCGCTCAAACTAACCACTTTAGCTAAAGTGAGTGTTAATTATGGACAGGCAAAGCTGTCAATAAAAGGTTAATGTAAAAGTCAAAGGATAAATTCCTTTAAGCATTGCATCATTCCACCATCTCCACGACCAACACGCCGCTCGCAGGTCTCCTAATCAATACGTTTTACTGTAATGCTCTTGCTATCGATTTTTCAACGCCCCCACCCCCCCGCTAACCGCCACTCTCTGCTCCACAGCCCGGCGCTATCACTTGGTTAAGAAAGACCAAAAAGGCTAAGAGATAAGTAAATAAAACCATTAACCTTTGTTTCACTTTCACTAAAAGTGCAGCACTGTCGGACATCATCGCCGCACCAAACAGCATCGACAGCATCGTCCAGCCGCTGTGGAACTTTGCGCAGAGGTAAACTCCAGCAGACCCATACATTAAAAGACTCTGCACTTAACAGGATGGAAACTCACCTAATAGACAACATCAGCGCTTCCGACTGGAGCAATTACACTGATAAATGCACAATTGTGTCAGGCCAAGTGAAAAAGAATCCACACAGTGTAGATAAGAGACAACACTTATTGCGTTATTGCTGTAACAGGTCATTTATAATCCCATGAGACAGTCTAAAATGTTTCCTTCTTTTTTTTTTTTTCAGAGTTGAGTGGGCCCGTGCTGTTGGAGGTCAGGTTTTTGGAAGGGGCATGGAGACATACGGACGCAGAGATCTCATGTAGACAGAAGTAGTTTGCTTGTTTTCTGGGCACATCAGGTGTCAACGGATGGTGTTGACAGTTCAGGTGTGGCAGATCAAAAGCCATGTCTTGATGACATGTAGATACAATCTTAGATTCTCTAGAGAAGCTGTGCAGAAAAAGAAACAGTAAAGTGGGTCAGGCAGGTAGGTTGATAAGCAGGTGTTGGCAGATGGTTCGATGAGTATGTAGGTTTCAGATTTAGATGGGAGAACAAGATGGTTAGTCTGAAGGTGCATTGGTTGGTGGGAAACTCATAGGATCGAATGGTGGTTAAGTCGGCTGGCAGGTAGGTCGCCAGCAAGGTTGGTTGGTATACCAGGCAGGAAGGCTGTTGACTGGGTAGAACTACAGGCTTGTCAGCAGTTACGCAGATAGGAACGTAAAGGGTTGACAGGTACATCATGATGGCATCCAAGTACATAGGCCAGTAATAAGGCAGGTAGACTAAGGTAGGTAGGTAGGTTGTTCAACTGGTGACAAATTAGCTAGGGACCTAAGAGAGAGGACCATGGTGGGGGATTGAGCTGGTTGGTGGGAACCGTTATACTGTGAATAAATAGGATAGCCATGTGGGTAGTACAGATGTTGGAGTGAGCAACTTTATCAGTGGACGGCTTAGGGGGTTTGGAGGTTGGTGACAAAGATTGTTTTTTGTTTTTTGTTTTCAAGCTCCGGCTCAAATGGTATGCTACATAAGAATTTGATCATTATATAGGTCAGAGATGGGTAACAGGCCGAAACAGAAGTTGCTCATTAGAAAGTAGCCTTGAGATGTATAACTATGTTTACGGTGCAAACAAGACGGTCGTGAATTATCATCTGCCAAGTGCTTTGCCTCTGTAGTGATCATCACAATAGAAGAATATACTGTTGTCTGAGAGGTGCAACAGAGCATGACATCAATCACTCGTCAACGCAATTTTCAGTTAAATATTCAGTGTTCATTTAGGTAAGCGTGGTGTCAAACGTCCCCCACTTCGTCAGTCAAACAGTGCGCCTGTGCAGGTGTGAATTTTATGGTCTTGGCAGCCGCAGTGCCCCAATAGCTGAGAATGCAATCAAACGAGTCAAGAGAAAACAGGCATCTGTGTCATAAATCAGCCCGAGGGTATGTGAGGTATGCAATCCTGTCATGGAGTGAGAGGTGTATCATCTCCAAACGTTCAGTACAAACACTCAACTTGCTTCACCAGAAATGGCATGCCGGTTACATCAGGCAATTTTATGCAATTTGTTTGTTCCTCTGTCACACTAAAAATAACAAAACAAAAGGACTAGAACATTCAGCCTTCAAGTACAAAGGAGTGGTTGAGTGATGATTTGGGTCAAATGTCAAACAGTTAGTAAACACAGAATCAGTTGGTTTGCTCTGACCTGCTTGTCAACAGCTGAAGCCTCCTATCTGCTCAAAACTTCTGAAACTTTCAACTTTCTAAAAACAGCTTTGCCCAAAGGTGTAAGCAGGTGATGGGTTATTCGGTTGGTGGTGATGACCAGGTAGGAGACAAAGAAGACAAGTAGGCCCCATGCAGGTCGGCGAATGGGCCAATATATAGGTAAAGCTACATTGTCAAGTGTTTGGGGGTTTGCCAAGAAAGGTGTGGGCTGGTGGAATGGTAGGTTGGTGAGGTAGGAAGTTCACCCAGCAGAAACATCTGTCACTTTTTCAGTTCAGTAAACAGAAAGGGATCGGATCGCAGGTATCTGTCAGGATCTCTGAGCAGGAAGGTTTGAAGGCAACCAGGAATAGTTTCTCATGTCCTAACATCCAGGAACCTTTGGTTCTCCTTCTCATTCAATTTTTCCAGATACCTCTAATGCTCACCCTCTTTGTCCACCACACTCAGCCCTCTCCATGTCTCCATGTGTCTAAACCATTTTGCTACTTCGTGTTTCCTCTGCTCATTAGCTGTCACTGCAATACACTAGTGTCTGAATTCTGTTTTGAGACGATCCCAGTGACGACCAGCTATCTCTGTCTGTGACACCTCTCACTCTGCTTCTTGTTTGTTTCAGTGCGACTATCACTACACTATGCCACAGCGTATATACTTGTGTCTCCGATCACCCCTGGAAGTCATCTCCACTCATTTCACCCCACTGTTTTCTTTACCCTTCTTTATTTCTGTCCATTACTCTGAATGGTTGGTCAGCAGTATCTAAACTCACACTGCCCACATGTTTTGAAAGACTGTGAATGCATCAATCCTAAGGTGCATCAAGAACGATTCCGCTTTTTCTGGCAACACTCAACAACAGATGTTATTTTTGGAAGAAAACAGGAACAACAGGATTACAGTCCAGCCTGAGCTACCATTGGTACCTGAACCATAAGTCCAACATAAAAAAAATAAATAAAATAAAAAATGTCAAGTCATCCATTGAACCAACACAGTGGTTAGGCTTTTGTCGCCAGTGTTTCCTCAACAAACAAATCTAATGCTTTAGAGTGATCGACAGTTTATTTTACCAGCGAGGTGGGCAACAAAATAGTCAGCGGTTTCAAATTCGCGACATATGTTCCTTTCATTTTAATGTCACCATCAGAGGAGCCTGCTAGTAAAACCAACGTCTGATGCACCCCCCCACCCCCGCCTCCCCTTAATTAAAGGTTGGGCAAAACACACAAAAATGCAAGTGGGGGAAGGACACAAGCTGCTCTAGGACACCCCCGTAGTCCATGTGCCACTCTGCGTGGAACAATGAGTCTGGGTACTACGGGTAGCTCAGGGTGGGGCAACCCCTTCCTCAAAACTCTGTGAGGTCTCCCTTTTTACCAGCTGCTGTCTGGGCTGCTCATTAAACCACATGAAACAAATAAGGCTCATTATTGGCATCACTTGCCTTTTGGGAATGCAGGGACTTGAGATTTCATTGGGCCCATGTACTGTATGCAAAGCCTAGTTGAGTGACCTTCTGTGTTTGATGTGGTCTGGCTGGTTGCCTCATCCAGAGCACGGCGATCCAGATGTAGTGGAAAAACACACACAGCCAGGTAGCCTCTAAATTGCCTTCAGAATTGGAGGCAATAAAACACTGTTGCAGTCTGGAAGCGCAGAGGAGGTAAAAGCCTGAACTGCAGCTACTGCTCTTGAAAACCAGGTGGACGTCCATTAGGTGCTTAACAGCGTAACAAATTACTGAACACCCCAGCCTACTCCCTTTCTGCTCCTAGGGCAATGGGATGGAATGTGGCCTAATGTCAACACAGGCGCAAAATTTACGAGCAGACAAGGATTGTTCAAATGCAATCAAGTCCCAATAAAAAGAGGTAGGAGAAGGACAAACAAGACAGCACGCTCCTGGGCGTTTGCTCGGCCCTGGAACGTGTGCGTGTTTAAGAGAAGACGTCTGAATCGACGCGTGAGCTTTGGGCAGATCGTAAAACAATGAGGGCGACTGTGGCTTTTGGCCTACTTGCCACCTTTGTCAGGTGTGTCTCGGGGGTTCCCCGAGGGAGACGTTGAATTAAACAAACATTTGCTCAAACTTCTCTAAGTGACATCTCAATGGTCATTGTCAACGCGGAGTGAGTCGTCAGTTGACGGTTGGTGGGTTTTTTGACATTCTTCTCGTGAACAAAAAAATTGTTTGCTTAAAGTCTATATTTTTAGGTATTTGTACTGAACTGTACTGTGGTTAAAGAAAGACATAAAAACACTGTTATTTGAAAAGGAATAGTTTGATTTTATGGGGGAGATTTAAGTCAACAAATACAGTTGCTTTTGTCACACATTATAAAGCAACAGCTGGAATTTTTAATGAATTCCAGACAAATCACTATCTCCTCCGGAACTACATTTACATAATATTGGCATTGACATTCCAGGTATCTCACTTTACACTCTGGCATAGAGACCTAATTTGGGGAGGCGGTGCTTCACATAAAAATGTGTCATATAACAATTGTTCAAACCCTTGTGCAAGTAGTAGTTACAACACAGTCCAAAATCAAAAGTCAAGCTTTTCCAAAGTTGATATTTCTGACTTGTATTCATAAAACCCTGAAGGGGTTAGACATTGCAAATATGAATCTGTATGATTCAGAATATAAAACAGCTCTTTGTAGTGTTTAGCCAATAATGGTCGAATCTTAACTTCAATATTTAGAATGTCAGATGAAACTATGATTTAGGTTTCTGACAAGCCCGCGGCTCAACTGGCTGCTCGTCATCTCGACATTTAAAAGGTTGTAAATTTGCTACGATGGAATCATGAAGTGAACCTTGGAGTTATGCGCAAAGCGGGAGACTCTTGCAGCTGCAGAGCAATCGCTTAAAATCTTTGTGTAAAACAATCACTTTAGCCTCTTCGCAGTAGGCCGAAATCCAGCGCCCTCTGGGCATCCGAGGGTTGCAATAACAGCAGTGATGGATGAGCTTCAGCTTGACAGCTATACAGCCGAGTCATTGGACGCCACCTGACCCCAGTCACATGACAGGGCTGCCCCAACTTGGGTACAATTCCCACCTGTCTTCAGGTGACAAGGCAGGGTCAAGCTGGCCCGGCTAATGATAGCCTATTGTAGCTGTGACTGCCTGCGCGTCTTGCGTCGCGCTGCAGGGCAGACAGCATTCATGTCAGAAACCTTTTGGTTGGTCTTAACTGAAAGATTAAAGCTTCTCATCTCACTCTAAGGGCTTCAGAAATGTGTATGTCCAACAAAAGATGACACAGAATATGAATTTGCTTCTCATTTTAGCGAGCGATGGAATCAATCTGTGGAAGCAGGTGAATAAAGGGAGGCTTTGTTGAAACCCCCAACTGACGTTTACATGATGAGATCACATTTAAGGTTGAGCAAGCGGTGATTGTTACCTCCTCCAACTAAAACATCGTAAATCTTGGAGGAACTCGTAGATTTAAAGGCTGTGGGCAGATTTTAATCTGATCTTAAATACAGTCTTTTGTCTGAAGGAATTATTGCATCTCAAGCTGACAAGTTCAACGTTTTACACAAGTGAGCAATGAACCAATTGTGTAATCGAAACATTGAGCTGAATTATACATTCATTTCAGTCAACTTTGAAACAATTCAAGATTGTAGAAACTTCAAACTTTCCTCTTTTGAATTGTCCAACAACCCTCATAGCTCTTGCAGTCTCAAACATTTGGTTGTGAAGACTCTTTTCATTACCGTTTTGCAGTTCTTCAAATAATTTAGCCGCCTTGGTGGACTAAAAGCACCTGGCAGCTAGTGTCGCTATAAAAACTGCATGGCCTTTTAACTTCGCCTTTGAACAGGCCGATGTGGTGTCAAGTGTCATTTGCATCATTCATTCATCATCACATATTTTATTTGCAGTATAGGCGGCACTTCTTTTAAAATGTCAGGCCGAGTACACACACTCACACATAAATCACCTGATATGTTCATGATACTGAGCCGATTTATAAAACTGCATTCCTAGTGAAAAGCAATTTTGGGGAAAACACCTCCTTGTGGGGCCTTTTTGCCGGACACCACCAGGTTAAGCCTCAACTGGAGGATGAAGGTCATTATTTGTTTATATTTTGTATATATATATATATATATATATATATATATATATATATATATATATATATATTTGGAAACTGGAGGCCTTAGACCGAAATTTCATTGCCATAATATAGTGATATGTTTTCGTGCAATGACAATAAAGAAAGTCTAAGTCTAAGTCTAAGTCCATTTTAACTGGGTTCCAGTTTGGTTCAGTGCCCTGGTTGAGGTTAGCCATTTGTTTTGGTGACGGTGAGGTTTAGGGTGAGATTCTAGGGAAAATGTTATGGCTCACAAAGACGGTGTGTGTGTGTGTACGTGCACTCATGCAGACCCGGGCAGACTCTGTGCACCCATGCCAGAAGAGAGCTTTCCGCCAGGTGTTTGAACTTCAGCGTCACCTGGTGCTCCCGCTGCGCGAACAGGAGTATTGTTTCACCCTATTAAGTGAAAAGTGTAATTAAAGGGCCTCGGCATTTAAAACCCTGTGAACAGCCAGCAATTTGTTTGGAAGAGCAGTCAGCGAGGCCCTGGGGCAGAGCGCTGCATAGGATGCTACGAAGAGTGCAGGCAGCCAGCCGGAGAATGCAACACTAAGCGTGTGTGTTCGGGCATGTGTGTGTGCGCGAGAGAGAGTACACATGTACCTCCTTGTGCCGGTGAGTTAAAAAGCATGTTTATGCAGGTGTGTGTGTTAATAACTTAATGGAGGTGTGCTGGGTGTTGAAACGAGCCGTTTGAAGTTCAGCCGGTATTTAATCTGGCTTTGTTCATTGTTCACTTATGCAACGAAGCCTGGATGCAAATGAGGTATTTTAGAAATGTGACGTGGGCGATTTGGGTGAAACTTGACAAAGGACAGCAAAGAGCAGAAAACAAAGGAAAACAAAAACGCTTCATAAAGTTTTCTCACTTGGCAGCTTCAGGTTTGACCGCGTGACCTTGTCAGCCAGCAATGACTGTGTAAAGTGGAAGAAACCCAGAGGCTAAAATGAAACTTGCAAGCTCACAGAATGTATATATCACAATGTCATCAAGGAAGAAGGGCCCACATGCAAGATACAATGGGAATATATATTCAAATATATATAATTTATACGAGCATTTTCTGCCACCAAACTCTAATAAAGCACTGGGGTTAGGCCACAGTAACAAAAGTTGAGATCCTGCTGATCTGGACCCAGCTGTGGCTGTAAGTGAGGATCGCCTCTTTCATACTCTGACAGAAGCCCAGATGGCAGCAGTAAAGCTGGGATCCACAGTCTAGCTTATGACACGCTGGCCATGGTTCCTCTCGTCTACAGTTTAACCCCGTCTGATGTCAGCCAAGGTCACAGAAGCTCACTGGAGAGTCAGTAGCGAAGTGCTGCCAGAGTTGGAGGAATTAGATCTGGGCTGAGTGGCCCTCATCTGGCTAAGCCTGGTAAGCAGCAAGACTAACAGGCTGAGGCACGGTTGCTTCGGGTTCACACACTCTGTTCACTTGCACGCAAAGAGACACATAAATGAGGGGGTAAACACACTTACACACACACACACGGAAGGACTCAGAGGGCTACAGATGGTGTGCCCACGGCCTGGTGGCTCTGACGGAGCTAGTTTTAGATCTGAAGTGGAAGCTCAAGGGTTAGGGGCGGATGACAAAGACAAACGGAAGGGGTGAGAAAGGGTGGGCAGCCACTCTCTCCCTTCTCAGCAGGAGGCCTCCTTACATTTTTAGAACAACATCAACATGTCACTGTCCATCCGTCTGATTGCCCTATTGCCCATGTCCTACTCTGCTCCCTTAACAGACCTACAAGCTCAACTCCTCACCTTACACACGCACACACACAGGAAGCCAGCGGCCAATTCAGCTATAATTCCGCCTGACTTCTGCTGTCTGACTGGCAGGAGACAGAGAGGGTGAGGACAACAAGCTGTGAATACGGGAAGAGACAGAAAATCATTGAGAACCTTGCCTCTATGAATCTTTGATGAGAGAGAGTGAGGCTTGACTGGGGCTTTGCCTCTGGTTAAATCAGAGCAGAGTGTGTGTGCTGGGCGTATGACTGCCAACAGAGGTTGAGATAAACAGGGGCTGGACCGGGCCCAGACAACTGCGAACCTCACTGTTGAGAACATTTGTCGCTGCAATTAGTTCCTGTCTTAGCCATTCATGTTGCAGGGACCTGCCAATGGAAGGAGGCAAAGCAGCTGAGAACTCGCTGGGGGCCGAGAGGGAAGAGTTGTTAGAAGAATAATCGTCTGAAAACATCGAGGGCGTCACTGATCAAAAAAAGTCCATTGGGTTTTCATCCAGGATAAAACACCTTTTCTTTGAAGGCTGTATTTTTCTTTTACGCTTCAGCCAAAGTCACCGTCGCCATCACTGACATAGGCTGTTTATCAGTTCCTGTAAACCCGATGGAGGTCAGCGATGTTTGAGTCATCGAGTCTGTGGCAGGATGATCGCTGTGAATGACAGAATGTTGTTCCTCTTGAAAAGTGATGCAAATAATTATACAGGAACTCGAGCAAAATGTGTCTATCTTTCACTAATGTGTTGAACAAAGAAGGGAGTGGAGCAGGAAAACTACCTTTGACAAAGGCACCCATTCAAGAGCAGAAGCACAACGACAATGTTATTGTTCTAGGGTTAACTACCTAATGAAAGTTAATTGAGTTAGATTTATTTAGAACCATCGAATTATTATTCATTTATTTTTATTTTTTTTTAATGGCACAGGAATTTTCCTTTGAATGCAAACTGTCAACGTTTAGTCACATAAATTTCCTGATGCATTTCCTGAAGTGACATTCAGAGGCCATAAAAATTGGGAGATTAAAAAACTTGAGAATAATTTCTAATACAATTCTTTAGCCTTACACACTTTACGGAACTGACAGAACTGATCTGAGTGACTCATAACCTGTGAAAAAACCTCTTCTAACAGGAAACACTATTACTCCATTCGGCCAACAAGGAGGACGGAAAATGATAAATGGGTGGAAACAAAACTAAGGAAGAATGGACGTATTGGCATGTGTTATTGTTGTGGAGGTTTAATGTAACAGCCTTTTGTCAGAGTTGGCACCACAGTTTATTCGGTGTAGTTATTATTTTCTGTTATTCAACAGTGCACCCGTTCACCTTCCTATAAATCATGACACATGACAACTATTTAGGGGATGAAACGAAGAGAAAATAACGTGTTGCTTGTGTCCTACATTAAAATAATGAGACGAACAACGCTGAAGAATGTGGCAGCGACTTGTGAGGACATTCTACGCCTCGATCAAACCGTGGGAAGTTACGCGGCGCCCACGCCCTTGTTGTGTTCCTCTTTTTTTACCTTCACACCTGTCGGCCACATGAAAAGCAGATGATGACTCATTGGCAGTTGTCTTAATTAAAAAATACAAGACATGTTACAACAACCACCTTTCGTACCTGTGAAACGTATTTTTAATAGACGTCAGGCAGCTGCCAATTTTCTCCTCAAGACGAGTTGGGTTATGTTACGAAACAAGCCGAGCAGCATAGCGCTTCTATCTGATCTGCCACCTGTGACAGTTCTCCAGGAAGCTCGGTTCATGTTCGTGTGACACCAAAAAGCCTTTTGAAGACTTGATTTAACCATCCATCAAAGGAGCACAAGAAGTGATGCGCACTGACTTTCGATAAGAGCTTGGCAAGGAGGCGAAGTGCCGTGAGGAGATCAAGGGTCGCCGTGCTTCTATCGATCACTGTCATGTTGATCACAAGTAGCCAAGCTAAAGCGACATTTCAAACTGATGTTTGGACTTGATAAAACCTAGATCTCGTCTTCATTTCGAAGCCACTGAGTAATGTTTTCGCGGTTATTTATTAGGTGTGTTTGAATTTTACTGTGCCTTTTCAGTGCCAGGTTGGACAGGTGTCAGTAAAAAGACCAACCGAAGTTTGAGCTCCAAAAAATCCAGATCCAGATCTTGTGCCCTGAAGGACATTGTATCCTAGTCATAGGTTATTTTATATATATATATATATATATATACCATAGTCGATGGCAAACGCAAACGCCATATATATATATCTATATATATATATGGCGTTTGCGTTTGCCATCGACTATGGTTACACAACCGTGAAAACCCAGAAAACTGAATCAGATCTTCTAAAATGCATGCAAAAGTCTGACGATGGTAGAGAAACTCAAATTTCACTTCGGCAGATGACACTATGTGATGGAGTCAAAAGCTCGATAATGGCCTGGTCCACACGTCTATGGTGAATATGCAAACCTGGTATCACTCATGGAGTGAATCACAATGACGCTGATGGACAGATGTGTAGAGGCCTCACACACTCACCAATCCAAAGCAAGGCATTGTTGTGTGACTGTTTTCCAGCGATATTTAGTCTTGAAACCAGATGCAGTGCTTCCGGCGTTGAACCATCGCTCTGATGCACCAATTCTGGAGTTTGTCAGTTAAGCAAGTTGACCATTTAGCACGTCCACTGCGTGTGAGTTTAATAAAGCTGTCTCAGAACGTCTCCTTGCAAGCAGTTGGCTTTTGGATCAGAAGGACTCAAGAGGCCTCAATCCTAACTTTGACTGCAGGAAATCCTAGAAAAAAATGTACTTAACCTCTGATGAAGTCACGGGGGGATGGAACCTCAGTTTACGCACACGATAAATGACTGTATATTTCTGTACTGTGGGAGGAAACTTATTCAAGCAGATCCAGAAAGTGCCTGATTCACTCAGTGTCGCCATCGGCTGGAATCAAACATCGGACCTTCTTGCTGTGAAATTGCAGAATGAACCGCTACACTGTATTTCCCCTAATAAATTGGGACGCAATCTTTGTCTGTTTTGTTCACCCTATGACAAGTCAATTCGTCATTCACTGTGCAAAGAAACCGAAGGTCTCCTTTATATCTATCCACCATCGTAAAATATTGATGAGTTTATTATCAAAATCTGTGTAAAAAGAATTCATTAGCGCTATGATCGCTCCTGTATTTTCCGGTGTGCGCTGGGATGGCTCTAATCCATATGTCTCGGTTTTCTCCAAACTTCTAATGCCAAAATGTTGCCTGGACCAGAACACCGGTTCCCATTAGGTGAGAAAACCTTGCTACCTAATGTAAGCTGTCGACAGCCTTTGTTTGCGGGTAAAGCGAGGAAGAAAAAGCTGTTCTGAGCAGAGCAACTAACCTGTGGTCTGCTGAACAAATCAATAGCAGTGTCTGAGAGCAGAGCAGAGTATGCTAGGGGGGAAGCTGGAGGGCTACCCTTGGACTGCTGGCCCAATCCCCAGGGACCTCCCGGGGGGTACCTGCCTGTCTCTTCACCTCCCATCTCTTCTGCCTGAGTGAACCTGTCCTGCAGCTCCTCTCTCACGAAGGTCCACGCGAAAAGACATATATGCTGGTGTGCGCATCCAAAAATAAAATACAGGGAGAAAAGTAGGTTTCTAAAAGTGTGCAGATATAGACTTGAATTCTATTGTTAGAGATCCCCAACTGGCTTAGGTGCATCTGACTCATCACACAAAGAACCCCGACCTATTCAACCCCTGTGGAAAAGCATCGCTCCATCAGCAGGAATAAGGCTTTGGAAAGTCTTCTTTCTTGCACTTGGCTGCCTTCTACCTACTTTCAATCACAGTTAACATCACAGGACAAGGAGGAGAGGGACGGGAGGTGAAGCCAAAAACACAAGCTGGCTGTACAATGCACTTGTCTGGCAGCTGCTCGCTCTGACATTTGAGGCCATGGGGACCTTGTTGAAAGAGCAGATGCTCGCTGATGTACAGGCACAGGAACATGGCAAGTACACATGCGGCTGGAGCAGAAGCGTCTGCACGAACATATGACAGAGACGAACAAGGGAACTGTGCTGAAGATGGATTGGGCATCGAAGTAAGAGCATGAGTACACAGTGCAGCGGACATGGCACTTTGACACCAAGACAGATGGGGAGGATGACATTTATAGATATATATAAAAAAAAAACGGTAAAGGTGTTGACAAGGGAAAAAAAAACAGCTTCTCCAATATCAAATTCATATACATGTAAGACACATACAGGGTGGAGGTGGAACGTGCCAGTTTTGGAATTATCAACAGATCACAAGAGAGCTCAATTGTGAGTCTCTGCCGCACTACTTTTATCATTTATTAGCCTTTGGTTATAGACAAACCTGCACATCTCTTTTTTATTTAGACGTCAGTGCCACTGTGTTCAAAAGTAATTCTCCCAATTAAAACAAGCTACAGCACAGTGTGTGATGACTGAAGTGGGAAAATGTGTTAATAAAACCAACAAAAGAGTTTGCAGTGCACTGCTGAATTAATAGTAAGAAAATTTCAGAAAAATCTGAAAAGAGTGACATTCCATTCATCATCAGTTTGTTTGCCTTTAGGCAGCAGACGATAACTAACTGTGCTTCACTTGACAAGCAGGAAAGGTTGAAGCAGTTGAGTTCACATTATTAAAGCAAGTGTCCACATTTGTCTTGGGGCATTTGGTCTCATCTCATCTGTCTGTAAAACTGCAAAACAACATATCTCTATGAAGTTGGAACTCACATCAACCTTTGCTGATTATGTCTTTACTATGGGCATTGAAGAGAGACACCAGCCACAGTATGTTCCCTTGTGTCCACTGGTGATGATATGAGCTCATCTGAGTGACAGCAGAAACAAGGTGAAGGAGAGTCGGGATTGTCGATTGAAATTTGCAAGGTTCAGCTTCACTCAACACCGGGACAGTTCATGGTTGTTATTCTAGAACGCCTACTCTCCAAATTGTTTGTGGCCTTGCAGAATTTCCCCCACGCAGATTTGCCACGTCTTACCTCAGCAGAACAAGTAAAAGGACTGCGGTTTCCTTGTGAAGCACTGATGACCAACTTGCTAGTTACATGTGCCCAGTGGACGTCAATATGAAGGTGTCTGAGGTTCTTTCTGACACCAAAAGAAGAGTCACATCAATTCCGCAATTGGTTTCTTTAAGCCAGGACCCTTCAGATTGTCAGCATAGGTGACGGAAGGAACATGACTCAGTTTCTTGATACCAATACACTTCAACAGTCCTGCTGATGCTCTCCCACCCAATGACGGTTTCCGCTTCAGAAAGAAACTGAATCATGTCTTTCTGAGGAAGGACAATGGCGGTGATCATCGACAGCACTACGGATTTGGTGGATCTAAAACCATCCACACCTTGGCTGCACACTCACACTGACTGTGTTAGTTGTGTTCCTGTAGGATCTGCGCAAGTACTGAAATAAATGGAATTTTTAAATAGGTTTCAAAGGAGTTGCTGAAGGAAAAGAAGAAGGAATAGAGATGGAGTGAAACAGATAAAAGGAGGAACATAAGATGGAGAATGCAAAGTGAAAAAAAGCAGAGAGGAGGCAGCATCACTCTGCATCTCCGGCAGAGAGAAATTAGTTTCCGCACAGATCCGCAGGCAGCATTATGGAAATGGCTGGCTGGCAGCTTCTCTGGATGACTGTAAACAGGATCTTGCTAAGGCATATAGCCTCTGGTGAGGCCCTCGGAGGCTGGCAACGTCGCAGCGCTTTGTGGAGATGCTGCAATCCCACCGTTCCTCCGTCTGTATCAATCTGGCTCCTTTGCTTCAACCTTCCCAAACTACAACAGTGAGTAATTTATGAAGCAAGGCGGGTGCAGCTGCGGAAATGGTAGGCACACATCCTGACACCGAATACATGACATGTTCCTTGTGTCTTCCCATGAAACTACAAAGAGCTCTTTTGTCTCAACAAAGCAAAAGAAACATTGAAAAGTGCTGGAGACATTTTCAGTCCTTGCATCAGCTGAAAACAAGAATAAACCGGCATCAAAATAACAACATGAGTGAACTTAAGGAAGCAGCTCCACGACTGGAATTATTCACCATCACTAAATACCCTCATCTTCTGATGAACACGACGGGATCTTTTCGCTCATGTGTCTTCTTCTCATGTCAGGATTCAACAGACCAAAGTAAGTGAAAACAGAGTTGCCAGGGTTTCAGGCAATTTGGAAAAGAAAAATTTTCACAGTTCCAAAAGCATCAGATCAAAGGACATCATAAAATCAACCTTTACCACATCTGTAATAAAGAGATGTCGCACACCCCATCTAGGTACTGAGAAATATGAATTCTTCCGTCGGCTCATTTTGTCTGCTACAGTACAGTGAAGACAGGCTTGTCCATTCCTCTCCATCCTTTCCAGTCAATTCATAGACTTGGATGAATAAAATGATGCAATCCAGCAATCATATAAATATAAGAAGGAAGGTTTCATTGTGTAAAAACAACTTAAAACATAACTCTAAAACAACCTGGATGATAAAAGGATTTAACTTCTACACACTCTACACATACGCATTCAAATCGACAAGGGGCCCTTCGAGCCTTATGGTTCATGGGTTAAGAGTCACACAGGTCAAACCTCGGTTTACAACTTTGTAAATCTGTGTCGTGAGAACAGATGAACCAGCTCATATTTATTTTAAAAGTGATGCTTCCCCAGAAAGTGCTGTTGGAGGCTGATTTCTAGTAGAAAGTATCTGACATTCATGAAGCACGATGGGTGAGATATCCCAGGACTCAAACAAAAAGCGAATAAGTATATTGTGACTGTTCACATTACAAAGCAGTGCGATTGTAAACCAAAGTTAAATTTTCTTTTTGGTGGCAGCACATTCAACGGTAAGTGAACAAATGGAACTGGAAGTTTCAAAAGCCAATATTAGCTCAGGGTTAATGCCAGAGAGATCTGCCATCATTTATGAACACCTAGAACATGTTATGATCTAACTGCAACAAGGTCATGGTCAAACACCAAGCACAAGGGTCGATCCATGCTTGTCTAAATCATGGCTTCAACCTGTCAAAAGGCCCATTATGTTCTAGACCAGGGGACCTCAAACTGGTCTGGGGTTGTGCAGGTTTTTGCTCCAACCTAGCTAGCGCACCACTCAGGTGTCTGAAGACTGTAACCGCTTGATTGTCAGTCTGGTGTTGCTTGTTTCAGCTGAAACCTCATGGTTAACCTGTGTGTGCTTGATCGGTAGGAACAAAAATCTGTGCCACCCCGGCCCTTTGAGGAGCAGGTTGCCCGGGTCTGGTCTAGACTATTATGTGCACACGAGTGCTGAGTTTGTCATCACTTCGGTCCAGCAGCCACATCCTCTGCTTCCGCAGTCAATTACGCCTTCCCTCCATGTAATATGAGGCCTTGAACCAAAGTAAACAACTTCATCTAGTGCGTGGAATATGTGTCATTGCGATGCTGCAGTGCGGCCCGTCGCCACAGCTGTGTCGACTTGAAGTAGCATCTCCTAATTAATGAGGAAGAGTAACAGAGAGAAACGCTCAGTCTTCAAACAAAGACTTCCTGCGGGACCCCATTGTTTGGACTGAGGCATCATGGGTAGCCTTATTTACAGATTTTAATTGCTCTGGTGATCTGTGGGTAAAGCGCCCTGTTGTAATCAGCCACAATAGATTTGGTACACTTTCTGACTATTGTAATAAAATGCTCTACATTGTCGGGGAGAACCGCGGACACAGAGAAGGGCAGGGACACAGATGGAACATGATGTAAAGAAAAGCGCTGGAAAAAAAAAAGAGGTGGTTTTTGATGCAAATTTCCTCACACAGAGGAACTAATCTGAGCAGGCGGGGAGCAGCGGAGAGGATGGGACTGCGGTCCAATGAAAGGATTGCTCTCCCACCTCGACGTGACAACCGTGAGAAGCTCACCGTTCCTGGACCTCCGAAGCGGAACTGCAGAGGAGACATGCACGGCAACCGTCTCACACACACACACACACACCGAAACACAGAGGAGATGAGGAGGTAGGTCAACTACAGGAAAGAGATTAATGTCACCGTGTGAAGGTAAGAACATGGCACTGTCAACAGCAGCTGTTCCTCATCACGGAGGCTCCGGTGTCACACGCTCTTGTACCATTTTATATTTTTAAACAGATTTAAGTCAGGTACGGGACTTGGCTGTGAGTCATTGGAGATTAGCAGACTCATAACATTATAAATTAGGGAATATTTTGCCAAGCTAAGTTGATGTTCTACAAACCCAAATCAGCAGCACTCATTGGAGCTTATTCGCTGAGCTGGTGCTAGGTGTACTTTTAACCTCCCAAGTGCTAAAATAGACATCTCTGGATGGGATACATATTTACTTGCAGCTATCTGTCTGTCTGTCTGTCTGTCTGTCTGTCTGTCTGTCTGTCTGTCATTAGTATCTTACAGTACAAATCCAATCCCAAACACTTAAAAACAACATAACAGAGGACTAGATGGTTGGTGGACAATGGAGAAATAGCTAATGGACTCACTGGACTTCTCACCAGTGTGTCACAGGCACATATAGAGAACCACAGACACCCATACAGACATAATATTTTTAAACTAATCATTTCATCTCTGAATGAGTTTGGAATGTGGGAGGAAACCGGAGTGCCTGGAGAAAATCCAAAATAACACACTCACAGAAAGTTCCAAGAACCAAATCCAAAGTTGCAGTGAGACTGCAAAGCGAACCACTGCGCAGCTAGTAAACATCTCTATTGCTGTAAGTGACGATTCAAACAAGACACAAGAGCTCTCACTCTCATTCTACTCAATGACCCCTTGTCATTTTAACATGAACTAAAAGCAAAGCAGGTCACGCTTGTGAAAGGTGTTGCAAATTTCATTCCATTTCTATGACTGCAGATTAAGGTAACACAAACACCCCGTGCACCAAAGGTTCCATGAAAAATTCAACAGCAAATCAGCTGGCAATTATTCTCTTTAATCTCCTGGAGGCAGCCAATGGGCTTGTGCCTGCGGTGGCGGCGGAGAAATGACTCGCTAACCAAACACTTATTTTGCATTATGCTCGTCTCAGGCTAAAACTAAGTGCTGGTGAACTTGAAAAACTATATTCATTGTGTCTGATAAAGACACCTGGGTTGTCGTTGAAGAAAAAAAAAAATCTTTCTTCGACAGCTGGATCAGCTACTGAGAAGTTTCAACTGCACATGAAATTACACAATACAATGAACAAGCTCACTAATTCCCTAAAAGATGAGGTATAATCTTGTCTTTAGATGGCCACCAGCATCACGGTGCTGCGTTGAACTCTGAGGTGTAATGCAGAGGGAAGGGAAGTGTCAATCCCGTCCAACCAATTCGGATGACTAAAGGACTAGTTTGTTTAAAAAACGCATGACAAGTATAGCAACAGTCTAGGTTGCTCTCTGAATACACAAGTCTGTGCACTGGCCTGGTTCCTGTCATTCCCATGCTCACAAACACCCGCTCCCTCCATGTCCCAATCGATGGCATGTGGAGCAGCTCGATGCCAGTGATCCAGTCCTGATCTCACTTAGAGCAAGGCATCAGATACAAACATCTCCGATCAATTGACAAGCAGCAGCAGTCGAGGTTCCATCGTGTTTCACCATAAGATTTAATATCACAGTAAGAAGTGTTTCTCAGGCTCCACAGTATTAGTCTCTGATATGTCGTGGTATGAGTACTTTTGAGAGGGAGGAGATAGCAGCGAACCACTACATTCGACATGGACTGCACTTTAACACTCTGTGACACAAAATACCGTTAAAATTATTACAAGCTGGATAACAAAGATTAAAGTAAGAAAATGGTGTTCTATAAATCTATAGTTTTGTCGTATTCCTCATCTTCATTTGACTCAAATACAAACACGTATGGAGATCAACCCTACATGTGGTTATAAGCTAATTCTTTTCCAGCCCATTCTCACGCATGATTGAAGGCCGATCTGAAGTCAATAGTTCTTATTGGCAAGAATATTTCATACATAATTTAAAGCTACTTTACGTGCAATGTTATTTCTAGTTTTAAGGGGAGACAAAAAAAAGCCATAATCATTTCTCCTATCCATAGTAGTTTCAGGTCTGAGCAACTGACTGGTGTTGCAATATATTAATATATAATATATAAATATATAATATACTATTATATGTTATACATTGTCCAACTCATGGGTATTAGACTATGAGTGGATAAAAGCAAATCTCAGTATGAAAGATTAACAACAACAAACATTTTTGCTAACTGGTCATAATGTCAAATTGTAACTTTTAAATAGTCGACTTGAGAAAATATTTTTAGTCTGCAGCTTCATGTTCTAAATGCAGAGCTGATGCTACGTTTACTTAATTCTTTCTCTCATCCGGGTGGTGTGACAGGGTGCTGTAAAAGAAAAAAAAAAAAAAAAAAGAAAAGGCAGGCTGACAGGCTCTTTTGCTGCATGGCTGAGTGTATAACTAGCAACATTAGCGAACACCTACACCCGAGATCCCCTTCAAAGAGGGGGGTATTTAGCTGGTCGTCTGGGGAAATGCACGCCAGACACCAAATGCTAAACACACACATGTTCATTTTATAGGCACACGTGTGCAGATTGACGTTGATGGTATTGAGTGTGTAAGTATGCATGTGGACACATTGATGTGCTTGCCGAGGCACACACACACACACACACACGCGCACACACACACACACACAAGCAAAGACGGGACTCAATAGTGCTGATTTTCCTTGTCAGCTCCTCAACAAGCTCTGGTCTAAAGAGACATCAATCTGTGATGTCAGCACTTACCTAATGAACCCTCTCCGATCGATGGAGGCAGTGGTCCGCTACATGGCCTGCCTTCACTGGCCGGCCTGCTTTTATGTACACACTTACTCTTCAGGGATCTATGGCTAACCAGGCCGCCGAGTGTCCGGCTGTGTCTCTTTGTGTATCAGCTTGAGTAAAAGTCTGCTGATATGCTCATTTATTGTGCTTGCTGTTGTCAAAAGAACCACTTTGCTGACAGAAATGTGATCATCGCTGTACCCGCGTGCACTCCGCTCTAGGTGCGTTTGTTGGCTTGGGTGATTGAATCAATACTGCATTGTTAGCGTGAAAGTGACTGCGAATGCAAAAGACATTGCTGAGTAGATTGGAGGTCTTTCTTTAACCTCAGGAGTAGAGTTGCAGTGAAAACCAGCTATACAGTAGAAGCTAAAAGCACACTCCATATTTCGGAGGCCACATGAATCAGCAGACTCTTGGTTTTTCACTTGTCACAAACAGTTTTAGTTTTGATTTTCTATCACAGGTTTTGGTGCAAGAGGTGCACTACGCTCAAATAGACCATTAATCACTTCCACAAACAGTTGAGAGATGATGGTTTGTAGCAAGGCAAGCAGTAAATGTATCTGGGCTGGAGTCTTCCAGCTACAGGGCTGGAGGCAGGAAACACACAGCATATGTCCATGTTCCAAAATTATCAGGCACCTTGTCAGAGGCCTGACTGCACACAGGACTCTTCAGGAGTCCTCACACACCACATCCCATATTTGAGTGGCTCCCATCAGGAGGTAGGTTGCAATGTCCACGTTGAAGAACCCAGAGGTGAAAGGCCACCTTTGTTACTCAGCAGTGATGCTCTGAAACAGTGACACTAGTTTGTCCCGTCTTCCGTGTCCCCAGTCTAAGCAGCTGCACATTGCATTCTAGAGAGTAAATGCGTGTGAGTACTGTATTTATTTGAAGTGCACTTATTTATCCACATATTTCTTTTAACTGTATGTCCTGCTCAATGTGTTGGAAATGATTTTTTTTTGTGAATTGTGCATTTATGTCTGTTCTTTTTTACGTTATTTTTATTTATTTCTTTATTATTTGCATTATTATACATTTCTAATCAGTTGATTTTTACCAATTTTATCAATTTATAAGACTGAATTAACCTCAATTGTGTTAAATGATTCACTATCCTGTATCTGAATTTGTTTCTTAGGGGAGATGCAGTATGTACAAGGAAGTCCGTTATTTTTGTGAGTTGAATTTCATATTTCCAGTTCAATGATTCTGAAGGTGTGTCTGCTCTGTTGTACTGCTTTCCTCGACTTCCTGGCGACACGGACGTCGACAAAGGTGGCAGCAGTGTGCAGTGCTGCACAATTAGATTAGTTCCATTTACTTTGATCGCCCTCGCCCGCTCCCATCTTCAATGTGACACTTCAAATGCAGCAGCCTTCCTGTGCCACTTAATTGACCAGAATAAACATATTATATTGTGATAAGTGTCGCGATTGTAACAAATTGTACGGCGTGACTGACACAAATCATGGCATTAGCCTTGCATCTCTTATCAGCAGACCCCCTAGTGCCTTTTCAATAAACAATCCGGTCGACACACACAGAGAGGGAGCGAGAGAGCGAGAGAGAGCGGCGGTGCGGCGACTGCAAGCATGGGCGGGATTGATGGCGGGTGAGGCGAATGGGAGCGCCGCAGTCGTGATCCAACGTTTACCCACTTAACCATTCAAAAAGTCATCTTCCTCCATCAGCGCCTCACTCAGCGCTGTGTGAGAAACATTATCTTTCCCTAGGAGCTATCATTCACAAATGATTTCTCCCATCTCAGCAGCCTGCCAAGGCACATTTTCAACGCCGCATCGTTTGTGCGTCTGTCAAGGAAATGAATGGGGTAAAAAAAAGGAGGATTAAAAGTGACAAAAATGGTCAGGTTTCATGCGGAAGACGCGCGGCGCAGTGGTCGCACTGCCACCACAATTCTATTTAGGTCTTCATCGTGAGGAAACATGCATTTGTGATCATGCAAAGTGCCCATGAGGGGAAGCAGCCGGGGCGGGAGCTGGCGCACGTCTGAGTTGATGGTTCTAAGTAAGGCTGAAGTTAAAAGAAACTGAAACAAAATCGGCTTTAAATCGGGGGACATCTATTATCCGAGATAAACTAGTTATTCATATGTGCATTCACGGCATATTAGCCAGTAAAAGTTTGGAGTCGTCTTTTGTGAAGACTGCGTACATTTAACCTTGGAAGGTTTGCTCTAAAAAATCTGACTCCTGTCACATGGTTTTATTAGCATGAGTGCAAAGGCATTCTTATACGGATGAATTGCATCGTCCTTAAAAAAAAGAAAGGTGATCGACTTCATGGCCCAGACAAGTGTCACGAGAAGAGCTCGAAGAGGATCACAACACGTTTACAGGTTCAAGAGGATAAAGAAAATGGCAGGCTGAATCTGACCCCTGATGGGCATCCTTGATATATCAGGATGGCTTTCCCATCTTGAGCAAATGAAGGCTGCAAAGACAGGTGAGATGATCTTGTGGAGGCCTGGCAGGAGGGTTGGTGTGTGGTGAGGCGACTGACGTGTTAATCAGTGAATCAGCGTCCTTCCACTAATGTCTGCCAGTGTAAATAAGGCCCTCATCTCCTGCCGTCACATACGCTGGCTTTCCAGCCCATTAGGCCCGAGCTGGCTGGCTGAGACGGCCCACTGCTCGCTGGAGACTCATTTACGTGTCTATAGGCATCTGTGGCTGGTGATAGGGAGCCCACGTGAAATGAATGGGAGTGTGGGTGCTGCCAGCCTGCTCTCCAGTGCCTCTTCCCCACACACACACGTACACACACACACGTACACACACACACACACACACACACACACACACACACCAATCACCGGCGTTCACGCCTGAACGCATGAGCTGGCACACCTACATGTGCGCGCTCACACACACACACACACACACACACACACACACACACACACACACACACACAGGCGCATAAGGTTTAATGTGCGCCGGGTAAACTAACCTTTGCAGTAAAGATTGAGCAGCTTTATTAGTTTAGGAAATGGCTGTAATTAAGGATAATTCATAATGGCTGCTTCTCCCCTCTCTGCGGTATTAAAACGGGGCCGGCCTAATTTAGCCTGCTTACGTTTGTGTACCAAGGCGGTAAAATGGCTGGGCTGGGGGAACTGGTGTACAGAGGTCTCTGCAAAACTAAGATATGGGAAATGAACACACAAATGTTACCGCCTTACAGCTGGATCAAAAAGTAACCCTCCTTAGAAAAGCAACAACAACGCTACAAACTGATGCTCAAGAGGCAAAATGATGACTTTATTATACATACTATATCAAGCTACAGCATGGCCAGTCAAGGACACTTATCCTTGAACAAAAAAAAAAAAAAACAGAACGTTGTGAGGCCACCGCTGATCTCCCAATCTGCAGCCTGAAACCAGAAGACTGGATCAATAGTTCACAGATGCTGCCAGGTCCTCTCATTCATTACCTCTACTGAATAATAGAGGACCGACCTCAGCCTCCTCCAGACTGTGGCTCCCTCTGAGTACATATGCAGTCAAACGGACAGCAACAGGAGAAGTCCTGACACTGACAGACGGACACCCGACCAGATTGTGTTAGGGAGAGAGGTCGGGTCTGTCTGTTCATCTATCTAATACATATCTTCCTTGTGCATCTCCATCAGTGTTTGCGACAGCACTTCTGCCACCTGCACCGTAACCATCCTTGCTAGTGACGTCTCATCGAAGCCTTATGCTTCTCTTTTTTCCTTGGTATTTCCAGCACTAACTTTTTTTCATCCGACTCTGTTCTCTCCAAACCATCTAGCGTCATTTATATAGTATCTAAACAAACAAGACTGTGGCAGCTCTCAAAAATCCTGTTCGTTCTTGCTGCTACTCTCAGCCCTGAGAGTCATCTCTACCCGCTCGACCCTTCATCTCTGTCCATTACTCAAACTCTCAAACGTATCTGTTTTTCCTTTCGCTCATTTGTACACATGACCTGTCTTACTTCCGCTTCTCAAGCCTCTTCTCACTCTCCCCTTGAGACTGACTACAAATCACAATATAATACAATAACATCATTGTCCAAACTGGTATAATTAAGGTAAACAAAGAAGATATATAAATAATTCTGGTAGCTACAGTAGGTTATTTTCTTTTCTATTGGAGGATGTGCATTTGTTTCTTAAAAAAAAAAAAAAAAAGCACATGCTTGATCCATTAGGTAGACATTTAAAATATAACAACTCCAAAGGTCAAAGGTTGCCTTTATGGTAAGCAAGACACAAGGTCCATATTGTTCCACTCAAGGGGCCCTTGATCATGTTTTTTTTGTCCAAGACTGCTGAGCATTTGGACAGCGAATATAACAGCAGTATTCTGTTTATCAGCAAACAAAAACGGACAGCATTATTTAGTGCAGCATCTGGCAAAGTCGCACCCCAAGCAGTCCAACTCACCAAGCCCATGAAAAATCCAAAGGATCGGCTTCCGGGAAATAACAACAAGACGGATTCAAAGCAACGGTAGAAAAACAACAACAAAAAAATGTGTATTTAGTTGAAGAATCACACACACAGAGCGTCCCTTTTGGCCCCACGCCCCCTCCAACATTCTTTCTCATTCTTCAGAAGTGCATGTCTTCACAGAAGCGAGACATTGACCCTAAAGCTTACACTTTAAAAGAGGGGGAAACATCACCAGCTTAAAGCTAAACCCAATCAATTATGGAGTAGAAAATGTGATTTCCACACCGTCGGCCGCATCTTTCACAGCCCTATCGATCACCGCACTTGTAACGTTTTCTGTTAATTCTGTTCACCCACACAAAATCTATATGTGTGTATTTCAAAGAGCTGCCTTCGCTCCGCAGGCCAGACAATCACTGTCAATCTACCTAATGACCAAGTGTCTGCTGGTGCATTCTAGTGAAGAGGAGCGGGTCCCCGGGTGCAACATGAAGCAGAATGGCGAGCATCCCCAGCTTCTGCAAGTGTTGAAAGGGCACGTAAACCCCCCTGCTGGAGATTTCCCAATGCCTCCCACTTTCCTCCGTAACTTTAGTTAGATGAAAAGAAATGAGGCCCTTAAGTAGAAGGGGCACTGATCAACGAGGGTCGGGGCGAGTCACATCAGGCTGAGCAGAGGGAAGGTTGAATGATAGCATATTCTGTCAGAGTGCATTTCCTTGGCTAACGAAAGTGTGTGTTAACAATGTATGGCGCAAGAAAATCCTCCCCAAGGCATCTGGTTCAATGGAAAAAGAGCTCCAAGGGAAGTTGGTAGGTGTCTGATGTTGTGCAATTTTGCCCCTTCCTTATTTCTGTCTCGGCCATGATGTGAAGTTGTAGGGCTTATTACTTCTCGGTGTCACAGCCAGTCGCAACACCACCATTTTGACAGCTATGTCAAACGTGGAAGGCCCTTTTACTCTGTTTTCTGAAGTAGGCCCGGTATGAAGGGACAATGTGACATTTCTAGTCCACTGCTGGCATTACTAGCCCTGACACCACCAGTCATCTGAGAACACCTCCGGCATTAACTCAGTTTCAAGTTAGTCTTAGCTACGTCGGCAAGGTCTCTGTCCGATACATCAGCCGCTGAACGGAGGAGATTGAAAAAAGACCTCCTGGTTCCACAGCCACTTCAGCAGGAAAATAAATGACAAGGCAAGTGGTGAGGGGTAAAAAGTGGGGGCAGGCTCGAGGTATGACCCCATTGATGTGATGAGAGGGAGTCCAGACCTGCCAGGCACACTATTAGAGTCTGAGACACAGATAGGAGATGGAAGAGAGCGGAGAAGATAGCGGGGTCCTGGTATGACTTTATCAAATTCCTCCTTGGCACATGGTAACAAAGGTCAGGGGAAGAAAAGCAAAGGGCAGAGTGTAAAGCTGAGTGAAAACACAGTGCTTCTCTAATACCTTTCATAAAGAGAAAAGCCTCCTCATCCACCAGCCGTGATTAAATATAACCTGAGTGCTGAAAAACTAACCCCCGCCACCCGGCCGAGGCTTAAGTTTGCGTGCATGTGTACACTCGCCGGGTGACGAGGGTAAAAGCAATTTGTGGAGAACTTGTTGGCCGTGAGGAGTGTTTGTTTCGGCGCTATTGAGGCGGTGGAGAAAAGAAGGAGGGAAACATCAACACGTCATGGCTCAAGGCACTTCCATAGTGATGATGGTGAAAATAACAATAAATACTGCGTACGGGAAAAGTTGGCGTAAAGGCAAACTGGGTGGAGGCCCAGGGTTAGGCCAAGATTCCCTCCAGGGAGTTTCATGTGGAGGGTGTATGGGCTAAAATGGATGGATAGCGGAAGTCAAAAATTACAGCTATTATTAAGTGGTAGTTTATGAAAAGCTAAATAATGACGGTCATATTTTGTGATTTGAAAAAAGCGAAAAACAATAATAACAATAATAACAATAAAACGACATGTTAATACATATGAAATAAATTACAGTTGCTCAAAAAAAGTGTTTTTTTTCTTCACAGCTCCTTTTGGAAATCAGGGATCAGAACAGGTATCAAATTCAAAGAAGGCTGCTGATAATACCACTGACACTTGCATGTGTGGAGCCAATATGCAATAACCTTATTTCTTATGCCTGTGTGGTCTTCAGAAGGAGAGAAATTGGACCATCAGTGTCACTCTGGGCTCCAGTGTGGAGGCTTGTTTTCTTGATCTAATAGAAGGTAATGATCCAGAGAGAAGGGGTAGGCTTCCTCTACCACAGATCAGGCCTCAGGGGGCTACTCCACCCCTGACGGCGGCGGTGGTCGTGGCAGTGCAATAAGAACGAACACATGCAGGCAGGGAGTCTATTTGGCTGAGAGTGATGGCGAGCTTGTTGCTCATCCAGGCCCAATAAATCTCCATACAGGGCCGAGAGATGAGCACCGCTTATCTCATCAGCCCCGCGACTGCTGCCTCCAACCAGGTCCCGTCACTCAGACCTCTGATTTATCACGAGCAGAGGAGCGGAGAATTTCCTCGGATACAATAGCAGAAGATGATGGGAGAGGGATACTGCGCTGAAACGCAGAGAGAAGGGAGAGAGGAGGGGAAAATGAAATAAACAGGGCGAGGGAGAAAAGACATATTGAAAAGCAGAGGGCAAAGGCAGGTAATGGAGAAATATAGAGCGCAAACAGAAAGGTTTTCAAGGGAGAACACGGAGGCTTCAATGCGGGCCGACGCAATAAACTAAAAATAAAAACTCAAGAGTATGAGAGGGGAGCATGGGGGTAAATGTCACTATCTATGTCAGGGGGTGGCGGTGAGGGGAATTGCACTTGACGGCTGGATTCCTGAGGAATCAGCACTTTTCCCTTCCATGAAGACGCCCGGTGGTGGTGTTTTCGATATCAAAACCCAGCCAATAATGTGACTGTACAGCACTGAACGGTGTACTCCACCACTCAATTAGGGAGGTTCAAGGAAGGTCTCATCTGGTATTCAACAGTTAATCTCCTGCTGCGAGTGGTAGACCCCATCAGCTGTTTTCAAATAGAGACACTCTCACACCAGAGAGAAAGAAAAATGTGAATCTGCTCAGTCAAGTCTCCATTCTTCTGAGTGGAAAGCACTGGAAGCTGCCTCTTACCCTACATAGGTGGGAGAGGCTCATTCAGCCCATCACCATCTGAAGGCATTTTGCATGACGTCGACTTGCACCACACATTAGCAAAGTTCATATAAATGTGATGTCAGAAAAAATAAGACGCAGAAATTACCAAAATTAAACCAACCTATTAATCACCGTTGTCTAACTACATTTCCATGTTCTATGTACACATACTGTATATGCACTGTGGGAGCAAATAAGGGTGCAGGTGGCTCATGGCAAAATCTGCCGTGTGAGTTTGTGTACACTTATTTATTTAAATTGCAATAAGCATATTAGTACACTGCTGACCGCAAGCTTTTGGCAGTGACCCAAAAAACTAGCTGGTGGATGCAGTGGCTAAATGAGTTTCCTCAGTAAGGCGACTGAGTAGAGGAGGTCCGTAGAACTTCTCCTCTTTTGTGGAGAAGCTCGCTGAGGGAGACACAGACAAAAGCACATGCATGTAATGGCAGGGGATGCTGGTGAAATGACATGCCGCAGTTGGTCCAGTAACACCTTCGTAATCCCCCATATCATCTGACAGCCCTGACCACGCAGATGCAGCATTTTCAGTGCCTGGATCGATTATTTTTAAACTGCGTCCGAGAGTGAATGCATTTTAAAACAGCCGATCAGTGTCGCCATCTTCACAGCAGATGCACAACTTTCTCAGAAGGGTGACGTCACTGCCCTGTCTGCCTCAAGTCCTCACTTATGCCAGCAGACTACAGAGCAGTGCTCACTCTGACAAGCCAGCTACAAACACACATTCAATATATTGAGAGACATTCATTTTGTCAAACCAGAATCAAACAAGAATTTATATAGCGTAAATCCACACTTATTATTCCATTGCCGGTACTGTTTCCAGCACTTAGCAATGCCACCCTCAGACCAGTTGTGTGTATTACATCGATTTAGGTCTTTTTCCGTGGACATTACTGAAGATGCCCGGAACAGCTGCGTATTCACTGAGTGCTTTTCTTGTTGTTTGTTGTGATTTCAACCTGTTTTATGGTCAAACCTGAGTCTCTTAATAGATGGATGGATGTTAAAGTGGATGTTATGTGAACTTCATCTGCTCCAAAAGTTTCAAAGAAGCTTTCTAATTGTATTATTTTATATATGTTTATTATTTATGATAACTGATATGTAATATTTAATTGAACTTGAATTTGAATACTTGAATACTCTTGTATATCTTTAGCCTGATATGGGCTTTTTTCCTTTTTTAATAGTTTAGTACCTGAGCTTTGTTTAACTTTTTCTATTGATTAGAACCATAACAATATTGGTTGTCAAGTCACTGCGACATTTTGGCCAAGTCTAAATGACTCATCTCATCTTGACTCTCAATCTGAATCTATTCATTAAAATATTTTCCTTAAAAAAAAAAAAACAAAAAAACAGATGGGCTTTATATTGTGGATTTGTTTTAATCAAAACGGATTCAAATGCTGGCACTTCAACCTTCTTCCAACCTCCCTGGTTATACTGCATGGTAAAGCACCCGGGATGACACGGTGCCCTCATCTTACGGTCAGCGCTCCAAAGTGATGAATTGTTTGGTTTGGTGACACCAGAACTATAACCCAATAAAAGGCTCTCAGCAATATCTGAGCCGGAGGCTGCTGGATGGCAGAAGCGCGTGTTGCGGTTGAAGTTTGTGGTGTTTGCCGTAGATGTCTGCTGAAGGTTGGGGGAACAATAAAAAGACAATGATTGTCAATCATGGGGTGCCAAAGTTGAGGACATCGAGCCAGAGGGGCGGCCCGCGTTCTGGTGTCAGCGTTATTCTCCCTCCATTACCGCCTCTTTCTCCATCTTGTGGCCATGTGAATTAGCGTGGTGAGGGAGAATGAAGCGAGTGGGAGGGGAGGACGGGTGGTGACGGGAAACAGACTGGTATAATATTCTCATCACTCTTCACTCAGATGTCGTTGGCGAAGAGCGTGGCCCAGGGCACTCAGCGGCCCAGCCAGCCGCCTCACAGACCCTGCAAATATTCCTAAATCTCAATTTTTCATATTTCCCTGTATGCATAAGGAGATGAAAAATCATCCGATCATTTGTATTGTCTGACTGAGGTTATACACAAATATTAGTTTATATACTCCACCTAAGATTGCCTCCCTAAGCAAGATGGATTGGTCTTTTGGAGAGGGCAATATTCCCAGGGAACATATTCAGTCCATCTTTTATGTGCTGCAATTCACAGAGCAGCAGGTACGAGCTCCATCTTCAGACAGGCTCGATAAAGCTAAACGCCCAACCGAGACGCCACTGCGAGGACACACAAAGTGCTTTAATTGCCAAACAATTTTCCGTCGGTTGAAATTTATAGTTTGGAAAACTGATGTCATGCCAAAGAGACAAGAGCTACCAAATATTCCATCCCTGCACGGCAGACCTGAAATGAATATTGAGGCAAGGAACAAGCAGAGAAATCAATTGGAGTTGAGCGAAAAACGGGAGAAAACTTCAAATCAGAGTGCCAATTGATTTCCGTTACCTCTCCTGTGACCTGGTGTCTGGTCTTCTGCTCGGAGTGGAAAGGTGGGAGAAGAAGAAATTCGGGGTCACAAATCACTAGCTGATGATTTACAACTCAGCCATGTGTGAAGCTCATCAGACAACACCTTTAATCAAATCGACCAAAAACTAATAGTCCTCATCCAAACTTAGAACGGCATGTTTAATTTCTCATTTAGCTCCAAAAACAAACGTGCGGATGGGAATTATTCCTGCAAATGGAGAGTCAGAGAATCAATACTTGGGTGGGGTGTAAATGGGTTGGACAAATAACGTGGAAAATGGATAATGGAGCATGAGGGGGCCGGAATAATCTGTTTTTCCACTCTGATAATAGAATAAATATTGTTTTAAACTTTGTTCATTTGCTGTTAATGTGTCAAAACTTGTGTATGATTGCATTTTACCACTGAATTACAAGCACATTTAGAAAAGCTGTGGATTTCTTTCAGCTTCCTGGCTTCCTCACAGTTGAAAAAATATATATTTGAATGACTAAATGATTGTGCCATAGTAATAGAAATTTTCAACATTCATAACAAATACAAATAAAATGGGTTTAATGCCTTAGTGTTCTCAAAAGCATTCAAGCCAGACAAGGAAATGAAGCACGGATGAAGTTGGTTGAAAGCTCTTGTCTGAGACAACCGTCACAACTTTGCAAACATGCGCAGATTGACAGGCTTTATTATCCTTTATTATCATTAAAATGAAAAGTAAAAATAAAAACAAATCTTTTTTTTCCTCATCACATTGTGTCCTCATCACAAGTATTTTGTATTTATGTTATATGTATACATAGCAAAACCACCATCCATCCATCGTCCATCGGTTGTTTTTTTTTCTTTTAATCATTGACTTTTTTGGATTCAATTTCATTCATTTACTTATTTATTTAATCAGACCTTTTCATTTAATCGGTTGTCCAATTTCTAGGGTATGTTTCTCATATATGTATAATTTATTTTTTTATGAAGTTATTTAAAAGCAGTTATCGCTGGTCAGAAGGTTCGGATCAAAAGGTTAAATCACACTCCCAATCAAGCTTCTATTGTCACTGTTGCAGTAACAATCGACAGGAACGTTTTGAAAAAAGTGAAACTGTAGAAGACAGGAACGGCTAAGAAGTGAAGGGCAGATTAATACAGTCAACGTTTAGACGGGAGAATGAGTCGAGCAGCCGAACAATACTGACATTTTTCTTCCTGGATAACGGCGGATTCTTGAATTACATTTTCTGAGAATGACAAAATGTAAATTCAGCCATGGGCGTGAAAACAAACTCATTTAATAAAAATAAAATAAAAACACTATTAACTCACTGAGTAAAACTGTGGCAAAAACAGTTGAGATCAGGGAGACTTGGTAGTTGCAGTAATATGGCCACAAAGCAAAGACTCAAAGTTTGGCAAGCTCAGGCAGCCACACATCTCCCTGTTTGTTTATACTGGGCAAAGGGACAGGCACACGAAATCAACGTAAAACATAACACCATCATTGCACATCATGAGATATTTGAGATGCTGTGATTAGAAAGGTTAATATAATTTACATCTTGGAAGTCAAAGATATTGACATGTATCCTCCAAACTGAACACAGACCTTGACATTGACAGAGGAAATGAAAAAAAAATACTCAAGATGAATGAAAAAAATGAACAAGTAAATAAAGGTTAAGCCTTTAAAAGTAGATCACTTGTGTTATGAAAGACATACTAACATGTACTATTACAACAGTTGCAAGCTTAAGGTGGTGTCAGACTCTGAGGTGGCTGGGCCGGGGTTGTGTGGCTAATTAGGTGGGTTGAAGTACAGATGTTGAGACCCAAACCGGGACACCGAGATGCACTGATGCACAAATAACCCCCCGCATCTGCCAGCTCAAAGTACCTTTCTTTGTTAGAGTCGGGCTCTTCATTTTTTACTCCTGACAGGCCATGTTATTTCAGTTATTTTGTGGCAGCTGGTTAGGCTGGGTGTGAGAGTGAGGGGGACGAGAACACAAACACACACACGCGCGCACACACACACACACACGCACGCACACGGCACACTTTAATTAATTGCAGGGAGATTACATGGTCTTCCAACCGTGTAGTTTGTCATCAGAGCCCATTACACACTTCTATTAGATGTTTCTTCACAGTGTCAAGTGTAATTTGAAGGAGAGTCTTGGTTGAGGATCTCGAAGTACAGTGAGAGGCCTGAACGGAGGTTCAACCGCAGCGAAAAAATGAACTCAGCCACACCTCAATTAGCGGAATGCAAAGTGTAAACAAATAAGCAGGATTGGACGGGTGCCCATTTCATGCCGTGTCATTCACCGGTGACATGGCACTGGAGTCGTCTCCCGACTTGCCGCTGTTCCGCTTCCATCTGTGCCATTGCTCTTCATTTCAGTCGGGGAAGCTTTATTTTCATCGCCAAGCAATGAAGTGTCTTTGTATGACTCCGGATCGCACCGCAATCAATCTTCCGCCGCCCGAGTTAACAGATCAGAAACCAATGCAGCCGTTACTCTGCACAGAACATTACCAGTGTATGGACTCATTATTCATCAGAGGCTCCATTAGACATCAGTCACGACACCGCCACACTGGATGTGAGACAGACAGTAAGTCAATGCTGCGTCACAGGAAGCCCAGATCACAGTGGCAACACAGCGGAGTGGTAGCAGGCAGGGTTTGCTTTAACTGCAAGTGAATCTTTCTAGTTTCACTTGTATTATTAACACTCCTGCAGTGGAATGGAAGTGTTTTCTCACATCACCATTGAGCTCATATAGCAGACATTTTTTATACTTGCTGATCACTTCATTCCCAATGACTGACTCAAGTATGGAGATGTTGTATTGACATGAATTCACCCAAATCCTATCATGGTTTGGTGACAATGTCGCAAACACAACACACTCCCGTTAAACAAACTGGAATGTACTTCAAAAATGGCTTTATTCATAGTTTTTTGGGAGGTGCCGGTGAAGTGGATACACAATTGTGCATTTGTGCTCATTAAATAAACCACAACAACCCTGGATGTGAAGCAAAGTACTTTCTTAGATTCTGCTTTTCTTATGCATTGTTTTTAACCACAGTTTTGGGCTGTAGCTGCACCACTAAATCAATTTGGTACATCAGCCTGAGTGACTGCAAAAGTGCTGGACAAGTTGTGTAAATTATCACCTGGTTCAATAGATGGCTCTTGTTCATTTATTGCATCTCAATGAACGCATTTTTATCCACAGCTGCTTTAGTTTGGATTGCTCGTACAATTGACCATACTGTATTGGGTTGCTGGAGCTGATCCTAGCTACTGGGTCAAGGGTACACTCTTGATCCGCAAATCCCCACTCTTTATTTGCAACACATCAGCAATCGTCTAGTGGACATTTGTGTCCAAAGTTGAGGCAAATGTCAGCCTTCTGTGTTGCATCTTGATATATGGGTGTTTCAATGGAGTCAAACCCTTCCTCTCTCAAGTCATGTCACTGGTAAATGATGTTCCCTGGCATATATAGCACCTTAGATGGCTTTCCACCTCACTCGCTGCCAAACACAAATCACGTCAGGTGCTCTATAAACTAAGAGACAAGAGGTAAAACTAGTGGCACCTCATGACTTAACCCAAACCACATCCATCGCCTTTATTTTACATGGTTTTCAGCCAGGAAATGCTGCACAACATAGAGTTCTTTCACTTTTGAATGCAAATGTTTAATGAAGAATAGTGGATATTTGACTCCTTAGGAGTGAGACTAACTTCTTGACTGGCTGGTCAGTTGCATCTTATGGATGTTTACAATTCTGATTGCGCCACTATATCCTGAACGGGCAAACCCTGAAACTGGATACATCCCAGGAAGTAGGCAATGATCATCTGCCATGTCAAATGGGTCAATGAGAAACCGAATGTTCATATTGTCCAAGATGAAGCAGCTTGAAAAGTCCAGTTCTAAAAATCTAGGAGATAAAAGCAAGTTGTCAAAGGTCAACAATGGAACCCTTTAGCCTCTTACAGTGTTATTAGCTTGTATGCTTGAGAAACAGTTACTCTCGGCTGAAGAAACAGATTGTAAGTGGAATCTGAGGACTTTAAATCAACAAGCCAGAAAGACGTGATCTTCCTAGTATTGGCCACTGATGTGCGACCTAGTAAAATGCATAGTTGTCTACTATGCCACTCTTAAATTCTTAGCTTTACAGCAGAACTGGCACACTAGGTTAGAAGAGTGGCAAAGTTCATGAGAACGGCGGCATTCTGCAAAGCCATGCCTGCTATACTGTCGCATGTGAAATTGCATAGGAATGCTAGAACACATACCTTGAGGACTGAGACTTTAATAAGCAGTGATTTGTGAATGATGATCATTTTGAAGGGCAACATTTTAAAAACACCAAGGATGCTTCTGCATGAGCAGTCTGGTGTGGATTCCAGGCTTTACACACGGAGGAGCCATTGCTATCAGGTCAACACGTTCGTGGCATTTCATGGAGCACTCATTTGTAACAAAGGTTTGATTCATAGCCGGGGAAACTGGCGACTCTTAGGTGACAAACTAAGCATGCATATTCCAAATTACAACATGGCAACAGTTTCCAATAAAAGCAATCAACGTGGTGATTTCATTTAATGAGAGCGCAGCAACATACAAGTGGTTTCTGGTTGAGGCTCCAAAGAAGTGTCACCATTTGCAAGCACATTCTTGTGTCGGAAGCCACAGAGAAATGTGTCTGACAGACGTTTTCGTCTTCCTGTGCCACCACCACAGTTGGTAAAGTAACTAATGACACAGCAGTTAATGGTCAACATTAGGGAGGAAGGAATAATAGACTATAATCCACATATCGACCTCATAACCCCAGCTCTAATTGGCCACACATACTGTGTAAACTTGCCCAGGTTTTCAGTCACACGCTGGCATCTGTGACTTCACCACAACAGACAACCATGGCGAGGAGACGGGCGGCGCTCAGCAGAACGAAGGTGGCAGCGTAAAACACACCAGAAGTCTGTCTGCTTCTTCCCTCTCCTCACTGTCACCGCTGCAACCAGAAGCATCTCATGCCACTGCTGCCAGCCAGGCCCGGGACAGCTGCTCGCCAGAACACCCCGACACGCACTTAAGAACCAGCCAGCGACTAGAACCAGGCCCTGAGACCTGAGGTAATTGGGTTCTTTCACTGCAGCAGCCAACAACAAGTAATGGCACATTCCTGTCTTGCCACAATGGCAGTAAAAAAATGGCACAGTAAAAGACAAACAAACATCCCAGAGGACCGCCGGCTGTGACATTCAGATGGTGGCAAACTAGGCGATAAACTCAAGCCGAGGAAGAGGGAGGCCGAAACATACGGAGCTGATTCAGTTATACGCTGAGCAACTTTGAAACAACTTGAAGTTTTGATCATTAAAATGGGAAGACGGCAGCATAATTAAAGAAAGATCTCAATCCATATTAAAAACATAAATGTAAAAAAATGACATGTACCAGTCAATTTAGGAAAGGCAAACAAGGCGAGACTGTTTTAGATGATTTTTCAAGGTTGTAGCCGTGTTCATATTCATTCTTCAGTAGTTGCCACAGCTGCACCTCCGTATAAACCTTTCAACGTTCAATCTTACTAGTCACTCTGGTCCCCTTCATGTCCTCCTTTACCAGAGCCACAGACCTCATTGTTTGTCTTCCATTTTTTTCATTAACGTTGGGTCCTCATCCCAACATTCCTTCTTTCCTAACTTTGTCACCAAACATCTCCCTTTGGAGTCTGCACGTGGAACTAAGCCTCACAGATTTTAAAATAAATGTAGATGCTTATTATTCAATGTATTTTATTTGAAATATTGCAGTTAGCAGACTTCCCAAGGGGGCATTTTCCGAGAAGTTTCTCGGTCAATCTTGAGCTATCATTACTGGTAAGAGTTGAGCTGCCTCAGCTAGTTGATTCTACACGAGGCACACTAATAGCCAAAGCAACAACCAGAGAACATGGTCCAGTAGTATCCTGTCCAGTATGTTGGCTCAGCAAAGGGCTGCACATCTCACTGACTACAGGATTTAGTCTAGTTCGGTATTCATGTGTATTTTGGGTATTGTTTCAAGGTACAATGTTGGTGCAGAACCCTAACACAGTCATGGACCTTAAATGCAATTGTTTTTTTTGTTTGTTTTTTGTTTGCCATAGATGTTTCAATAGATCAATGTGCAGAGTTACTGGAATAGAATATGAATGATCTGAAGGATTTTTAATTTTCAAACTTTCTTGTTCTGTCTTTTTTTAATTCCTCTTTTAATTATCAAAAGCAGAACTTTCACTTCCCACTGTTTGTTTCTGGGTTACCCAACACGTGACCCCAAATCGACCTAATAAAAACATGGCCTGGAAAACAGGAAGCACAAACAGGAAGTGACACTGGCCTCTCATCTCTGCGCGCGCGCTCCATAACGTGGGATAAAAAGAGAAACTAATATGAAGAGAAAAGAGAAAGGTAGGGTTGTTTACAAGTGTCTGCCTTTAATTTGAGAGCGAACTGAAATGGAAATTGAGGACAAACAATCAATGCCTCATTATAATCTGGCATGGCGGAGCACAGGCTTGTTTTTATACCCCTGTCAGTTGACTGTGAGAGACTAATTTTGGCTTGTGTTTGTTATGCTGTTGCAATTACAGGCCGACGTGTCCTCATTCTTAATTTCTGTCCCAGTTCCTTTCTTTTAGATATTGTTTATCTTGCTCAAATATACTTAGTATTTACTTTGCACCCGTGTTCTCCCAGCCCCCGCCTCGACAGTGACACACTTAAGCAAATGACACACCGATCTGTGCTTCATATCTTCTTCTCATTCTGCGTGTGCTCCCAAGGCCAGGGGAGTGTTGATGTCTGCTCACTTTGAGCCCGACCCTCAATTACCGCCTTGTCTATCTCTACCTTAAACATTGCTTAACAAGAAAAATATGCCAATACGCCGCAAACGCTTTCATTTGGGCTCTGAAATTAAACAAGCTGCTCGGAGCCATGTTGTAAATTACCCTGAGGAATGCGCAACCCGGTGCAGACACAAAAGGCAGCCGCGTAGACCGCCGCGACTTATAATTTGTAACATTTTGAAGATATTTATTATTTTTTTCTAACCGTCTCTTGTCTGATTGGTCCGATCCCGGAGCAGAGCTCTTATCTGATGAGCGTGTCGTGTCAGAGATTTGTCAAAAAGCGTCAAGATTGCACTTTTGTCGAGGCTCTTTCTCAGCATGTGAAGACACGGCCGGGTTCATGCCATCACTCTCCTGAGGCCATCTTCCTTTTTAATAACTCTGTCTTCATTTATTACCATAAATCATTTGAGCGAGTTTGACTTGAGTTCATGACGACGCAAGTTTACAAGTCTGTAAACATTGCAATGCCAAGAGTAAATAATATTTGATAAGAGTCTAATGAACTGTTCAACAAGACTTTGTGTAAGAGAAAACATATTTTTAATGCTTCACATGATTACTTGTCCAATTATTTTACCATAATAAATAAATACAAGCTCCTAGTTGTTTATCGTTCTTCCACTTTTCTACTTTACTGGGTCACGGCATGGGAGTCTACCCTAGCTAACATACATTACATACACACTCAAATGAAGGCCAGTTTACAGCGACCACCTACTCAAATGTCTTTTGTTTTTGGCATGTGGGATCAAAGCGGAGTGCAATGAGGACTATTGGTTTTCCAACTGTATTAAATAGATTTTAAAATATTGTAAAAACACAGTTTGTTGGTTAGTTACGTTGTTCCTGATAACTCCATGTTGTATGTTTTTTTTTTTTTATGTTTGGATTCAAAATCCAAACATACTGAAGATTTAATAGAAAGCAAGTCCTACACGTACCCACTATACCAACTTTCATATCGACGTTTGGAATCTCTCCAAATTAGAAAACAGGTTAAAAGATAAGTAGAAAAAAACATCTAATGCTGACACCGGACAGACAAGAAATATGGCACATATATCAACTTCAGTTTAACTGCGTTGTGTTGGTAGTTTTTACAGCTTCAGGTGAGGTGGCTCTAACTTTTACGTGCTATAAAATGGCCTCATAGCATTGAAAACGGATGGTTTCAGTGAAATAATATTGAGATATAATCGGCAGGAGTGGACCTGAATTCACCAACAAACTATATTATTTTTCACTTTTTCATCCGCCTCAAATGTTACACATCAGTGTTCAGTCCCAGCTGATGGACAACAGTGTCAATCGCTTTTGTTATTTTCATGTCCTAGACCAGCAAATGAGGAGGACAATGCAGTGCCACCAGTCGTGCCTGACTCTAACCTGTACTTGGAGGGTTGGCGGGTGTTAATTTTAACGTCATGACCACAAGTACCTGAGGGCAGGACGGGGCCCAAAACAGGCCCTAATACCTGGCTCCGTGTCCTGCCTGAGGCTGCTGTCAATGCATGATGGAGCAGACACACAGATGGCTTTATCTCTAACAAGCATCTCCGAATCCTCATCAGAGCACTTACCGAATCGTGATTAATTCTCCCCAACATTGCTGACAGACAAGGTGCTTCATCTGTCGCCGCTCACTTGCTTGGCAGGGCCCCAAGCAAAAACACAGGCGGAGATAGAGCGATACACGCAGAGACCAAAAAGTAGGTGTAATGCAGTTTAGCTGCTGGTAAAACAAACAATATCGAGAGGAGCATCGCAAAGGTGGAAAAACAAAGCGTGAGTGATCTCTTGGCAAACCTTTTCATTGAACAAAGGGAGTACTGTGAGACCAGCAGAGATGCAGCGCGGGAGGAAAAAAAGAAAGATGGAGACATAGAGACGAATGACAAGAACAAAGCAGGAGGCAAAATAAAGAAAATGGCAGGCAAACAACAAAAGGATTACGGGAGAGACATGATGAGACGCGGAGATGTTGGTTACGCGCTAAGCAGGGTAGACAAAGACAATCAGCTTCTGACACCTTTACACTTTAATTGCCAAAATAAGAAATTAGTGCTGGCTCTTTTGTGTTTTCTCCTGAGGAAATACAGGCAGACAGCGAGGGAGGAAGAAACACAAATCGCGAAGACACAGGCCCTGTTGCCAACACATAAGCCTCTGATACACACCCTGCATGAAACTTTGCCAATGTGGAGGTCAACAGTTTCCGAAAGAAGTGATGGACAGATCAAAACATACAGTGCTAGTGAGTAAAATACTTTCCATTAAATGACATAAAATTTGAGGAATAAATGTCACCCCTTTCGCTATTTCCATCCAAATGAAATGAAATAATAAAAAAATATATTAGAAATATTCATTGAAAATCACTGATCTTTCTCTATTCAATGTTGAATGGATAGTGTATAAATGGTAAATATATTGAATATATTAGCCTAGTTTTAATGGATGTTTTATGACCTACCACAACTTTGCCAATGTGGAGGTCAACAGTTTCCGAAAGAAGTGATGGACAGATCAAAACATACAGTGCTAGTGAGTAAAATACTTTCCATTAAATGACATAAAATTTGAGGAATAAATGTCACCCCTTTCGCTATTTCCATCCAAATGAAATGAAATAATAAAAAAATATATTAGAAATATTCATTGAAAATCACTGATCTTTCTCTATTCAATGTTGAATGGATAGTGTATAAATGGTAAATATATTGAATATATTAGCCTAGTTTTAATGGATGTTTTATGACCTACCACAAAGGCTCAGCAGAATCGCAAATACATGAACTAAAAAAAGAAAAAAAAAGCTCATTGTTATGATGCAACTGATGCTTTCATTGAAATATTCCGATCATATTTGAAGTTACTTCAGAAACAGAACCACCTGCACTAATCGTTTCCTGTTAGTTAGTTCCATGGATTTCGTGCTCGATTACAACGTGAGAGGTTTAGGAGCAGCCGTTGCCTCAGTGGCTGGTCTCCAAGGCTGAAATGGAGCGTCGGTGAATCAATGCGAGCTGCTTCAGCCCTGTCATCACTGATATCATAAGAAAGTGCTAATTAACTTACTGCAACCCCTGGAACAGCTCTGACCAGAGGGCTAATGTAGCCTAATCGCTCGTGGGGCCCAGCGCTTGCTTCCCCAGGACTTTCCCCCCCTCCTTCCCAGTCGGAGTTAATCGATTGTAAACTGCAGCTGGGGTCACGGAAGCCCACAACTTCCCTGGCTGACCCTTCCACACCCCCGGGCGGGACCTTAATGGAGCCTTGCTCGCCAGAAATCAATACTCAAACTGGGCATGGATCACGATACGAGTCTTGTCCTGATGGGATCTGACAAAAAGGTTGCACCTTGAACGTCTAAACACAGGAAGCAAAAAATCACTCACAGTCAAATTTTCTCTCTTGTTAACTGGAATGTTATACCAGAAAATGATGCTGCCAGCAAAAGGAATCATAAAACCGCTGCATTCTTCATCTGATTCTATTTGCTCTGCAGTCCAATTCATTGGCGCCAGCATTTAGAGACTCAGTATAGTGAGGCATGCACGAGAGAGATGTTGACTTATTCCAGGGACAAGAGCCGACTGCAGCGCATCGTACGTTCTGCTGAGAAGGTGATCGGTTGCAGCCTGCCACCTCTTCATGACCTGTATGCCTCTAGGACCCAGAGACGTGCAGGTCGGATCAGAGCTGACCCTTCTCACCCTGGACATGGACTGTTTGTTCCTCTTCCCTCTGGCAGGAGGCTACGGTCCATCCAGACCAGAACCTCCCGTCACAGGAACAGCTTCTTCCCCTCGGCCGTCAGACTGTTAAATTCGTGAACAGCCTTGTTGTTATGTTATTCTATTAATTTTATTTTATTTTATTTGTTTTTTGTTGCACTTTATTCCAAGACACTTTTCTAGTCAGTGGGCTCCCCACTGACCATGGCAATAAATCTGATTCTGATTCTGATTCTGATTCTGATTATTGACTTGGATTAACTGTGTTGAAGATCCAAACAGCGACTTAGTCAGCAGGATGTTCTGGAAACAGTAGCCAAACTTGAGCCCTGCCTCTGCGACACAGCAAATGTGGCATCAGCTGTGTGGACGGTTCCCTAGGGAGTGGTGACGGAACATCACACATATTTGAGGAACACAGAAGGAAGGCATGGGCTTCTTACTACCAGGAAGATGTGTAGTCAGAGGGTGCAATTTTTGGCTTCCTTCCTTTTTTTGCTGCAACACAAATCCACAAATTATATATATACAAATGATGATATTTATTTGGCTGCAACGAAAGCTCACACACGTAACATTAAGCATTGTTCTTATTCTGAAATCATGTCTGACATATAGAGATCACAATTCAAGCACATTATTGTGAATGAGTTATGCACCTTTTGCCACACGTCTATGCAGCTCGAACCACACTTGCCTACAACCCGGATTTCCAGTCAGAGATTGCCACAGCGATACAAAAGCACTAGTACATTCAAAGACCAACCTTTTCATTGGCTTTGGAAACTGCTTTCACAAACTTACAAAAGTCATAGTTATCCAGTGCTATATATCTCAGAACACTAACAGTGAATAAACAATAGGGTTTAATTTTAATCTGCGATGGAACACAGGCACATAGAATCAAATGGCCGCCCCCCCCCCAAAAAAAAAATCCCCCAAAAAACAGAAGCCAATAACCAATAATGCAACCACGTTAAATCCTCTTCACCTTGGGAGGACCTGTTTGAGTGGCTGTGTCACGTTAAGATTAATTCCCCCCTAATACTAATTGGTCCTTTGGCTTGAAGGGCCCTGAGGGACGGGCTCCCTCTGGTTCACACTCAGAGGGGCTTGCCACCATTGGAGGGGTGCTGATGAGCTTGCGTTTTTATCAGCGGCAGCATTCCGCCAGAGCTCCCCCGGGGCGCCGCGCAAGCTATAATTAAGTCTCACACAATCCATAATTGCTGTGTTTACAATTGATGTAGAGGAGCAACAGAGAGTGAAGAGGGAGCGGAGACATCGTGGAACACCATTGTCCTTTCTAGTTACGTCCACGTCCGACTTTATGGTCGATTATAAGTTGAGATGTGGTGGTGGGGTTGTTTCACAGGGAGTTGGAAACATAGAAACAAGCACACATGCGTTGTAGTCACAAGAGAAAACACTAAACAGCAGACGTGGGTTAGAGAGAGCCACACGTGGCCATTGCACACACAAATCTCAGTCTATTTGCTCATGGCAAACTCACATTTAAAAGTTTGCACCATTTTACAGTCTAGGTGACCGTGCACAGGAAAATGGCATGGAAGAGGGAGAAAGGAAGGCAGGAAAAATCGAGTGTGGCTGCACATTAAAAGGTGCAAATTTCATATTAAAATGGCTTCTCAGCTGCCTCGGCTCACTTCCCTCCACCTTAATAAGCTCTCTGGGCTGTTTGGCAAAGGCTAAAACCCATCACTTATTTATTTTCTCCAGATAGCCCTATTAATTTTCCTCAGGCCCGGAGTGCTCCAGCAGACAGCGATGTGGACTGGAGCTGTTGTCCCTTGGGTGCTCCTTGAGGAAGAGCCATAAATGACCCAAATAAAGGGGTACTTTTGAAGGCTGAGGAGAGGCGCCGGGACCATTAAAACTAAATGAAGTGTTTATTAGCCGTGCCGACAGCACTCTAAACAGCGCCAGATCAAGGGCAGTTACAGTTAATGCGTCGCGCCGAAGTGCTCACTGTTTGTTTGGCCTCTCCAATCTACCTGAAAGAACCAAAGGGCGCCATTTTTCCCACTTCTTCCAGCTTTTTTTCCCTGACTTTTTTTCAGACAGTGTTTATCGCTCTCTCATACAACTTTTATTTATTATTCTATTGTAATTTAATTATTAATTTCACTATTATATTGGACAAATCCAAGACATTAGTGTATTTGGATGAACTTTAAGCTACATTGATAAACATATGGACCTCTTCTGGACAGTTAAGTTTTCTGAGGTATAAAATAAATATAAACAAATACAAAACCAAACTATGCTCCAAGTTGCAGCCTGGCTGAGGTTTGTCCTAGTGAATCAAATACAATGAGGACAGGTAAGGCCTTTGACCCCACATGGTCTTGATGTCACTAAAGTTTTAGTTATGGATTTGTCTTTGAACAAAACATGGATCACCACACCAATATCTCCCCACTACCTTGGGCTGCAAGACGGGAGGATTAGGATATCTAAGTCAGGTGCACCGGGTCCCTCTGGAATCCCCCACAGTTTTCAGACTAAAGGAGACTGTTACAGACTTTGCGACAGGCCACTGCCTGGATAGTGAATCCTGCATTAGATTTTGCGAAAGATTGGTGGAACTCTGAACCTTTGAGGCCAGAATCCATATTTAATATTGGGTTATGAATCCAGGGGTACAAGAAAACACTCTCATGAATGGATCTAAAATGAACCAGAAAAGTCTCATGCCAACCCGAGACATACGGTAATAATTTGTGTGAAGCTTGGTCCAACTCTGTCCTTTCCTCATTCAAAGAGCAACTCGATGCACTGAGACCAAATTGCAGCACAGTTATGTTTCAAATGTCTCAAGTGTGCTTTCTAGCACATAACTATTATTTTCAACATATGTTCCTTTGTCCCAAAATGGTGAATGAAGCGTCCGACTGGAAAAGGCGGCCTGGTTCTTCTTTAAAGAATTTGCAGAGAAAAAGTGCCACAGTCGACTGGATCAATAGCATGAAATCGTTGGCCGCGGAACATCAAAACACAAACTGTTTCCTCTATTGAAAATCTTCAAAATGCCTCTCCATTTCAGTTAGGGTGGGGTATGTCGGGAAGTACCCAAAAGTAACTGAACCATAAAATAGATGTGCTTTTTCAACCAATTCACTGGGGTCTTTGAAAAAAAATGGGCGATTTACACTTTAAGGAGGTGATAATGAGGTTTGAGGTTCTCAGTGTGTCATCTTGATGCACCAAAAGCTCCATATACAACCATGCCAAAGAAAATGTGGCGGTTTCTCGGGACCCCTTTAATGTTAGGGAGGTGTGACAGCAGCTAAGCGCACCCCATTAGCAGGAAGAATAAAAACAGTAAGGAGTTGTATGTCTCTCCGCCGAGCGGGGGCCATTACACTGTGCGACCTGACACAGTCTGTGGCTGGGCAAGAGACGTTCTGATGGGGAACCAAAAGCCGCTTTTAAGGCTCTGATTGCTTGGTATTCTGAAATTCCCCTTAAAAGTTTCCCCTTCCCTCTAATTACATTCTTCATTGCATTTGGCCTTTCAGACAAACTGCCAGAGAAGCTTTTGGAGAAGGCAAAAAAAGTGAAGTCGGGCTCAAATTCACTTTCTTCTAATATGAGCCGAGGTGTAATGAAAAAAATACACTGAAAATAGATAAACTATGGAATAAAATGTACATTTATCTTCCCACTAATAGGCAGAATTATTACACAAGTGACATTGACAAGTTCTTACATTGATCCATATACATTTCATCGAGGAGGGGAAAAAGAAAACGCTGTACCTGAAAGGACTCGGCAGTAGTTTGCGACAATCCCTCTGCGAGTGTTATTTTCTCATTAACTCATATTTAACTTTTTAATGTGATATTTCTTTCCCATAAATTTGCCTCCATGGTAATAGAGTGTGTGAGTGAGAATAATGACGCTCATTTAGAGCTGAATTAAAAGTTCAAACAAAGAAAAGTTCCATAAATCCAAAACACATTTTTTTCCCCTCATACTGATCTCTAATTATTTTTCATATCCTCAAGCAGTGTACGGTAATATCGTGACTTCCTGTTACGGCTTGCATATCTGAAGCTCACACCACGCGGAGCACCATTTCTGCCCCCTCTCCCCCCACCAACACTTGACTATTCCTGAAAGAAATTATCCGAAAGTGGCAGCAAATGAAGTTGGTGTTTAAATTGCAACGGCGTTCTATGAAGATTGATGTTGGACACAGTAGACTTCTGAAGTCGGAGGTGGCAATTACGATCCGGAGTGATTATCCTTGCCCATTAATAGCAGCAGATAGCATGTCACAATCAAGGATGTGCATAATTAATCAGCGGTTGCTCTTTGTAGCCCCCTCTCGCTCTCCTCTGACTCCTTTTCCTCTGGGCTATTTCCAATGTAAAACAGGGTTACGGACAATTCCCTAAAGTGGAACTAAATGCATCGCCCAGAGCTTACAAGACAAAGCGAATGCCACCATTGACAGAAACATCAGTGGATAGTCATGAACTCAAAGTCACGTGAGTCATTCCTTCATTCAAAATCCATGAGATGTACAAGCAAGCAAGACGACTTTTTCAAAACTTTCAAAACGTTACCCTAATACCTAAGAGACACGGTCTGATGGTTGGGTCAGGATTGCAGACGTTTGTGGGATTCCCCTGAAACATTGTTGTTCATTCTCCTTAAATACTGACAATGATAAGAGCCATATGAGTCAGTGCTACATCAGTATTGTCCTCTGAAATGTTAATACTAGTTGCTTTATTTGACACTGGTGCCCCAAAGTTACCAAACGCTTCACCTTGAAACCTGGATTTTCCATTTAAACCAGGATTGAACATTTGTTGCCTATCTCGCTCATGTAAAGGTGCTGACAGGTAGCTATAAATCCTGATGACTTGTTATTGTAACGTTGATTGTGTGACAGCTGTGAGAATTCAGGTTTTTTACTGTAACCAATGAGTTTAGTATACATGTTTGATCTGGTCTAACTCTTGTTTGTTATGGTTATTTGTTTGGCAGTGGTGCTATGTTAGAACCGTAGGAGTCATGGGGTGCTGTGTCACCATTATATAATAATAATAATGATATATTTTTTTGTACATCACCTCTACACCATAGTGGAAAACACAGTAAATAGCGCTTAAAGACTAAAAATGTCCTTTATTCTACCTTACCTAAACTCTCTGGTCAATTCTTTACACAGACGAACTCCTCAAACTTTTTGTAGCGTACACAAGACGCTCTTCTGACTGGTGCAGTGGAGACCCAGAGCTTTCCATCAATGCCAAACCCTAACTGAGAACCTCCAGCTCAGCCAGAGTGATTTATTTAAGTTATTATAGCCCATTACAGAACAAAAACGTAGCAAAAACCCACTCCATAATAGAAGCCATTCAAACAATGGGACTGCAGAAGCCATCGCTGGTGTTTGGGCCGGTGACGTCCAGCACACGCCACAGCAGCCACTCACCCTGCATTGTCTTCAATCAAATTCTACACATGGTTTCGTTTCAATCCGACTCAAAAGCTCTCGTGTTAACAAACCATAACAGATCTCCCTTAATCCGCCTGGCAACAAAAGATGGATGCAAGAGACACTCCGCCTCTCCGTCCCTTGAATCACTCCTCATTTGCATACAAAACACTTGCTTTAGGTGAGGGCATATATTAAAGCCATTATTTCCTCTTGTTCCCACTGAAGAAAAAAGTTTGCATAATTATGTTTAGCACAATGTCTTATGGAGACTCCGCTATCCAAGAGCAGCTTGACAAATCCTTCCTGTAGCTGACGGCCATCCAAACACTGTCCTGCAGATAATGGAGGCGAAGACACATCCAGCCATGTCTCTCTCTCTCAATAAACAAAACACACCCGAAAGCAGTGAATGATGCGCTGTTACTTCTGGTGACCTTCCGAAGTGAGGATTATTTAAAATATTATCTTGGCGACACAGAAAGGCAAGTTCTACAATATTCTGAATTCATGGTCTCGACCTGGATTAGATTACTAGGAAAACTCTCTGGTTAGTTTTACCACGGGATATTGCTATTCTTAACAGATGAAAACATCTGAAACGGAGAGCATAGGTGTGGAAACAGTGTGGGATGCTCTGAGGAGGGGCAGCAAGGCTAAAGTTTAATAGGATTGCAGTGAGACCTGCCATGATGTTTGGTTTGGAGACGGCAGCTGTGACACAAAGAGAAGAAGAAGTGGCAGAGTGGAAGATGATTAGCTTCTCATTGGGAATGACTATGAATGGCAAGATACTAGTATATCAGATGGACTCATGTAGAAGTTTAGAGACAAAGTAAAGACTCAGAAGGAGAGGAGAGACAAGGAGCATGGGACATAGAAAGTTTGAGATGCAAACACAACAGATCAGAAGAATATGAAGGGGAAGACCACCTTTGAGGTGCAAGGAACATGAAGAAGACAGGCGTGAGTAGGGAAGACGAACTAGATGGGCCAACAAGAAGAAGTGTCACTAAACTTCCGTAACTGGGAGGGATGAATTCACTCACACACCACTGTCTCCTACTGCTATCAAGTATTGCTGCATCACCTGCATGCAACAGTAGTAAGGTAGAAATAGGAGGAGGGAGGTCTCTTACTTCTGTTAGGGTGGAACGCAGGCTTCAAATACAGTTTAATGCCATGGTTCACAACTACGACATTTGGCCAAAGATCAACAAGTCATGTGTTCAAGATTTTTGCGTCAGGAAAACAAATCTACACTCACATTTACAGTCTATTTGCCGTGAAGTACTTTAGTATCATTTTACTTGACTGTTGTCCAATAACAATTTCAGACATGGCGGACCAAAATAAAAATGTCATCATTTTCCCTGGGCATTTGTTGTAAAACTAATCAATCAGGCTTGCGATCACTCACATGATAAATCCACCAGCTATTGTGGAGGCACAGAGGAAAAACCTTCATTAGTGGTCGCCTCCTATGCAGTAAGTGATAGAATAATGTGGCAGATATTCAGTGTATTGCTGATATTTTTCTTGTTTCAGCATGTCATCAAGTCACCTTCCTTCCTTCTAGGTTACCTGAACTTGTTTCCTCTCCAAAGTGGCAACAACAGATCAGCGGTTGTTTGATATATGTTTTCTTTCTTCACTGTCACCCAAACTCTATAATCAACGCATAAATGTGTCAACCTATGTGCCTGACAACATAATTGCACGTTCACTCAAAGTCTGACCTTTTATTAAACACTGAACACAGATACCATTCCCTGACTGACAGCTCAAAGTGACATCGGAGTTCTATAGCATACAAAGCGGATGGGCGGATTTAGTACTAACAATTCCAATCCCATTACAAATCCTGGAAAGGAACTGGAGTGCGCTGTTTTTAAATACAAATGCGGGGGAATTAGTCAGCGCTAATGTGGCCACTTTGCGAGATCAAACGTAAAAGAGGTGCGTTCCTGGAACAGGACTCGGTAACGGGTGCCGAATAGCAAGTCGGTGCAGGAGGCCTGATTTGCACAATCTTCATATTCATTCGCTAATGATGAGTACCTGACTTGTACATCTGTTCCTGACAGTCACCCCAGGCAACGCCGGTTCGATGAAAACATAATTCATGGCGCAAAAGTGCCGTTTTTGTTGTTGTACAGACTCTGACCCCAGTCCCTCTCACAAACGCTGTTCACATGTGCGTTGATCGCTATCTCTGGATACGCAGAAACTCACCCGGCTTGACTTGCCGGGCCCTGTTCTGCTCTCGGTGGCTCCAGGGGTTTTACCGCACACCTGTGTGGTGACGTTGAGTCCTCTGAACGGTAGTTTCTATGCCGTCCCTGCCTCCTGGTGGTTTAAAGCGGCATGAAAAAAGCCTCAAACGCAAACATAAAGGCCGTGGTGAAGGCTTTTATCATGTTACACATTAGCCCAGCCCAATTCATACATGTGAGTGTATTCCCTTAAAGGTGTGCTCATATCGTTTGTGCGCAGCCCTGTCATCTGCATAAAAGCAATCGCACACATACAGGGAAAAACACGTACACATTAGCATGTTGTCGTGGCTGTGTGAGTGGCAGCTGGGTGTAAATTGTGCACGGGTCTCCCGTAATGAGGACTGATGGCTTGTGCCGGCTGTATATTCCAGGAGGGTGTCTTCTGACAGCTTTGGGAGCCGATAAAGTAATAACTAATAATGTGCAGATAACGGCGCCGCTATGTGACAACTGTGCTAACGCTGAGAGAGTGTGAGGTTGTGTGCGCCTGAGTGATGGAGTGAGAGAGAAAGAAAGAGGAGGAAATCGAGAGAGGAGGACCGAGTAAGAGGGGGCTGATGAGAGAAAGGGAGGGAGCCTGTGCTACGGGGGCTTCCTTTCAAGTTTCAAACACAACCTCCGGTGATGGTTTCAAACCTAATTCACTACCTCCAATAAACACACTGGCAGAAAGAGAATACATAAACTGTTTAACAATCACTCACTTTGAAAAAAGGGAAAAGAACAGAAGGGGGGAAAGAGAAGGTATCCACCCGGCATTGCTTTTTTATAATCCGTCAAAACTATAAACAGAAATTGAAATAAGAAGAGATAAGGAAGGTGTGTAAGAGAAGCACCAGGGACAGAGAAGGCTGCTCTCCTCCTCTTTCTTCCTGCTGGAGTGAGTGATCCTATTCAGGTTCTTACAATGTGCCGACTTCTCTGTAAATCACAGTTCGAACTCAGGAGTGACAGAAGACAGCGTGAATGTTGCTATTTTCCCTTTCTCTTATCCCAGATGTACATTAGCGTAGGCCCTTGGAGTCACAGTTAAAAGTTGGATTGCCGTGTTGTCCAGTAGAGGAGGACTAGCAAGTTTGCATGAGGATTGAGTACGGGCCTGTGTGGACCAGCTGTTTAGAACGCAGAATAGATTGAACGCAATGATCTGCTCTGATTTTCACACTGTAGACATTAGCACTACGAATCTGACGGCTAGAGCCACAGCCCCATCTATTCGGGTCCACTTTATATGCTGGACGTAGTCAAGAGTCCTGACATTTTTGAGGGCTGGCTGTTTAGAAAAGAATGTGTTGAAAGAAGAAGAACGGATGGCACGGATGAAATTGCCTATAGTGTGACCCTGCCCTAAAATTTGAAGTTTTCATTGATGGCCAGCTTCTGCTTTAATGGTGCATGCGTACAAACTCAACACCCAAAATACTAAATCAACCGGCAAAGCAGAAGGCTACGTCACCAACATCTCACCCACACAGGACTCAATGTTACCTATTTGTGAACAAATCAAATTTGACCTGTTCTATTGTTGTAATGTAGAAGGGTCACGATAGAGACGCAGCAGCACAAGCGTTTCAGCGGGAGGAAAAAGAAAGTGCAAAGACATAACAGTGCGGTTGTGTTTCGAGAGGTAAACCACAGGTTGGGTCTGGTGTCTCGGTGCTGATCCAACTTTTCCCTCGGTGTGATTGGGTCTCTCATTAGGAGCCAGGGCCTGTAACAAGAGACCGTGCTAATGCCTAGCTGTGTTTAGAGAAGCAGAGAGCAGCAGTAGCAACCTTTTCAAAAACAAGGCTTCAACCAAGGGACAATGACTATTCTCGAGACTACTGCAGAGAAAGAGACTTTTCTTCCTCTGCTGCAAAAACAAAAGCTTCAAAAGTGAAAAATCATTGCGAACAAAGTTACTAAATAAACATATGCAAAAAGGCAAACTGAAATGAGCTGAAATAATGAGACACTACTGGCTATTTGTTCACAGAAATGAAGTTTAAAATGGCAACCATTAACTTGTAAATGATCGCCTGGTTTGATAGACAGCTTCTCATAAAAGAGCAAGTCAGTATGCATCTCAATTGAGAAGGACCTGAAGGCGACAGAGCTGAATTGGGCACATGCAAACTCCACATTCCACACCATCCAGAACTGAATTGCGCTTCAACCTCATCCCTTCTCCAGCATGCTGTCTTAAACTTAAAGCTCAAAACCCTTCATGCCACACAGATCATGTCAGGATAAGCAGCTGTCTCTGTCACTTATCAGTAAATGACGACTACTACTTTTACCCCTCTGTCTGAGTCTACACAATATGAGCTTGTTTTTGTGCCCGGAGCCGTGTGAGTGTTGTTAAAGACAATCATGTATCACAAAGACTTGAGTTTCACTGACATCAACAAGCATAACCTTGGAATTTTCCATTTTAATGAACCCACAGAAGACGCCGTCCTGCCCCGACTTGCTGCGATGACTGTAATGAGGATGACTCGGTGTAGCCACTATGTTTTCAAGTTAATCACAGAGGATGTTCAGAGTGGACGTGTCACTTCAAAAATAGCAGAGTTAGTCAAAGGGGTAACAGGGTTTGGGGTCAGGAGTGCGGGGTGTGGACGCATCCAAAGTTCAGAGCTCCACGCTTCGGGGGACAGTCCATCAAAAGAGCAGGCCACCCTGTTCAGAACAGCAGCCAGGGCCTCAGGGGCCCCACCAGTGACAGCTCCCATGTCACAGTGAGTGCTGTAGAACACAGGTAGTGCACCCTGGGGGCCTGCTGAGAGATAAAAATGCACCCGGACACCTGCATGTGAAACTGTAATTTGTCTTCTCTCATGTTCAAGGTGTTTTATGAGCGTAAGAGGACAAGGTGAAACAGCGAACAACACAAGCAAGCTCACGTACGCATCCGGAAATCCTCGCTCTACAGCTCTGCGTTTTTTTTTTAAACTTAGTTTGACCGTTGAAGGGGAATGTTGCTCACACGTCAATAACTTAAAGGAGTAGGTCTAAGGTTAAGCAGCATTTGCAGCCATAGAGAGTGAGCTAATCGACTTGCCAATTGAAACTGTAACTCACGCTACATGTTGGACTAGCTGCTTCGCACGAAAGCTCTGACATGTATACGTTCATCCATACGTTCTATCACAGCTACTTGAGGCAAGTAGTGGAGGACACCCTGGACCCTTGACTGGAAGCCCTGCTCCAGTCAATCTCAAGCAAACATAGTGTAGATACACAGTCATGACATCGGACACATCATCTGTTACCCACTCTATGAGTTAGGACAGTGGAAGGGAACCAAGCAAGCACCTGGAGAACATACAAACTCACAGAAAGGGCCCAAGTTCACTCCAAGAGTTTGCCCAAATTACAACCGAACCTGCTACATACAGTAGGTTGGTTTGAAACCAGCTTCAAAGATCAACAATGAGCATTTCTATCGCAGAGGTCATAAACAAAACCACCATGTGCTTCACAATTGATAACTTTTCCTCATCTAGGTTCTGAGAAGAAAGTTGTGGACCAGAAAAACTAGCAGGCAGCAGAATTGAGAAAAAAGTTCACAAGGAGCATTTTCCCTTGTTGTGCAAATGGCTGTGTGCGTGTCTATAAGCATGACTGTGTGTGTATTGCTCGGGGTGACTGCAGATCCCTGCCTCTTGCTGTATATCTAATGCTGAGGTATTAGTGAGGGTCCCTCCCAGAGGCAGTGACTACACAGGCTCTACTGAGAAGGAGCTCATCAACGCCCCGACTTTCAAAGGCAGCTTTAGCCAGTGCCATTCAAAGCAATCAGCCCAGTCAGGGTCTGCCCATCCAGCCCAAATCCCTTCATGGCTGTAAGAAGAACTGTGAGTGGAGCCCGCTGGGCCAACGCAGAGATGGAGGGTGGGATTTGCTTATGAGGGATTGTGAAAAGCCCGTGACACATGCTTATTCATGCCCCAATAACCCACAACAAAAATATATACGGCATATGAAGGCAGTAATGAATTATAAAGAAAACAAAAGCGGGAAAGACAGCGATGTAGAAAAGTCTGCAGCCGAGCCACACTAACTTCACTGCTGGAGCTGTGAATCAAATGGAAATACCTTGGATTTGGAGGTAGACGAGAAACATTCAACAGGTAGAGAAATGTTCGCTAAACACAAACAGTAACTTTTGCAACTTGAATTCATTCACTGCTTACGGCATATTGACTGCCGGTGGGAAAAACCCCAGATGAGTTTGTCTCATAAAGTAGTCAGATGAAGCATCTCTGTAATACAATAGTAATAATAAAACTAATAATAGTTTGTACAACAAGGAGGAAAAACAGAGCTTTTATTGTGACCCAGTCATGGTGAGAAGAACAATTTATGAAAAGCTTATGTTGAAATTTGCCTCACCACAAGTCTGACTCAAATCTCTCGCCTTTCATTCATGGAATACTTCTAATGGATACAGACAGCTAACCACATATTGCAGGTGCAGTTCTGGAAAAAAAAAAGTCAAGAAATTTGATAGATACAATTGAGAATAATGATCAAAGAAGGAGCCTTTAATCATACATGGCAAAGTAGAATTCTCTTTGGTTGGCTTATATTAAGTTACGTGCCTCACCCTGATAATTGTCATCATAATAAACCTGTTTTTTGTTTTTTTTTCTTATTTTATGAACGCTTTGACCTGACATTGCTTGAAAGGGAGCAAAAAAAGAAAAGGGGGAAGCTTCAAGGTACCACATACATGCTTGTCGAGATGAGTCATAATGTATAAACAGCGCAGGAGAACAGGGAGCATGTTGACCTAAAACAGGATAAGGGACAAGGGGAAGGGCACTTACAGGAAGGAGGTTATTGGCCCACTCTCTTAAAACAAAAACTCTGCAGAGGAGTGTTCAGCAAGGATGGATTCAATTCTCCTATTGAGATCAGGGAGCATTTGGCCCTTTCAAGCCTGGGACAGTTGGGATATGAGGAAGGTAAAAGCCTTATTGAATGCCGAGCCATCTCGCCCTGGCACTTAATCAAAGGAGTGAGAGCATGGGAAGCCAAGCTCGCAGGTTATCCTCCAGGAAGCATACCAAGTAGTTATCAAAAACATGCAAGTTCAAAGCGGCCCAACTTTCCTAAATCAGAAGTGTTTTGGTCCAAGCCCTGAGCAATGATTATAGACGTTGACACATAAAGAAGGAGCCTGGCATTTGCTTGGACTTGCAAACATGCAAGACACTTTAACCGATCAGTTTGCCCATATTTTTTACGGAATAATTTACGTTATAAAATCACAATAAATGTCCAAATAAAACATACTTATGGTTTAGCACAACTACAGATGCATTCTCTTTCACTTCACTTTCTGTTACATCTCTCCTCTTTGCACTGGCTGTGCCTACTTCCATCCTCCACCTTTCTTTTACGCAACACTCTGCCCAGGGCTTCAGTATATGCAGTGCAAGGTGGCACGTACATTTCAGTTGAAAGCTTAATGCATCAACATGCAAATGCAAATCATTGCTATTTGACACCTTGGATGTGGGAATATGTTGGTGAAAAAGCATACATGTACACATACAGTTGACCGATGAAATGGTGCCACGAGCAATTCTAATTGTTTTTGCAGTGAAACAGTCGATATGTTGCTAATATAAACAAGGGTTGCATGAAGAGCTGCCCAGTAGGATGTTACAAATGTAAATTTTATTGCTTAAAGTACTGCAGGGTTTCCAGCTTTAGAGGGAGTCAGATCTCTCGTGCCCCGGTGGACGCCAGGCTCAGATGCCCACCAGATGTAGACCAGAACCGGAGCGGTTGTTGTCTCATTCACTTGATCGCTAATATGTGAGATGTTGGCTACAGTACTGAATGATGATGGCATTGACCATGAAATGCCTAGTAATAAATGCCGTCCGAACTGAACCATCCTATCTTCTCCAACTTGAAGCGGTTCTGCCACAGACAGTGTGACAAAAGAGCAGCCGAGTGGAGTGAAGGCAAAATTGCGTGGAGCACTCTTCATATATATATATATATATACTTCATATTTTATTCTGGAGGAAACCTTGCCTCTTGCAGCACGTTCATTACAGAAACCTGTAACCTGTCAGGGTTTTCAGAATGTTCTCATTTAACCGAGTCCATCTGTCTGACCATTGAAAACAGATGGACCTTAATTTGTATTTTCGTCCACATTGCAAACTAACTACTTGGGAAGGCTAAAATAACACACAAACAACATCAGCTATGCCAACAACGAAGAGAGTACAGTACCAGATCAAAACCAGGAGTTGAGCAAATTCAGCTAGGCCCTTTGAAAGAGGATCCCCCAACTATTACCCACCTCCTATTGATTCGCTCAGCAATTTCGTGTTCCTTCCACCAGTCTTGGTCGAACTGGCCATCCAGCAAACACTCATCAGTTTTTCTTTTTTTTTCTTCCTACACATGAATGATTGATACTCTGCTTCTTTTCAAAACAATAATTGAGGACCACCTGAAACTGATACTTACTGCAGAAGGTGAGTCTCAGGCCGCAGTTTTGCCAATTAGCAATGCCTAGAAAAGTTGTTTTGTTTTCGAGACAACACAGTGTTTACCAATTGTTTTTTTCATTGCGACCTAGCAAACTTACATCAGCAAGTTCTGAAAAGAGCTTTTGAGACGTTCTAAAGGTGAATTGGGAATTTGTCCCTCACGCTGGTGCACTAGTTTCCTTGCAGTTTAGTACGTGGTCAACAGTAGAGGTGGGAATCCAGTGACTCAATATCATGATTCACAAATGTCAAGCAATATAACAACTATTCTGATTGTCATTACTTCGTCGATATTACAGTGTAATTGTACTGGCTATGGTGAAAGTACTGCAGAATATGTTTCAATAAAACCACATTTTCATCAATGGATTTGGGTGTTGTCTTAGATTATAGGAGTTCCATTTATGATACTGCATGTGATTGTCAGTTTTTAAAGAGTCAAATCAGGATCACAATTCTTGAAACTTGAAACAAAAAGCTCAGTGGATTTAGCATCAGAGCAACAGGAATGAGTCGCCCTGTCTGATCTGGAACAGAATTTGACCCTGTGATGCCTGAACGATGACACAGTTGACAGAGAGCTACTGTTGTTTTAAACTGAAAGTCTTCATTGGTCCTTGGTGAACAGTCTAAAACATAAATGTATGTACCTCATTTAATATATCAACTCATCACGCTTAAGAGGTCTTATTTGAATAACAATGCAAACTTCTAAAATGATGTGTTCAGTGTAGCTCCCAACTTATTATTATCTGTGCAGGAAACAACACATGCTACCTGAGCAAACAAATCTCTAAAAACAAGCATGGTCATAGCGGGAATCAGATGTGTGTGACATTATTTAAAACCAATAATTTCCTCTGACAACAACAGTTACCGCCATGCTAACCGTCAAGGTAGCTATTAGCTCAGGGTTGTCCACTGTCAATGATCAAACACAGAACTCTTTCATCACTATACCATGGTGTCGAAGGGGTTCGCTCGCCCTAATGCCGCATTGTCTCTGCAAACATTTCAACTAACTCCACTACAGCCAGATCTAGTAGGTTTTTACTTATTCCACAAACACAAAACCACCTTCAAAGACAGTTTCAGTTTGTTCTTTTGTCCGAATTGAGTCTTGATCTTCATTTCTAGGAAATGACGAAGTGTGCACAAAGAAAAAATTAAATAAATTCCCCATCAAATCAGTAAAAAAAAAATCAAATAAAAAAAAAATCAGTAAAATTACTTCAAATTACCTTGGATACTTGAAGGAATGTATTTGGATGAACCCCAGGTGACAGACATAACAGGAGGTGAGCGACCAGCCTTGAATGTGCTCAGGCGAGGATTTGTGCACATTTGCTGTCGGGATCATGGACGAAAAACATTTCCAAAGGAAGATTGATGCTAACAATAGCCAGTGGCTGAGTTATAATATCATTTAAACTATACAATATATTTGATATGCAGTGTATTTTATGCAAAATAATGCATAAAGAATATTCACTTTTGACCCAGCCATTCCTCTTCTGTCTGAAGGTCGCTGTTTCCCCACAATAAACTGAAAAGAAAGAACATATATTGCACTCCAAATCTCATCACGTATAAACAGTGAGCTCTGAGCACATCTCCAATTCTTTTTTCAAAGTAAGTCCTGCTGTTACATTTCAAATACCTCGGGGTTATGGGTCATAATGCTGCTTTCCAGCTTCTGAACACATTTTATTCAGGCAGCCTACTGTAAATAGGGGGAGATCCAACATCAAATATCTCTATTCCCCACGCTGCCCCGTTCGTCTGTTCCGAGTGGATTTGTGCTTTTGGTGAACAAAGTAATGGTTTCTACTTTTCTCTTAACAGACTGTGAATAGCGAGCGACAAAATAATTGAGGCAACTGTGTGTAGTATAGCTCACTTTGATGTCGCACTGCATTAAGCAAGACACTAAAATGACTCGAAATCAATCAGGCTGGCAAACATAACTGAGAGACAACATAAAGCCAATATATGTCAGAAAAATTAATTAGAGTTGCGTGTGTTATGGCTCAACGCTCTGTGGCCATTAAACTGGTAATAAATGTGTTATAAAGCTTTCACAAACCCTTGAGGCTATTAAGGATTGAGCTGCAGAGTTGTTTACGAGTTGGGCTTTATTAGAGGCTGAGCTTATCACCGTTTACCATGCAGGGAGCCTCAAATAAACTTCATAAATAGCAGGCACTCGGCAAAGCTAAACAAGCCAAGGATATGATAATTGTCTGAAATGCATCATAAAACAATAAAGAGAAGGAAGTGGAGGAGAAAGAGAGGGTGGCACAACAACCCCGTGGCTTCACATTGCCTCTGGGAGATGGAACAATTTCAGGAGACAATTGTTAAAGTTGACTTTGTAGATTATTTGTTCAATATTCAGTCAGTTAAAGACGATATGGAGTTCTCACTGTTTGAGGTTCATATTGTCATTTCTTGCACATGCAAAACATACAGTACAAGCTTTCAAACATGAAAGCAGACTGACTGGTCATCTATCACCACGTATTGCGGCATTTTTTGTGTCATTTAAAAGATTGTGGGCAGTGCTGAGATTTGTGAAGACAGTTTTACTGCAGTAAGTCTGAAGAGGATTATAAAAAAAAAGTGTTCTTGACAAATATTCAACGGAATACAACCATGTTGGAGAAACAATTATGACCATGGCTTGGAGTCAGACCGGGAGGTTGGCAATGGCGAAACGTTGGGCAATGTTGAAACCCACAATGGGGGCACAATCCTTGTGTGACCCCTGTCAGATGAAAGTGAAAACTAAAGCAATAGTTTCCATAAACTTCAACAAGAAGAGCAGAGAAGGTGAATAATGACCATTGACCTATTTTGATTGGTCCATAATATCAGAGCAGTGAAAGTAAAGCCAACTGTCAATCGTGCCCTCTGTCAACTGAGGTGTGAATATAAGACAATGTCTACCTACTCAAACCTTGGATTGATGAATGTGACATCCTATTCAAAATACCTCGATAGAACTCAGCCACATGGAAATAACAAGAAAAGTACTTAGAGAGCGCCAGCCTCCGCCAAGTTGGGCATTCCATGTCTTTATCATGCAGGGTCACTTGAAAAAAGAAATGTTGATCCTGAACCAAAATCTCATCACCTGTTAGTTTGCTAACAGACAGCTAATCGTGAACGATCACTTGAACTCCTTGGCGAAGCCAGTAATGCAGCTTTGAAAGCAAAACAAACAATATGTTGACATGAGACCTTCGGAGTCCCTGCACTGGATAGATACAGAGCAATGTACGGGCATCGGTTACCACAATGGCATATGCTCATTTGCTTGAGTCAGGCGGCGTAGACAGCTCGCCGCTCGCTATGTGCAAGCCAAACCACATCTCATTATTAAAAGTAAACACTGATACCATCACAATTGCCTTCTTTATTGCATCTTTTATGCGCTCTGACCGACACCCCCTCCTTCATCTCCTAACAGTCAGACAATATAAACATAAACAGCCGCGTGCCTCATTTGGATTCGAAGTGAATGAGAGAGATTTGTATGAAGCCTTCGCAGCCCTGTGTGTCCCATTTGCATATGAGAAAACCGTTTCAAAGGACTTGTCTATAATGCATAAGAGCCTTTTAGGCTGTGTTTACCGCAACACTCGATTCCTCCCACTGACAATCCATGCATAGGTTTGCATCATTTTGTGAGACATGCCACTTTTGAATAATTCAGCCACTCATCTCTGCCACAGCACCACATTTAACAAACACAAATGCACACTCACATATGAAAAGACAAGAGTGGTCTACAAGGAAACTACAACAGTCACTCCCTTTGGAGAGACGGGAGTTTCATTACCTCAACGGCAGAACCTGTCAGATTCCTTTTGGCTTGTCGGGCCTGTGTTGTTAACAGGGAATACGATGTACACCACCGGTCCATTTAGAGGCAGCCTACGTCTGTGTACTTTAATGGGCCTTGGGTCTTGAGTGTCATGAGCAGAAAAAAAACGCTGTTCAATTTCCCTTCACGAGAGCTTAAAACAAGCGCCACCACTGTAGCAGTGCAATGCATAATTCACCACCTCTGATGTGTGTCTTAAATGCTGCTGAAATATACATGCCGGCATATGCAAATGTGGCAGCGCTCGCACATGCTGTAGTTGCTAAACAGACAATCAGAGAATAGCATGTCATGCAGAAAGTCCCTCCTGGACATGCAGAGAGTGTAGTGCAGTGTGTAATTGTGCGTCTGTCTTTTAAACGGGGTGTTAGCGGCGCACATTAGGGCTCGATGGTGCTGGGAAATGTGGCAACGCTTCGTTTACCTCAGGAAACACTTGATCGACACTGAGATGTTTGGTGAGAGCACTTTGTAGTTGTGTGATAATTGCAGACACAAGGGTCATAGGAAAAGTTTTCTTTTGAATATAAAAGTTTTTAAATACACACCCCAAGAGTCTGAACCGAAACACAGTGGAGACACTGATTTTCTTTTTGTTTTGTAGGAAATGTGTGATTTTTATTTTTTAATAAAAACTATGTATACTGTCTTTGAGTCGATCTAATATATATAATTCACCATCATTGCAGCTTTCCTGTAATACAGGAAGTTTATCTTCTCTGTGTGCATACAGTGCCATCGTCTATAAAACTTTTTCCTCAGCTACTCAGATTTTCTTGGGGCTTCCGTCGATGACTGACTTCTGACGTATTTACATTTTTAATTTATAGTCAAAAAATGGATGAAGTCATCTTCTGCAAATCACCATTGATGTTTGGGAGATGACACAAAAAGAAAAAAAAAATGTAAATAAAACATTTAGAAGTTTGCTCATGACGCGTTGTTTTTGCGTTGACGTTGCTATACAGAAAAGTAGTCATTTTATAAAACTGTTTACAATATGTTTCACATTGAACAAACAAAGCAACAGCAAAGTAGACGCGCAACTGGAGACAATATTTATGTTCTTGGACATAGCATGTGGAGTGTTGAAATGTTTTTGATATTATCAAAAAGTGTTTGATGAACTGGAAAGAAAAATACATGCTGCATCTAAGAACGTAAATAACATGTTCACTTGTGTGGTCAATATTAATCTTACTGTAAATAGTGTATAGTGCGACATAGGTCAAGCAAACTTCTAAATTTATTTTAAATTTATCAATATTTTGCTTTTATAGATGTGTTATTTACATTATTGCACATTTATTATACACAAGACATTAACAGTGAGTTGCAGCAGATTAGTTGCACAGTTTTTGTACTGTAAATTCCCAAAAAAAATAGATGTATCAGATGTTACAGTCATCACCCGAAATGCCGGGGAGCCCTGCCTAGAGAAAATTTCAGTGACAAAAAAAATAATTTACAAACCCCGGATGAATAAATCTCTCCATCAATAAAAAAGGCAGACAACAGTTATAGTCAGTTTAATAAATAGCAATATAAAGAGGGTTCAAATTTGGCCACTGGTGTGATTCAGTTTGACAGCCCAGCTTTAAAAGCAAAAAAAGTCAATATCATGGCCAAATCAGTTGGAATAAAAAGATTTTAAAAAAAAAATAAAACAACCTTGAATTTAACACAGCAGTTTAACTGACAAAAAATCCCATGAGTTATGACAGAGCACAAACCAAACTGTACATGTAAAAGCAAAATTTAAGAGTGTACAGGACAAGAACAGCAGCTTGTTATCTTTACACCCATCGTCCGAGTTTATGAGGGAAGAGGAGAAAAGGCAGATTGGTGATGTCAAACGTTATAAATGAGTAGATGTCTTCATCCCAAGTTATGGAAAACCCCCACCAACCTTGCTGAGCAATCCCTCCCGGTGGGTGCATGCATGTGTGTGTTGCGGTTCGGACCACACTCCAGCTCAGTCCGATTCCCAGCAGTGTATCTTAAACAGGGCCTTCCTGCCGTGCTGCCAGCCTGTTCCCCCCTGACAGGACAACAGCCCAGCTGACACCCCCTCAAACCTGCCAACACAACATGAGCCTTCGACCTGCAATCTGCTCGACTGATCCCGCTTGAAGGTGGGGATGGGGAGGAATATCAAACTACAAAGAAGACGCAAAAAATATTGCCTGATGTGCCTTACATCAGAATTGAATCCTATCTATGTATTGTTTAAAAGGAGGTAATGATAAACCAAGAAACACTGCAGCAATCAGAAAAGAATATGAGGCAAAGCTGTGAGATGTTGGCATCAATCCCAGCTCACATTAACCCAGGTGCAGGTACATCCTTGGCAGGAAGAGAAATCATGCTCCTGTATAAGAAATGCAGAGGTAAAACAAACAAAACAACGGTTGTATGGTAGCTGAGAGTCACGACTGCCGGTGCTCATGGCTGTGGGAAAGTTTGGAAGACTTCATCTCATGTAAGGCAACCTTTTATTAAGCCCAACTTAACTTTCAGTGCCTTTCCTGATAAAATGGTAATTCCCTCTAAGTCTGAACAGTATGTGACAGAGTTGAAGCTTTTCCCTTTCCCTTCAAAAATGTAAAATGATTTATACAAAATGCAATCTATAAATGTATTATGATCGTATCAATCTACAAAGGTTCAAGATCCATCAGTACAGTATTTCTTTGCAATACTGGTCAAATCAAGATTATATTTCACAACATTAAAACATGCAATGACTTAATTATTTGTTTTATCACATTACGATTATTACTGTTGGTATAAATATTATTTTTTCATTGTTCTTTTACCATAAATTTTGTGCTGGCTGTTTTATTTTCTATACAACAGCAGAAAAGAATTCTTGATTTGACCTTGTTCCACTCCATGTCAAGTCAAATGTGTGGATTTAACTCAGCCGACGCAATAATACACCTGACTAAACTTCTGACTAACCCAACGGCAGCCATTAGTTAAACTAGCCAAGAGTCCATTATGCATGTCTGTTTGAGTGGGACGGTGAGATTGGTAAATGGTTAAACCGAACAGGAAGCTCTGTCGGGATGCACGGAGCGTTGAACAGCGTAAATCGCAGACAGCTGACTTTTATATAGAGGAGGTGGGTGGTTATGGTGTTTGGGGGTGTGCAGGGTTTTATAAGAGTGTGAATGACTGATTCCCAGACACAGAGCATCCTGAATGGGTAAATGGCATTTACTCAGCCGGTTAGTCTGGGAAAACATATGGTGCCATTTGGAGGCCCAGACTGGTGCACGCTGTTCTCCTGTAATTAAACCGGCCCAGCAGAGAAGCGACATAACTGCCGCGTGATATTGTCGTGCAGCCCGTCGTGCTGCCACCCAGCTCGGGCTGCAGCTACGCGGCCAGAACTCTGTGTCATACGTCCTGTTAACACACTGTTCGACACCAGTAAACACCTTTGACACGTGACGCTGGCAGCTGTGCACTTTGGGCCGGTTGATCTTGGTGAAAGTCAAAGTGAAAGTGAGATGATGAACCTCTTTGTTGAAACTTTAACAGGGGTTTACAGGAGAGAAAAAAACACTGTCTTTCCACAGTGTTAATGTATTGTACATATTAGCATTAGTTTATTAAATAAAACCAAGGTATGAATCCACAATTTCCCCATTGTGGGAAGAATAAACGCAGACCAATCTAATATACAGCTGTGACTCCATTGTACACAACGGAAGACAATGTTTTGGGGAGTATAATAAACTATATCAAAAACTTTTGCCATAACAAAACGAATGTAATAAAAAAAGATACATCAAATTTCATTTTTGTTGTAGTTGTTTCGGTCCATCCAGCAGGGAGAAATACCAGCTCTGTTGATGTGGGGGAATCAGCACACACATACACACCTACTCGGGCTGTGTATTGGTGGACATCTTAAGATACGTATCCCGATGCAGTAGTGGTGACACGTTACATTGCAATACTGCATGCTCAGCAATATATTGTAATAAGAATGCTCATTTTGTTTGTTGTGACATCAGTCCAGTTAGACTTTAAGGTCCTTGCACATCAGACACCTATTTTTGATGCACATATTTCACACATAATTTGTTTTTGGGATCTGCTGTTTTCCATTGCAAGTTTGCACAACAGTATTATTTCACTGAGCGAAATTGAGACGAAACGCTCGTTGTTGACACGTCACATACCAAAACATTCAACATGGCGGAGAGCTTGATTGTGTTCATATCACAGCAGCCGATTCTTTATACAAAACAGGTAAAAAAAAAAAAAAAAGACAATGATCCGAAAGACAATGTTTGGAGGAAAATTGCTGCGGAGATTGAATATGATGACGGTGTGTGTGTAATCGAGCCCATGTAAAGTGCTAGCATTGTACCATGGACCAGATCGGCATTGAAGGCGGATAAACACAAGGGCCACCCACTGTAAACGGAGGGAGAAGCCCTCTCGCTAACAGGCAGAGCTCCGAGCAGCCGTCAGTGCATCAGGCTCTCCATGCCTTCAACAGCAGCTTCCCACCTCACAATTCTCCTTGTCCTCACATGTCCCTTTCCACACAAAATATTTTATCAGCGATACTCCAAGTAAATTCCGTACGTAATACAGTGATCGCAAAAAATAGGACCCTGTGACTTGCGTGCTGCGAATGTTATGTATTTAATCGCACCGCCCCCAATGTGCAAAGACAGGCACGTCAATATTCACATTAGAATATTTGCCAATTTCATGCCGTTTATCGGCGTCACTGTCAGTTAAATCATGGAGTCCAACAGAGAAATGAATCTCTCCCTGAATCAACAAAATAAGCCCAGTGTGCAAAAGAAAACACCAGGCACCAGTGCAGCAGTATATCCAAGTATCTATGTATTAAATATCAATATGGACAACTTAAAATATCAAGACAATATCAAACAACCAAGTAATGCCAAATTTCAGCAAAAAACTGAGTGAAGTATCATGATATTTGAGTGTATGGATCATTTCTTTCACCCCTTTCACCTACAGTGCACAAATCCAATCCACAGTCCACAATCCAAAGACGTTACTTTGATTCTCTAATGGGGTTGATGTCCGGGACCAAATTGCACGTTCCACTTTTCAGCAAGTCGAATATTTCAGCTCAAATATTCTTTATAATACAAAGTCTAGAGACCAGTGACAACTTAAGCAATGGGCAAAAAATAATATAAATACTTATCGATTTCGGATTTCCACCATAAATTAGCCATTGAAAGATACAGAATTTGAAGGCAGACGGCTGAGAGGGAAGAGGATTTTTTCTAAGATGTTATGGATGATTATAATGGCCGACTGTGTTTAGTTGATCTTCCAACAATGACTGGATGCTACTTCGTTTGCTTTAATTTGAAGTCAGATATTTCCGATGAACCCTCACTGGCAGAAAACCACAATCACACACTGTCACTGATAAGGCGAACATAATTCTTTGTGGTTGTGCGAAGCTGACAACATTCGTATCATGACCTCCTTTTTTGGGAAACGCGAGATAGACCTATCAGTTGGTTAATGAGAAGCGACGGAGGCTGAGGAGCTCACAGATGAATATCGAGGGCAGAAAACAAAAAGAGATTGTAAGTAAATATGGACTGTAATTACTATGACAAGGTTGAAAAAACAGATAACACACCACGGCAGCCTGAGGGCCCTCTCACTCTCCCTGGCATGTGCAAATGGAAAGTCGCACCAACACAGACACTTGACAATCTCCGCTCACTCTGGGAACAAATCACATGTTTTAATCAGCTTGCTACAGCACCTAATTAGGATCCACTAAGCCGCAGCTATCAGCCGCCATCGGCCACTTCCTTTCGCCTTCAAAGAGCTGATTTTTCACTTCTTCTGCAAGCGACTTAGCACGGCAGCTATCGTGACGGAACACTCAGATGTGCAATAAACCTGAAAAGTGTAAGTGATGTCTGAGGAAAAAAAAAAAAAAAAAAAAACGGATGTGTAAGTCGACAAGACGCTGCAGCCTGCAGGGAAAGTATGAGTTGTAGCAAGTACATGATAATAGGATTTGGGGATTGCAACTGAAGAAGAACTTGTCTTTAATGCTGGACATACGCAAAACTAGTCTCTCCTCCCACTCCTGTCTGCCAGTGCTGGTGACCGCAGCGTGCATCCGCCACAATATGCCTTCCAGAGATTTCTGACTTATCTGAAATGTTTTCATGATGATAAGGACAAAACTTCTGAAAAAAAAAAAAAAGTTTTCCAGGCTAAAAAGTGGTGCACCGTGGAGGCTTGATGTCCTCAAATCAGATGAGCTACAGTGTCCTGAAAATACAAAAATAAAATAAAATAAAATAGATATCATAATGTTCCATTGGCACCAGTCACAAGGCAAGTCCCACGGTGCACGGAAACAAATTAGTTTTCAGTTTTTAAACATGTGCTCCTACTAAACAATGCTGATCCAGTTTCTCCAGTCAAATTACACACCCCCAAAACATTCATTTAAAGCCTTAACTTGACAATAAAAAGATCTGCAAAAATTACACATTATTTCTTTACAATACTCCTCAGTACAAAGCTTCTAATCTTTATATATAACCACTAACCTATATAGATCACACTATACAAGACAAAGAAGTGCTCCTGTATAAGTAGCATTTTAGCATGTTTTTTTTTTTTTTTTTTTTTTAAATAATATTTACATTAGCTTAAATGAGTGTTTATCACTTTAAGAAATATCAGGTTCATGAACACACATTCAAATCACATCTTAGGTATAGTCCATGGACACTGTGACACAATAAACTCGTGGGTAGTGAGTTCCTCAGACACACCCTGCTTTTCAGCTACTGCCACTAGCCCCTCAACGGACAAACAAAGAAAACATTTTGTACCTGATACGTATTGTACCTGAAACTCAATTTTCCAATACCATTTATTTGTCCTCCATTTTTTTGTACAGCACCTTCGACACTTGGATTAAAATATGCTTATCGTACAATAAACTATTGGATAAAAAAGGAAGAAAGAAAGAAAACATGATACACAAAAGAAAAAAATATGTATATATTCAATGAAATTATTAAACAAAATGATGGACAATAAAATGCCTCTCCATTAAAAAAAACAAAGTTTAAAAGGGATCTCATGGAAGTCACAGACCGACATGAATTGCTCATGCCATCCGTTACACCACAATTTCTCTTCTAAGCTGCATATCCGTCAAACTTTTACTTCATTTTTGTACAGTACGATGCGCACTGAAACGACTACATGAACACCTGGCTATGACTTCAGGCTTTAATTCATTCATTCCTCTTCGCACTCACTTTCGAGAAACTCGCCAACTGCTGGTTACTTGGAAAACTGGTGAGGTGGTGCACTCATAAATCAAGGGCCCACTATGCATGACGATGCGTTTTGCTGAGGTCAAATCTAATGTTCAAAACGTCCACATAGAAATATGTGACCTGACAGAAGATCAAATAAAAAAGTCAGTGATAGCATCCCTTGGAAACACAATGGGAGTTACACATATGCTTGACCTGAAGGAAGTTATTGAAGCTCAATTGTGCAAGATGTGAGCTACACACACGATCTGCTGTACACCTGCGCTTCTTTTTACACCTACGGGGTATGAAGCTCCTTAAATGAATGTCTTGGCATGTTTGTTGAGCAAGAGTGTGGGAACCAATCACCAACATGACAGGAAATGCAAACTGTACAGGAAGAGCCTAAGCGATAACTGATCTGCTCGTTCGGTGGCGAGTACTCCTTTGAGGCATGAGTGTCAACGTAATTAAACCTTTATCGAAAAGTTAAAGCATCTCTGATTCAGATCATAAATCTGGAGACATGCGTGGAACTTGCATGCCTTCACAACAAAAGTATCAGATTTACGCTTCGCCTAGAGAGGATGATGCTTAAGATTCAGAGCTGTGTGCACCTGGACTCTCCACACCTGCTACAGCAGAGCACGAGGTGAACACATGAATCAGTCAAGTACAGACGGCAGGTATGCTGAAGAAATTCTTCCTCAACGCTCCAGGTGTGTGAGAGACTGTGCACCGGGATGAGATTTTCTGCAATGCTGACCTCTGAGGAAAGTGACAGCAAGCCACCAGCTGGAGAAGAGGTGACCCTGGCACTATAAAGTGTGGACATTTGACCTCTTCTCTGTTCAACCTAGAGGGCAGCTCAGCCTACGTACTTTTCTTTCCTCATTCCTTACTGGACTTGCCAAACAGGAAAAATGTTGATAATAAGCTGATGGCTTCAAAGAAATGAAGAGTGACCTTTTAAATCAAAAGGGAAGGCAAAATGAATTAACACAAGAAGGGACACAAATACCACCTTGGACAAGTATGTTTTGTCAGACATGAGCATCCTGTGCCAAGAAGAGATACAATAGTCCTTTATTTGTCCTATAATAGGGGAAGTTGGCTTGTCACAGCAGTAAACCAAAATAGACTCGAAAAAAAGATTTATAAATAAATAAATAAATAATATAAATAAATAATAACAATCATAATAATAACACGGTGAGTCCAGTCTGAGTATAGAATGAAGAGACACACACCAATTTGAACAACTTTTCAAATGTACCAACCACTGGCAGCGCTTTAGACAGACTATACGTCAATATACTGAATCTAGAGATCCTCCAATGGGATGTTTGATGGTACAACAACCAAGTGGTACATCAACCACCAGCAAATCTCAAGGCAACAGAGCATTAATTTGTGTATATTGGAATCTACAGTGTCATTACCTAGCTGGTCAAAATGTAATAAAGTTTTATTGATGTTAATGACCCAATATCACCTAATAGAACCTAATTTAACCACATTGAACAGACTCTTTTGTGCTGCAAGTCCTGTCTTACAGGCACTTTTCAACATTCCCTGGACAAATCACCCAATGACACAGTGCTTGCCAGTTAGGTAAATCAAAAATATGCCTTCATCATTCATAAGCAGACATATTTGTACCTCTTTTTCCCTCACAGCTCACCCCCCATCATGACCACTGGAGAGTGATTTAACCCAAGATCCTAGCAGAAGTGCTGTCCATTCCATGCCAGAGATTGCCAGGCTTGTCACATAACGCGAGCTAACCCTCTGTAGCAACACCCAGTGCAGCCTGCCGTAAAATAAATGACGTTGTTAGCTTCCATCTCGCAGGTGAAATGTGCTGCTGCTACCATTATTCTAACGCCAGCGTGCCAGAATGCCAGGCATACCAAATGCTGCTGTCAACCCAGGGGTTTAATTAGTTTGGCACGTGTGCCACTTATAATCACCTGCCATTACCAGACCTGGCTGCATCTGCTTACACTTCTGTCAGGCGATGGCAGGTCACGTGTGTGTGTGTGTGTGTGCGTGTGGAGATGAAGGTGTGTGTTGGGCCAGGGGTTAAGGCGAATATCCTTTGGCAACACACATAACTCTGCTGGAGCAAACAGGATTTCAAAATCATATATGGGAAGCTTTTTCTAGGATGTTTTTGTTTGCATCCAAAACAGAAAGGACTCTGCTGAATTTCTTTTTCATGATGTCAGAGCTGTGAAAGAACTTTCCCAACATAAAAAAAAAAAAAAAATAGTTATCCACATTTTAACTCCCAAAGTGTAATGTATTTATACCAAGAATTTGTGCGTAAAAGGAGCAAGTGCTCCCGGTCTTAACATCATTTCCTCCGCAAGAAAATGAACAATCAATCAACACCATTTCATGAGCTAGAAATGAGAATATTACGCTCTCATTCTTCCATACCGAATATCTGGACATAAATATTGCTAACTGTTCGGTGCAAGCTTCCATATGGTGCCAAACGGCGCGATGAATCCAGCTGCACCTCAGGCTGAATACATCACATTGTGATTTCATGAGTGCTGCAAGAAATGAAAACTTCAGGCTGGCACGTGAATCGCAGCCCAAAACTGCAGAAAACCGAAGTTTAAAGTGATCATCCGCTCCCGCTGGCGTAGCTCTAGCTACCTTTAGGGCTGAAGGAAGAGGCGGAACAGGAGGAGAAGCAAAGCCTCCAATCCCTTGGTACTAAAGCACAAAGACCAACCGGAGGATATGTATTCGGCTATTAGGTCACGAGGCCTGTGTGTGTGTGTACAGGTGGTTGTATACACTTGTGTGTTCTAGATGGCGGCTGCGTTCCTCCGCTTCTTCACCTCCATCTCCAGCAGCACAATAGCTCCGACTATTCCCATTATTTCCACAAAGTTTCCATTTAGCACTAAACCGATGCTTCAATATTGTGTCGCCTCCAAAACATCTGTCGGGGACTTGTGTGGCTACACTAATTACAAATATCTGCAGTAATCCGCCTCCGATAACAGAGTCATTACTCCGCCAGACATTTATCACTATGGGATTGATGACCCATTTCACAGGGAGCCTTTGTATGGGGAAGTGAAATCGCTGATATCCCCTTTATCCTACATCATTGCTGAAACCATCCATTCGTCAGGAGGCAAGCTAGTTAGAATTGTAATTAACAGCAATGGACTTTGCCCCTAATAGAATTTTCACAGGAAACTGGCGAACACACTGGCGAGGAAGGGGAGGTTAATACAGTTTTCCTTTTCCCAACTCATTAACATGAGGAGAAACTGTCTAAAAGACGCGAATTATCAGCGCTGCCAAAACTCAGTGCCGGAAAACACCATACGTGACGATTGTGCATTTGTGCATTGTGCAACACTGAAGTCTTTTTAAAACAGAAATATATTATTATTTTTCACGGAGTTCATCTATCATTTTCTCCATTCCATTCTCAGCTAGTGACACCCTCAAACTTGGAAGCTCACCGCACCCTTTAACAGACAGCACACAAAGCTGAAGTGCCTACAGGACACACATTTAAGCATATGGAGAACATGGAAGTGTCCCCCAGTTGTTTCAGACTGGACTCAAAAAGTGTGGTGCCCAAGATTGCGTCCCTTGTCTCAATAATACCGGTAGTAATTATGCTTTATGTGTAGAGACATCAATCCAAGAACCCCTCACTATAATCACTCACATCCGTCGGACATAAATCTGCATTTTCCAACCTAACCATGTACACAGGCCCCGACTTAATGCTCAAACTTGCACACAAAGTGGAGCAGATGATCACAGTGGGTAGAGAGCAAAGGTCCAGCCACCTGCTGGCTGTGTCCCGTCTCTGTAGCCGTAATGAACAGAGACAGCTTGGGGACCGCCCTGTGAGACTGTGTCCCCTCCCAGTCTCGCTGCTTCAGGGCAGAGCCAGGGGGCCCTGAGGTGACAGGGACGCCAGAGATGTTCCGCGCACTGACAGCCGGGTCCTACCTGGCCAACCCACCGGACATACTAACACGCAGCACACAAAGACAAGAGCGGGCACTGCAGAGAGCATAGTGTATTTTCATTTGCACACACCAGCGCGTTAACACACCCACGCTGACCCGGTGTAATTTCTCCAGCGCACGGCTGGTGACAGGAGCAGCTGCGGCCGCTACGGCAGACAGATGAAATTTTCATAACTATCTCCTCCAACTTCCATCCTCACCTTCAGGATAATTTATGACCTGCCTGCCAGCCTTGAAGAGACAATATGCTCAGGATGAAATGAAGTGTTCCAGCGGTGTAGGTTATAATTAACACAGGAGGGTAAGAAAGATGTGTGTGCGCATATCTGAGGGGAGGGGTGGCTGTGTCAGGGCAACCCAGGTGGGGTGGTGAGCCAGCTCAGGTGTGTTTTCGACTGTGTATTACACAGTGGTCATTACTTCACTGAATATTATGAGATCCGCCACGAGTTCATTTGAATCTCAAACAACCAACAGATAACTTTCACATGTGATGTCACAAAGGTTTGATGGAGGTTGAAAGCTATTTGTTTCAACTTTTTGCAGTTGAAGTCCATTATCATGAGCACAATGGACTTTGGTTGAGCAAAGGGATACATATCGGAATGAACCACTGGTGACAGTGCCAGAAAAATCAGATATTTTCCTGGGACAACAAGCTATGTCCTCCCTAGCTTGTCCTTGTTCTCCCAAGGGCCTTCTTCCACTTGGTCATGTCCAGAGCAGCTCAATAGGGAGGCAAGTGGGAGAGACCGTGACGAGCTGCCTGGGGCACTGTGAATACCTTTTCAGCATCTACACTGAGGCTCTCCTCACCAAGACACTTGGTATCCTTCTCATTTGCCAGGGCGTGTGTTGATCCAAAGCATGAGCTATGACAACTTCAGACAGAAAAGGATCCTTTAGAAAAATCGGTATCGAGAAATTTCACCTCGGTGACTCTCTCTTTTTAGAAAATATTTTTGAAAGATTCCAGTCAGGTTTTAGATCAGCAAAAAACAATGGAACCAGCTCATCTGAAAGTAGCCAACAACCTCCTCTAAGCTGGAAACAAAGGTCCATTGTAACGCTGTCTTGGCACCGTTGATCATGACATTGTACCGCACTGCCTGCACTCCTGAGTGGGACTAAAAGACACTCGTCGTATGCTTCATCCATATCTCTGGGACAGCACATCTACAGTCACCATAGGGAACCTTCCACTATCAAAATATACCTGTGGTCTTCCGCCAAGTTCTAGTTCAGGTCCCACCTTAATATCCATCGACATAGCAACTACTGGCCCAAACATCCAGCACACAGATGAAGTTGCTGCATGTCTTGATCGTGTCACCAATTAAATGGCAACAAGTAAAGCCTTGGTCTCCTGTCTAGTAATGTAATTACCCAGAGAAAGTGTTTCATTGTCCTGTCACGCACCCTGATGTGACTTGACTGTCCTATGTAAATGGGTGATATGCAACTGGTTTGAATAGACAACAAGACATTAACCAGTTTTGGATGCACCAAACATGCTCCATATCCACTATAAAATTAGCTAAAATAAATGTTTTTAGTTCATTTTTTTCCATATCTATTAAAAAGTTCTTGTTGAAGGACTTGGTTTTCATATGAAACATATAGCGAAGCAATGGCTGTGTGCTACAGCGATCACACCCTCCCTTTCAGGAACCTGTAATGTTATTTTCAAACAGTTTATTTCACTTGCCTGCCACACATCCCCACCAAATCATACGCTATCAGCTCCCTGGGATGTCGAGTCGCACCACAAAGAATGTCCTCATTTTCTCAACTAGCAGTAAAACGGGCACAAACCCATTCCTCCTCGCCACACGCACTTTTCCGAAAACAAATCTTGTTTCCATATTAAAATGTTTAACAGGCATCTGTCTCAGCGACAAGTGCATTTAAATATTTGAGGGAGTTTTAATGGCTGTTCGAAACTTTCCTTTTCTCTCTAGTTTGGTTCGACGCTTGCCATCTATTGTGATGCGTAAAAAGGTTGTTAGTTAGTTCTTAATGTGTGCAACTCAGTCAAGAGCGATAGATACGGATTCCCTCCATGAGCGCAGCGTGAGAGAAAGCAAACGCCTCAACAGCGAATTACTGACTTGCTGGAGTATCGGTGCATATTTACCCAACGAGAACATGTTTGTACAGTAAGTGGAGGGTGAGGGAAGAGCATCATCAGTCATCTCGTTCAAAGCACATTCCTGCAAGCATAAGACACACTCGTGTACTTTCCAGCCTGGGAGCGAAGTAGGATGAGAGGACGATGGCTCTGATAACAGCAGCTGCAAGGCTCCGCTGAGGTCAGGACGTGTCATGCATAACTGAACGGTTGCTAAACAGGGGCGGATCCGCAGAAGAATTCATAATTTACAATCAAGCGCACACAAACACCGCTCTCTCCCCGCACAGGCCGCAGTCGGGCTCTCGCTGGATACACATGTACCTTGTCTGAAAGGACCACACAGACATGTTTTAGATAAAGACAGACAAATTAGACGACAGCATCGTAGGCTAACCACGGGGCCCGTGCTAATTACAGGCTGGCCGGTGATGAAAGAGGCAGATGACATGGCCTTATTTGTTTTCTCCTGCCGCAGCGAGTAAACACAGGGACGGCAAAACAACTTGGCCCATGCGGAGACAGACGAACTGCAGGGACAGAAAATGATTTTGGGACAAGGAGTCCACCCACCAGAGTCGGGTGTAACGTCCCACAAATGAACCGTTTACAGCAGTCATATTACATTTGTATGGAATGTGTGATCAAACTCAGCACTCCACTGTAGTCCACGACTGCACACAACTACTGCACCATATCCAAACTGGATCATTCAAAAGGGAATAATAAATGATGGGTGAAATGAACATGAATTGATGTTATTGTATTTTGAATTAAAGATTGAGGATAAAAAGGCTAGTATTACTTAATGAACTCTAACTGTAAAAAACTCAACAATTATGGAAGTAGCTAGATCTCATGTGAAGGAATTTTTATGTAAACATGAAATTTAAAATATATATATATATATATATATATATATATATATATTATGCATGAAACCACACTTTGTTTGTCTGAGAAAAAAGTTTATTCCTTCTAGGATAAAAAATACAAATAAAACCTGGACAATGTGGAAGATTTAGAGTTTCAACTAGAAGACATCAAGCTTGCAGATATGGTACAAATATTAATCGAGATAGTGAAATACAACAGCAACTCATCATTTAAAAATGTCAACACAATCATAGCATGGTGAAATGAAGTGTCAGCTAATCCCTGACGTCTCTTCTCCGTCTGGCGTTGGGAGCAGGTATCAGTGAGTGGCAGGGTCTGAACTGTGGACCAATGTCAAATGAAACACTGCGTTACATTTTGCTTTCCTCAAAACTTGAAGGTATTGAACCTCATCTAGACGTGGTGAAAGAAAGAGGTTACATTATCATATTAGAGGACCTCTCAATCATTGTAAGTGAAAGCACAACAGATGCCAAAGAACCCCAGAGTGTTTAAAGGACTTGAATTGGGGCATTAATGTAATCTCTGCCGTGTGTTCCACCATTACTTAGACTTTAAAAAAGTCATTCACCAAATTAGACAAGGCTGTCCCCTGTCTGTCTTAATAGAGCAGACAACATTGACAATGTTTCCAACTCCCATCTGGGACCGGCTACCTCTATTGTGTCCTAATGCTTTGTCCCCACCCCAGTGAAGCAATGAGGGTGGGATGTAAAAGAGAGACGTGACAAAGGAAATGTCACCACTCTTGGAATGAAGTGCTAGCCAATGAGGGTCCACCGCTTCTTTTCATGGGACTCCTTGGAGATGAAACTGGTAGCAGACAACACTGGTGGGGTCATCCCCAACTGGGCACCACTGTGACTTCAGTTCTCTGGCCCTCTCTGGCCCTGGTGACCTCTAGTTTTGATGACAGACTGCGTCTTTTGTGGAGCAGCACCCCATCCAGGTGAGGACAAGAGGAGAAAACAATGCCAGGAAACATAAAGCTGGCGGAGGCTGGAAGACAGTTCAACAGGGTCACAGGTCAAGCCGGACAGCTGAGTGATGATGGCAGCTGTGAAGATGTTGACCTCCTTCTAAGTCCCTTAGCCATGTCAGCTGATGATGCTTTTGTTTTGGAATAAAGACCTCAAAGATCTTAACAACTTTGAGAGAAGTAATAAACACAGTCAACAGATGTAGAGAGCGTATTTCTATTACGCTGACGCCAAACCACGGCGTCGGCACGACACACTCAGTCAAGACGTTGGACAAATGTATATTGAGGTTATACAAAGATAACACTAAAGTAAATCATATGTCCACATAAATAACTGAAAGACACAGTATGTAGTAAGAGAGCAAAAATTCTCAATGAATGGACTGAACACTCGTGTACGATCTGGATCAGGGGTCACTACCGTGGTGGCTTATTTTTTGCATTACGCATTCTCCAAATTTTTGATTTGATGTTTTTTTTTCGTTTTTGTTTTTGTTTTTTGAAGCACTCTTTACTATTTATAAAGAATCTAAGGTCAATCTAGCAATTCTTGTTATCTCAGTATGACACTGGTAGTAGCCCATTAGACCATTACTGCACTTGGAGTAACTCCCAATTTCGAAACGCCCCAACAATATTTTCTATATCGGAACTTCAATCATAAATGTGAGTGTAGGCTGCATAGCAGTTTGAGAAGTATAAGTCGTGGTGCAGTCATCACTTTTTGATCAAGTGACAGTCAATGTCATGGTTATGAGGACTCTGTGAGTCTCCAAAACACAAAATGTAATTTCATATTTTTAAATAGTACATTGTACTTGACACATGAACATGCAAATAAAATGTACCCGTGTCAGTGCTTTACTGTCTGCTTGTGCCCTACGATGGCCTGGCCAGGCTGCCCCCTGTATCCCAAGCCAAGCAAACGTGTGAATGACTTTAACAGACTCTGTTTTGAATGTATTCCTATCATGGCACGCAGTGACTGATAACAGCAACTAGTGCTACAAGGTTTTCATTCGCGGCTCTTCATCTGCTACCGAGGCCAGAGGTCATCCACCGTCTCCTATCTGACCAAGCCAACACCGAGCTGCGGGAGGTTTGCCAACTCAGGCGCAGAGCTTACTTGGGTCATAAACACTTCCGCCTGTCGCCCCCTCCGCTCCTCTGAGGTGAGTCGGGTTTGCACTCTGTTAATCGTTCACTACAGGCCCCTCTCTTTTTCAAGCGGCCCACTGGAGAACAGAAGAGGGGAATGAAATGGGGTAGTAAAAGATGTGGCCGGATAAAAGAGCTGCAAGAAAAAGCTATAGAGAGGGCCAGATGGGCACCTTCACAGTCCATTTATCAAACCCAATGTGGCCCTTCCCTCCCCTCCCTGCTGCTCTCATGTCCTAAACCCCCATGTAATTCTGTAATGATTTTCATTATCATATAATGACCTTACAAAGCCTACAGCAGTTTGCATGGTCAGTACAAAACTCGCAGCTGTTCCCTTTAGTGTTTGCCCGCAGCTTGTGACAAAGCTTTTCTGGGTTTGTTTTTTTTTTTTTACTTTGCCAATGGTCAAAGACATGATCTTAGGGCTCACGAAGTTCAGGAGGAGGTCAACGTATCATAACTCAGGGTGCTGTCACCGATCGAGGAACAAGTCCACCTATTCCGGTTGTAGTGAAGAAGTTTTATTATTTTAAAGATACCCAGAAAGATATTCCTTATTGAATCAGTCGATCAAGATTTTGTAGAAAAGGATACCACTATTCAGGACTCGGAAAGTTGTGCATTGTCTGTCAAGATGTGGCCACATATTTTTGTTGGTCAATATGATGTACATGTGTGATGTTTCAGCATACACTGGCCGTGCTGCAACAAAGAAAAAGTTACAACCACCTCATACCCCTGACTGGCTTCTTCTGTCCTTATAACGTTCATATTTTGCTTGGCTTTTCACTCTTCCTGTGCGACAAGTGCAAACTCTCCAAACAGCCGCCCTCTCACATATTAATCCATCTATTTCCCAGATACTCAAGGGGCATTTACCACAGGGACACGGAGGGCGGCATCTATCAAAGAACTCACCATATGCATGGGGCGGAAATCCAGTTACTGGAAAGGCTCATAAGAATAAAAAAGATCTCATAACTTTGTTGGCCTGGTGTGAATGAATGGACTGCTGCTGCAAGCAGGGCGATCCCAAACATCACTCACTCTGAGTGCTTATGAAAAACCACTGGTCACTGAGCGCAATTTTTCTTTCGAGCCTTTTCTGCTGGTGCTAAAAATGCCCCGGAGGCACAAAAAATGGGAGCGAGCAGTTCTCTGCTCCAGCGCCGCTTTAACTGGTGTTTAAGAAACAAAAGTCAGCGAGAAACTTAATCAATCAGTGCTGGTTGTTTATGTTTATCTGCCTCCAGCGAACAGTCATCAATCATGCTTTTTTATGTCCTCAGCCATTTGCAAGGATTTGGAGCTGAATGAAAGCATGAAGGAAAGAGCCATTATGATGATAAAAGTCTGCCTGTTGAGCGGGAAACCTAATTAGAAGAACCAATCATAAAAGAAAAGTTAAATGAATCAGCAAATTAATTTCAATTGTACTTTTTGGTCGAGTGCTTTCATGGAAACAAACGACGGCATAAATACAAATATCTGCAATAAACGCCACTCTTCCCGTCGAGACACGAAAAAGAATTATTTCATTAAATGTACTATTTAACTAATTCTTTCAAAAGGCCCAAAGTGAATTGAAAGACAGAAAGTGCTGCATCGGACAGAAAAGTCATCATGGTTTATGTTAGGAAGTTATGTTTAACAAGCAACATTAAGTATGTAAGTTCCACACATAACACATACATGTAAATAATGTTGATTTTTATCATCACAGCTGAAGAACTGTACAAAAACTACATACACAATAATATTAAACTAGTAAAAAGTTCTGTTTACCATGTCTTCATTTAGATAGAAAAACAATATATATATATATATATATATATATATATATATATATATATATATATATATATATATATATATATATATTTTTTTTTTTATATTAGTATTATTGTTGTATTTTACTCTTTATTATTCATCAAAACTTGTTTCATACATTTATAGAGTCGTGTTATTTAGCTTCACCTTGTCTTTTCCCAAAGACATCATATTCTATATTCTTTTGTGTTTAAGAAACAAAAGTCAGCGATTTTATTTTGGCAGCAAAATATTTTTATTCACCCCTCCCCTGTGGTGTTTGCTTTTATTTATTTTTATTTATTTTAGACTTTTAGATTTTCTTTTTCTTTCTGTCTTTATATGTCCTCCTGTGCCTGTGCGGCACTCTGGTTTTCGCCCAACAGTCCCAGAAAGTGCAGATAAAAATTTGTGTGGTGTGTCCTGGCGACTGTCTCCCGCCTCTAATACTGAAAGTTTTGATCACTACAATGGCACTGACTAAACAATAAATATATCGAGTAAAAGGTGAAGTGAATACATTTTTTTATTGGACATGTATTTCATGAGGAAATTGACGGCGTAAAATTCCTCTGTTGAGCACCGGTGGGTCTCACTTAACATTGCAGCATGGCCATGTGTTTTGTTTTGTGTAAATGCTATCTGTTGACAGCCACTTGAAAGGGTGACCTCTGGCTTCTTGAGAGTGGGGGGCAGCGGGTCTCCATGAGAGATATTTAATGTGGGTAAAGGCAAAGAGGAGATATCAGCAGCAGCTGGAGTTCAAACACATTGTGGGGGATGCTTGCCCTCCTTGAAAACTAATCTAATCAGTCTTTCACTGCAGATAGAGAAAACGTCTGTCTGCCCCGCTGACAAGGACGAAGCATTTCCTGTCCCGGTGTGATACTGCACGTCAAGATCTGAGGTCAGCCCTGCTAAGTCAAGAGTAAGACGCGACTATAAGTTAGCAACAATGCATTGTGGGTGGCAGGGCGGGAAAAGAAAAATGTGTAGGGGGGTCAGTGATGATGATGTTTGGCTTCGGGTGGGTGGGGCGAAATGGTTTCTAGCTTTCAGCACCTGACGATGGAATGTGCTATCAGAGCTTCCTAACAACTTCAGAGATGAGAGGCGGTAGGCGTCAATGCAGCAGAGCAAGGTGTGTCGAAACAGCATGTTTACAAGACTCATATGGACGGGACAAAGCTCGGGGTCAACTGGAGGGGACAACCCAATACAGATGGTAGTAAAGGAGAAAAAACGCCAGACGTTGATCTTCGATTTTACACAGCGTTCCAACAAGACACTTGCAAAAGTCACAGACAAATAACAGCAATGCAACTTCACCAATGGCATGTTTTCAATCCCCTTTCAGCAAGTCACAGTTACTTCTATTTCTCTTTTCCTATTCACGCCAACTCTGACCAGGGGGTGAAATATGCATCTGGCAATACTCTCTTCAACAGAAAGCTTTCTTCAACAGAATTTCGGTGTTTTCTGGTAAAAGTAATTGACCTTTTTCTGCCTTGGTTCATATTTTAAATCCAAAAAGGCCAAAGGCCAAAATGTTTAACAGACTATTAAGCTTAACTCAATCTCAGCAAACAAGTCAGTGCCAAACGGTAAGTGTGTGTGTATTTGTGTTTTTCTGCAAGACACTGTGGTCAAATCTGTTCAGAAAGACAATAAGCAAAGAATGGAGGCATGGTTTACACACGCATGCCAGTGTTTGTGTGCCTTCGCCAGTGCTGACGGCTGAGTGGTTGAGAGAAAGAACAGCTAAAATAACACAGATGTGTGAGTGTGTGTTTGTGTGTGGCCCTGCTGTGTCTAAATGAATGGCCAGTGTTCTAATCCATTCGCTTGCAGTCCTTATCTGAAAGGAAGGAAGTGAATGGACTTATCCCAGACACATGTCGTTGGTAAAGCTTTGATAGCTGCCAAGGCCAAGGACTGGACCAAACATCAGTCCACAAGCGTGTGAAGAGTTTCTACGACTCACTCCTCTACTCAACAATCATGACGCACTGGATTTCACAAAGGTGCCTTCATGTTTATGGTGCCGACGTAAGTACAGGCAAAAAAATATGTGTTCCGATATCATCATAGTCATTTTGTTTTAATGTAGGTAAACAAGGCAATGGCAGAACATTGCTAACCTGTCTCTCCATGTCTGTCTCTGCTGTTGTCTCTCAGTCAGGGCTGCCAGAAGGATCTCTGCCATCTCCCTCCTGCCCTCCTCTGCTTGGCCTTCTTCCTCCACAGTCGCCAGGAACAGCATCGTCTGAAACAGGACATTTTCAAGTTGAACACTTGGAGAATTCATTTGAAATTGTCATTCTGTAGAGACCTAAAACACTTAATAAATCAATCATTTAATAAATAAATCCTTAAATAAATCAAAATTTGTAAAGCTGGATAAGTTGATAGTCGACATTAGAGTTTGGTGTGTGAATCCAAATGTGACTGCAACTATTAGAGACACGAGAGGTTGGAGCATTTGACGCTTCTTTAACATAAGCAAGGCGCATGCAAGAGGGCATAAGGTCCTAATTTGCGCTTCCATATCATTGCGTCCGTCACCCCGTTCCTGGATTCAGCACAGACTTGGACTGGCGACTTGGACACACCTCTCCTCCTTGACCCTCAGAGGTCACCAATGGTGAAGATGTGTCAGTCTTTGTTGCGTGTGCATTCTCTTTTGGCAGGAGTGAGCTGTTATACCAAAAGTAGACTTTTGGTTTGATGGTGTTTTTTGGCAACTCGCAGAGGATCGCAGAGTTTGTGTTCTGACATACCATGACGTCAGTCCTGACTCGATCATTGTGGTGACTGTGCTGTGTTGTTTAAGAGTAAAAAAAAAACTTTCCATCACCAACTTTCATGTGTACATTTTCATGTGTAAATGGCCTACATTTCGGCTATGAATACAAGAACATGGCATCGTGAATACCATTCAGTATATTCAGATGTATAATGTCGTGATGTGAAAACTTCCGATCAGCACAGACAGTTACTTTATTTTGGTTAGATGAAAACATCTGTTTACAAACATTATGAGCCTTGGTTTTCTGCTTTCTACATGTTTTGTGAGGAACTCATGTCGCGATTTGAGTGGATTTTACAATGATATTGGATGCCTATTGAACACATCATGATGTGTCTGCACAAAACACTTTTTATTTAAATATTTACATGAGAAAATGTGCATAAACCCCGCCCATCAAAAATGCTTTGTTTCGAGGGAGCTAAAACCTTGTTCTCTCAAACCACGCCCACTTTGCTGTGATTGGTCAGGAGGACGCCTTGAGGCCGCCACTGCTCACGATCACTGACAGGGACGTCACATTGTGCTTCACTCTCATGATCTCTGTTTTCAAGAGAACTATATCCAGCAGTAACTTTAAAATGATGAGCAACTTACTGCATCATGGAGAGGAGGACCTCAACATTAGTAACCATATACATGAGTCAGGAAAGTTGGATTTGGAGATTGGTTGCTCTTGAAGAGCAAAATGTTCATCGTGATAAGGAGTTGACCTTGTCGGTCATAATGTTATGGGTCTATTGGTAAACGTCAAGTTGTCTATTGTTCTGCAGACGTCATCATCAGACATCAAGCCAATATCATAACTAAACACATTTCAAGGATCGCATGCTTTTAATGCATTTTGCAGCCGGCGATGAATAATTGCTGCGAATCCCATTGAAATATTCTTGTAAACATTTAAGGCTTAATTTTCTTCATAAATATTCAAACAAGATGAAATCAAGCGGGAGGGAAACTCGAGCGAGCAGCTCTGTTTTTATCCTTCAGTCGGAGCCAAGACTCCATGAGAACATCCCTGGGACAGCATCATACAGTTAGTGGAGTATAAAGTCAGTTTCACATCAGAGGACGGGCAAATTACACCCAATATTAGAGTGTGAGTCAATTAATCACGTCCTGCACAGCGGAGTGTAATGTGTGAGTATCCCCCTGTTGAACATGAATTACAGGCAGGCTTAAAGTGTGACGTGGCACATCAGCGCTAATCTGAGACATCCTGGCAAACCTTCGCCTCCAAGTCCTCCGCAGCCTCTAAGCTGGTTGAGAGGGAGTCAAATGAAAAAGGATCTGGCAGTCCAAATTAAATGCAGCGCTGTCAGCCACACTCAAATCCCCGTTTCCCCTCGCCGTCTCCCTCGTCTTCTCTACCCTTCACAGACTCGCTCCCTCTTTGAATATCCTTAAATGTCTCCCCCTCCTTCACTCTGCTTCTGAAAAGTGATGGATCTGTAACTCTGACTGACTCTGACGCCTTGTTAAGAACAGTCTCTTCCTGTCATATGCACCAGTCAAGCGCATTCATTTTCCCCCATTAACAGTCATTCGCCTCCCCAGTCATCCAACACTCCTTTTCAAAAAAAACCCACAATGTTCAGGAGCCTTCATTTCTTCTCCACTGCCTTTTTTCTAATCCATTTCTGACAATCTACCTGTCTGTCTCAATTCACGTGAAGCAAGGATTGATTGTCTCTGTGTGTGTTTCCGACGAAGCGGAGTGTGATTTTCAAAGAGAGTTACGCGCCTACTTCCTCCACGCCACAAGGACAGGTGTCAAAAAATGTGGCAGCGTGTGACTGATTACACCTGACTCGGGGTAGACACCAAAGATTACAGTGACCAGAAGGAAGCAGGCTTGCCGATGTTCCCTATGGAAACTGTACATCTCTGTTTGGATCAAACCCAGGCCTCGCAGGCTGAGTGGCAGGGCCAGTAAGTGCCAGGAACACATTAAGAGTTTATCACAATCTCAGATGGTAGACGTCAGACTAACAAAGCACCCGGCTCTCCTCAGTGCATCAGGACTAAGAGGCAGTTGTGACATTGCTGAATAAACAAGACTAAAACAAAGACAGAGGGCAAGGAGGTAGGGCTCGTGGTGTCACAATGATGAATGCAATTTCAAACATAAGAAGATACTTATCAAGTTAAAAAATAAGAGTTTACTCTCACTATTTTAGCTTATTTGCCAACTGCTACAACACAACAAAATACTTAAACAATGTTATTATCATGGATTACCTTAGTATTGTTAGCGTACAAAGAGAACAAAATACAGAGATTAATATTTAGTGAAGGAGGTAAATACATACGGTCATTAATATGTGCTTTTTTTTTCTATCATAAAACAGTTAAGGAACCACAAAAGAAGGAATTTATATTTGAAGATGGACAACATGGACTGTGTTTAAAAAAATGTTAATTTTCAGTGGAATGGAATATCTGTGTGATGGACAGAGGGGCAGACAGACACACAGACGGGTAGACAGACAAACGGATTGCTCTAAAAGCAATGTGTGTGTGGCACTTAATATGTCACCTGAACGTCCGATTTAGTATTGAACTATTTATTTAACCATCGACGCCAGCAAATCGTGCTTATTTCTTTGTTATTGGTGACCAACTGTGAACTCCCATCTGCCACCCAACCCATGCAAACATGTGGATATTTGCTTGTGTACCAGGTGTGTTTGTGTGTCATACTGTGTTCAGACGACTCTGTGTTGAGAGAGTCCTTCAGGGTTTGGCCCCAGGCTGATCTCCGGGCCATTTAGACACCCCGTCGCTTGTTTACTGGTCAAGTCTGGCCCCAGCCTTAGCTGAACGATAGCCCTTTATCTCTGAGCCAGTGTTAGCACTAATCAGTTCCCTCTTCCCATTCTATTTACTCTGTGATGGCAGTAGCTGTCGCCAGCCCTTGCCTCCCTCCTCTGCCTCTGCTGACCACAGACGTCCATCTCACGACCTCGCCACACCTTCAGGTGAAACAGAGGACACGCAGGATGAGATGCCCTGTTGTCGAACACAAATATCTACCTTTAAATGTGCATCTGCACATTCACATTGAAACTGTGGTGCTGTTTTTGCTGAGCTGCTGGAGTGACGACAGCCCGGCCAGAGGGCAGCCTGGGGCAGCTTACCAACACCTCTGGCAAGGACTGCAATTTAACACCGACAAGCATCTGTCTATTCTTCGATCACATAACAATGTGCCACTCAGTCACAGCAATCGAAAAGGAACAGTGTGTCCGAGAGAAGATCACATAATGATGTGCTCTAATAAACACTGCATAGCTGAGGATGAGAAAAAAGGTGCTATTACGTGGCACAAACCGAACTGAAGGTTTGCACTTTGCAAAAGAATACAACTAGCTGACCACCAGCATTATAGAAATTGTTAACACCCCATGAGTGCCTTCGTTGACTGAAAACAGGGCTTCAGGCAACCAGAGTTCCCAAGAGATCCCAGTCAACGGCCACACCACTTTCAGGCCGGAAAAAAATGTAGTTTTAATAAAAAGTAGTTGAAGGACTGAGGCTATTGCAGGATGAGAATACAGTGAGAAGGGGCAATGATCAGCAGTTGATCACGATTTACAGGAATATTTTGGCTGGGTTGTTTTGGTTAGGTGAAGGTGCTCCTCAGAAAGCAACGAAGTCTGCGCCCTCCAACAACAGCTTGGTTGGTTTAACCAATAAACCACTCCACTTTTCAGACTACCTGTATGTAAGGCAGACGTTTGAAAGACGAAAGGAAGTGACCCTGCACGAAAACCCTTCCAGTTTCCTATAAAGATTCTATGGTGGCTGCTGGGAATCTGCAAACTTGGTGGGTGTAACTGATACCTTCTGCTAAGTGAGCGCTTGCAACGGTCAGCAGCTCTGTTGGAGAGATCAGGCGGGTGGCAGGACACTGTGGTGTCAGTCTCCCCAGGTGGAAATTCATGACTCCAGGAATGTATAAATCCATGCCAAATTTACTTTTCTGAAACGCGCGAGGCAGGTTTGCACATTTTTCCGTGGTCTGTTTGCCCTCTCGCGGTGATTGATTGGCCTGGAATTGACACACGTGGAAAGTAAATAGAGATGTGCAGTCAAATCAATATGTGTTTGAAGGTGGTGTGAGAGTGAAGGATTTCAATCACTCTGCCACTGCTGTCAAATGACGGCCGGCCTTTCTCTTTCAGGGGTTTTAAAGACACTGTAGAGGCGGGCACGGAGGCCGAGGGAAAGACTCAGGCTCTGTCTCGGGCATGGCATTAACAAATGGTGTGGGATGAGAAAGAAATCTGGATGTACGCAAGAATTACTGAAATGCCAACCTCACTCATTCAAGATTAGACCTCTGTACTCTCGTAGGAGTGTTGGCAGAATATCTGCACCGCTACTGGTGTCTCTCTCCCAAGCCATTCGGCCAGACTGACCCTTGCTTTGCAGCCACCATCAATTATGTCGAGCAGTAAAAAGGGTTTCGCCACACACAGCAAATTATATGGAGTGTAAAACATTAGAAAAATGTGTCTGAAACATCAGAGCAACATGTTTGAAGTGACAAAAGGCTGAAGAGAAAGAGACCACTCCCATAGAAGGAAGACCCCAGACAAGTGATTTTGTTTGAAGGCATTGTAACACAGTCGAGAGGGCAGGGATGCTTTCTACGGCCCCTACAGCAGTCCATCTTCTGGGCAAGAATACGAGCGGGATGGAGCGACATATGCTTTCCACAGGATCAAATGAAGCAGAACTCACAGGCTTTTGTAGAGCTCTCTTTTGGCCGTTGGAAGAAAAGGGAAATCTGTTGTCGGGTCGTGGTCCCAATAGGCCCACAAATATCATAAAGGTTTACCAGCATGGTCTGAGTCAGGGTCTTTAGGAGCGTTAGCTTGATAGTTCTTCTTAAAAGAAAGGAGCATCCTAGCATGCAGCGAGCGAGAGCACGCCCACTCTTTACTGGCCCTGGCAGGAATGCACAAGCCATCCATCACGAGAATGTATAGAGAGATGGTCTGACTAATTCAGGACAATGAAGACAGAGCCGGACTGAGACACTCGTGATGAGCGTGACACTCAGGCACCTTCTGTTCAGTTAAAGTCAGGTTTCTCTCTTTCACTGTATGAAAGCTGAGTCGAGATTCTCACTCGATAGCAGATTGCGATCAGCCGCTCGCTCTCCTGCCAGTAAAAAGCTTTCTGCTGACTGGGTCAAGTGCCAAGTACATTTTCGGAAAAACCCAAACGTCCACTATAACAAAACGGCATACTTGTCAGACTCTTTGAAATGCTTGAAAATGATTTTTTTTTTCATCCGTCAAGTCCTCAAGTCACATACGTCACTGATGGGGTATGAAGTGCCATTTTGTAATCCTCAACCATAACGTTGTTACCATTACAACACACTATTTTAACCGCTGGTTTATATTTATGTGAAGTATTGCTAATTTTAAATTCACATAAAAACTCTCTTCTGTTCTCTTAATTTTATTTAAATACATTAATGACTGTTTTTCCATATGTATTACTATATCTTTCTTGATCCATTTTCAAAAATGTTCTTTATTGAACAGGCACTGCAGACAAAAGAGATTTCAATGCTGTGTGTTACATGTGTCAAGGACCCTAGAAACCATTGAGTTTAAACACTTGAATTGTGCAGTAAAATCTTACTATATTAAAAAAATATAAATGGAAAAAAAAGACAAAGCAAACATCTTACAGGAAAAAAAGAATATTTTGATGCAGCACACATTTATTCAATAGAAATGTACTATTTTCAAAAAAAATCTAAAATAAATTACATAACAGACACATTTTACACAACTTATATTTAGAAAGCACGATTACTCCTTATTTTGAATTTATTGAGTTATTAATTTATTGTAAATTAAAGAGTAAATATATTTTATTTATCAAAAGGAATGATTATAAAGACGTATAGTTTGCATATACAAATGTAGTTTAATACACATTTTCAGTCGTCTCGGCATTTTAAAGTACATGATGTCTATCAGAAATAAATTGTTTTCATGAGAGAAGGAGAGAAAAAGGAGAGAGACCTATCGAGGTGAGTGTTACTTTACAGGTCCTCTGTGTATTACTAGCCGGCAACTGTACAGGTGCGTGATGGCTCCCCACCCGTTGAGACTGATGAAGAGCAAAAGGGTGTTTATGAGACTGTTTACCAGTAGAGAGTGCCTCCCTGCAGCTCTTACCCAAATAAAAGCCTCATTTATTACATCCAACATGACCCTCTCATTATACACAAATAGGAATTAATGAGTGCTATATCTGGTTCTCCCAGTGGAGCAAAGCAGTTCCGCTTAAGGACGAGAGGTAATTATACTGTCCTACATCTCACCCATTTAACACCATGCATCAGATCTCTCTATCGAGCCACAGTGGAATCAGGTGGAAGTGTTTGACTCACACTGAAGACTTTCAAAGGGAAACGGCTTTTTAAAGGTTTTCCTTCCAGGTTTAAGACTGTTTGCAGGTGCTTCACTTGAGGCAGGTTAGAGCTAAGGGACATGGGTTAACAAACAAATAATAAAGGAATTCTGTTTGTGTTCGAGTTCGTGATAATGGGCTATGATGACAGAAAGTCAGGAATAACGTGAAAACGTCTCTCAAAAATAAAGTTGTGTGGTACAACACCAGGGACAGTACTGTTGTTGTCACTCTCACTGAGTGAAGCTACTTAGATCTTTGTCTGATTTGTTTGTCTTGTTTGATGAAACATTTCAGAGGACGCAAACCTGATAAATAGTTCACATGCATTTTTCTTGAACACACTTTACAGTAGTGGTGGCCCTAGACAATTTTTACTGCAGGGGGGCACGAGGTTCAGTCACGGGGGCTTTACATTGAAGTTTAGAACAAGATTATACTCAAAACACTGAAACTTGAATTTCACATTCACTGCACACCATTGAACAAATTACCATCAAAACATGCGTGCAGTGAAATGAACTACACAGTAAAATTACTCTCCACTCACTTTCAGTGAGTCCCTTGTTTAAAATAACATCTTGTCAGTTTGATGAGACAATCGATACGATTTTGCATAAAACTTAAAAAATTGACTGAAATGGAAATGTTCTTCTCTTTTCAGAGTTTACAGAATAAGTGACATGAATAAAGAAATGCACATAAAACTTGCAAAATGGATTTGTGATTTTTCTTCATTTTCGAGTAGTGGTTTTACGACATTTTGTTTCACTCAGGTTCATGTGTCACGTCATGTCCACTGCAGGACACTGTCCGCGAAAGTGGCAGCTCCTACGACACCGTTCACGGCAGCAGAACACCGTAATGCTCCATTGGCACGCAAACGCAACAATTAGGAAGGGTTGACTCCAGCGCACCCCTGTGACAGTCTCTCTCCCGCCAGAGCAGCGTTAGGGTGTGTTAATTCCCTTCACATAGCTGAAACATGGATCGCAATGTCTGTCAGCTCACAGGAGCACCAGCCCCTTGTGGCCCACGTGAAGAACTGCCCCTGAAAATTTAAAGTAAATTTCTAAGGGAAGCATTAAGAACAAAGTCAAGACAAAACTTTGCTTCACCTGTGGACATGAGCATCTGGGTAGTGACCATAAGATTAGGATCACCACGCATCCCTTGGATGGCCGAGCTTCACACCCTACCTCTATGGGACAGTTCCATCAAGTAGAGCTTTACATTTGACGTGCATCAGTACCGCAGTCTGGTGAGTCGAGGCCAACTGGGAAAAGAGAGTGGGCAGATACCAGGGAGTCTACATCCCATTCCTTGAGAGGCAGAAGGAGAGAAAGGAAAGACTAGGGATCTTTGCATCAACTTCTGCCCCCGTGATATTACTGTTTACTGACTCAAGAAACATTTCCAATAAGCACTTCTTATTGAATTTCAATTGTGGTGTTTATTTTTGTGTTATGAAATTATAATATATGTGAAATAAATGCCACGTTGTTGTGATGTCTAATTGGATGATCCAAACTGACAAGCGACTGCCAGTTCTGGAAAAGTTCTGTGACATCTACTGAAATTTAAAAAAAAAGAAGACCCACAGGAGATTTCAAACAAAAACAAAAAGGAAACATCTGGGGTTCCAAGTTTACTGTTGCAGCGAACTCAGAGTCCAATAAACTATTATGATGGACATTGCCTGGTTCAAAACAGCAACAGCTGAACCCTAAAACTGACACTGGAACATAAAATATTAACACAATCAATAGGAGCGCTGGTAGAAATCAGACTTGTGTTGTTCGAGTGGGGAATTTTTCTATGCAGTTTTGCTCTTAGATTGTGTTTTACCAGGAAACTCAGATACCTGTTTTGATGTCTGTTTGGTTATTCTCTTCACACTGCATATGTTTTGTTTTGCACAATGCACAGAAACACAACAACATTCCCCGGAATGCTCGCAGGACTTGTTCTTCTTCCTGACTCAACTTATATCCACTTCTGCACAGAATCACTTGCTTTGTTTTCTCTCAAGCGCTCTGATTCTGACTTAAATCTCGACTCTTATCTCTCTCTTGCGTTCACCTTTGATAACGGCACCTTTTCCTTTTTTCATCTTAATCCTCTCTAACCCATTAAAAGGAGACAATCATCATCATCATCTTTTCCTCGGTCTTATTTCATATCTCTTCATGCGAATCAAACAAATTTTACACCGTCTTCCCATCTGGATCAAGCATTCATTCCACTCATTGTTTTCAAAGGCGGCTTTGTGTACTTAAATCCCGAACATGATAGATGCTCTAATGGTTTTGAAGAATTAGAGGTGCCGCAGTATTAAATACTTGATGTTTTCAAAGTCACTGGACCAGAAGCTGATTGCGGATCAGCTTATCATGATGGCAGTTATTTCGGTGGTGCTTATTTTATGTATCACAGATTAGGATGGGCCAAGTTCGACAAATAAACCCCTTCCTTTAACCTGATGACTTTGACGCAATCTTGGAACACTGGAAAATTGTTTATCAAGAAGTGTGATGAATAATTCATCTTTGTTCTGTCAATCCAAGAATGTCATCGATGGGGGTGAAAGCCTGTAAGGTTACACCCAACTATAAATCCGTAAATGATTATCAAAGTGATGTTGAGGAACCAAGTTGCTTTATTCCTTAGCAACCAGGTGAGACTAATGATTCAATTTCATTGTTAGATGGCCTTTATTAGTCCGACACTGGACTATTGGTGAAAAGCAATACCCACGTAGAGAACACATGGGAGTATGTGATGGGTGACGGCAACATGGTTTGAAACGGACAGGTACAGTTTCGACTGTAAAGGGAGCATAAATGGGCCTTTAAAGGGTGATGGATACACACAAGTTCACTGTTATCCACCATCATGAGCTAAAGAAGCCAGCCCTTGTCTGACCATCAAACTGCAGTATTTACTTTCTAAACTACTACAGTCACTCACACAACATTGCCGGAAGCCTCACAGAACCATCACCACCAAGACAAGCATGCTAGTTTTCACAACCCGAAAACAAAATCCTGCCATGCTTCAGCATGCTCAACATGCTAAAGAATTAACATGTAGCAGCCAAAATCTTGTTTAATTTCTGTTATTTTCATGACTCAATCCCTGTTGAATGACTGTGTTTCAGGGGTGAATTCCATGAATGAATGATCGAATGTATGATGAATGCTTGTGCAAGCTTTATGAACTAAAATTTACCACCTGCCAATGCAGTCGACTGACTAATACATGCATACACACATCATCAATTAACCAGCGCTTAGTCCTGTTCAGGATTGCAGTGTGTTGGAGCCTATCCCAGCAGTTATTTCTGTCATTACCAGGACAAAATTTATATCCCAGTTTAAAGGCATCAAATGTGTCTTTGTGATGCATCACTCTGTGGCACTGACCCAAGTGTTCCTGGAACAGTAAAGATAAAGACAAAACAGGCAACAGAAACTGTTAAGTATCCTAGAAATATCACATTCACCATGATCACAAACTGTCTTTCCGCCTTCGTTTACTTGCTATTCCATATGATTAACCTTTCACACAAACACATCAAAGACTGTAATTTTGAATGACAAATCCATGTGGTTTTCTTGTGTTCCTATCTCACTAGCCACTTTGACGCGATTGCCTGCGAGAGTAAACAATTACACCTGGATCAAAGCTGCGGCATAATTATACATGTCTGTCTCTATATGAGAAGTAAGAAATATGTCAGGCGCTGATTCGTGGTTATGTCTGCAGTCGTGAGTTATAAGAGGGGCGGACTGCGCTGCGAGATCCTCTGAAATCTCTCTTTCATCATTTCATACTTTTCCACCACATCAAGGCACTTTTTCGGCAGATAAACACACACAGCCCATCCTTGCATCTCTCCCTCCCTGTTGATACGACACAGGAAGGAGCCAGAGCCCGCGGCTAACCCCGCCGTCCGCGTTGAATGCGATTAAACTGAGCAGTGATTAATCTGGGCTGCCCCATAATTCCTCTTTACCACTTTAATGGATGTTATCTCTCCTCCTCTGAAGGCTTATCTTGCTGATCGGGGCCTCGGATGAGGGGAACGAATGGCTGAAGAAGAAGGGGGGGGGTAGAAATCAAACCAGATCCATACAGGGGAGAGTAAATAAATAAATGAGTAAATAAGTGAGGAAGTAAATAAATGCAAGGATTGAGGGAGCTGCTAAGCGGATAAGGAAGATCAGGCGCTGTAAAGTGCTCATTTGTTTTCTAAGAAGACGAGACAAACCGCCCACAAAGCCTGATGACACAGTTAAAAACACTGTCAACGTTACAATTTGCCGGCTAGCTCAATGATTTATCCAAATACCGCTTGTCGCAGATCTACTGCAATTGAAATGGCGATAGAACCTGTTTAGACAAGTCAGCTTTAACCAAAAGGAAAAACGGTGCAGTCAATTTCTCTTTCTACCATTACTTTGTTATGACTTGACCTCTTGGTTATAATAAGAAATTAATATTGCATGATATTCCAAAGACGTTTCCTAGTTGGTGGGATCCTGGGCAATGAAGCTGATTCTGATTCAGATGTAGTGGATGAGGACTTGAGGAGGATAGATGTTCAGATCATAGATGTTAGATTACATTTTTGGGCCATTTTTCACATATCAGTCCACATTGTTATCGGCCTTCATCATATCTGTCTCTGCTGATGTCTGTCTACTGTCTTTAATAGGCACTTATTCAGAATATTGCCCTGACATACACATAGAGTACTGGCCCACATGACTAGGTGATATGTATGTGAAGGGCCATGGACAGATACACATCTGTATCAGGTGGAAATATGCCCATCATATTGGAATCTCAAGTATCTCTGGAAAAGGAAAATGTGAATTAATGATCAAAAAAATGAATAAACGCAGTAAAAAGCCACACTTCATCTTTCAATAATTTGTTGAAGTTGGTGCTCCAAAAATGTTCTAACCAAATTCTCTTTCCTTTCAAGGTGTTTGTCAAGGTATGTTTGACAATGTTGTCTGTCTACTGTATGGAGAGGGGGGCATTTTAAAGGTGAGTGTCCCCAACTGAAAAGGCTCTTCTTCAGTAAGCTTTCGCTAGGATTTAGTCACCACCAGCTGGTCAACTGAAAAGTGATTTTCTACTGCCCATAACAAGGCTGTAAGTCGAGTCTACCCAGTGTCCTTTTATTGTGTCTTCTTGGTGTGTCTGTATGTGTATGTGATGCTTGCTGAATGGTGCCACAGTGAAACCTGTTCCCGACACTTTTCTTTTCAAGCATAAATCCTCGTGGCGGCGAGATCCTGTTGCCGACAAACCTCAGTGGGATTCTACTCACGACGAGTGTACATCTTGAGGTACAAAGCTGCGGGCTGCATTGGCTCCAGGTAACATAAACGCTCCTTTTTCTTCGAGCCGCCACATATCTGGCCATGAAAATTCTCTAAAGGGGTTTAAGCATTTACGCAGAACACTATCAGGCACCGCTGAAAATTCAGCTTACCCTGTTGAATGGGGACTTCAAAGAGAATAGCAAATACCTTTGCACTGCTACATTCTCTCCCTTCCTCGCTCTCCCTGATTCTTTTCATTATATATTGCAGCATGATGTAAAATGTATTATCAGGCATACATTTCCTCTTTAAATGAATAATAACAATAATCTTTGCGTAATTTTTTTAATACAGCTGTCTAAATAGGGTGCATCCTGCTCACTAATACGGGGTTGCTTGGTAAACAAGTAATAGCAATTATAAATATCGGTGAATGCACGGCGTCCAGGGAATCAAACGTACCGGCTTTCTCACCCCAGAGAAAACACGACTCAGACCTACAATCAAAGCTGGAGAACCGGAGGATCTGCTTCAACTTATTTTTCAACGTTCAACTTATTCAGAAAAGCTGCTTAGTATGCCATAAATGTTATATTTGCATAATACCTTGGATTAAAACACTCTTGTTGAGATGTCCGAGGAGACGACAAGTGACAAGCAGATTAAAGATGGACTTGCAAAAGAGACACAAACATCTGAAACATGTTTATTTTAGTGTTTATTTGAAGATATCGCAGAGAATTTACAGTGTTACGAATCAAAATAGAATGTGTTATCGCACGCCTCTTTCAAGGTAAAGAGGAGCTGTATTGCGCTTAGAAGAGGATAATATTTATTTTCTCTGTGGTGTGTTTTACCAATGAGTTTAAGTATTTCTCATCAAGCTAGCCTGGGTTTCTCTGGGTGCCGCTCTGTATTGTTGCAACAGTGTCTCATTGCTATGCAGTTGTTTTATTGAGTGACTCTCATGTGCCAATACTTTTAGCATCATGAACAAGTCAAACATTATTACTTGACTGAAAGGGTTATTACTTGATTCGTGCAAGTGAAAAATAACTAAAGTTGTTTTTTTTGTAACACTTTCAAATTACAGTACTGTTCCATATTGCATTTGGTCTTCCTCAAAAAATCTTAGCAACAGAAATTAAACATATGTAATGAACAAAGAGAAAGTTGCGAAGGCGGAAAAGGATGATTCCACTTCCTCACCTGAATGCACAGCTTCACAATACATGTGTTTTAGAACAGAACTAGCTTAGAACTAAGTAAGAAAAACTATCGGATGGTGAAAGTTCTTTATGTCCTTTCGGTGATGAAAAGATGGAGGAGGAAAAAATAGCCAAAATCAACATATCACCTTCAAAGTATCAACGTGAGTTATTAGTTGCCACATCTCAATCGCCTATTTTAGAATTAGGGCTGCACTATATATCAAAAAAACACTAAAATACATCTCAACTCTAACTGAAAAATATGCTTATGTCAGCCATTACATTAAATGTTTAAAAAGTGATCACACCAATTTTACATCAGCTGTAAAACAAAAATGCTAACTAATGTATAGCTAAAGTAATAATGGAAAACCCTTGCTCACACTGTTGGAGAAAGAGTCTTAAGGCATGGAATGTGGCTAGAACTCACACTCATTTAAATGTGTACAGTATGTCTATGAGCACTACAGATAATTGGAATATAATATATGTATTAGACCATTTGAGCTGGATAGGGCTTGAAATGCAAAACATTATAATGAATAAACACAGTGTGATTTAATGTAGGAGATAATAAATGGCTTCATAATGAGCAATAAAAATGCTCTTTAAAGACTTTACTGCTTAGTTCACACTTATAATTAATCTGGGTTCCATGTGTGCATATAAAGTGGGCATAAAACTCGAGAGCAGCGAGAGAAAAATGACTGCCGGTAAACATCTGCAACAATGACTCAACGACGGCCTCTCGCTTTTCGACATGTGCTGCCTTTTATTTCCTCAGATGGTGAGCTCGACAAATAACACACTGCACAAAAAAAAGGGAATTATTTACGGTGGAAGGCACAACAGAAACCATAACATTTGTAATGTTTTACAAAGCCATCACATAAATGGACTTGGGATTAATTGCCCCGGCCCGGCCTTAAAATAATTATTTGGAGCGGTGCAACTCCAAACTCCGATGAAATTGATACACTTTGATAATTAGATTCTTGGCACTGACCCCTTGAAGTCAATAAAGGTTATTAAGGCCAATTGCTGTCTAAACGCATTACAGGCGGGGCAAACTGTCCGTCGGAGGCCCCCGCTACTCCGGTGCCAATATGATAATCCATTCTCCGTCCTGGAGGTTTCTTCCCTAGCGCCTGTGTCTCCACTCTGCCATACAAAACCAGATTGGATTCGCTTAACCTTTCCAGGACTTTGATCAAATGAGCTCACACAGCAATAACATTTACATTGACCCCCCCCCCCAGCCCTGCTTCCACTAACACACACGCTCTCTTTTCTCTCTCGATGTGAAACCTCGGTGCTGCACTTCAACCGCCACACAGCACCTGCCCCTCACACACGGGTCGAAAACCTGTCATCAATAATCAGCTATCCATGGAGACTTCAGATGACGGCACAGCTGCACTTGACTCTGCTCATGTCAGCTAAGAAAGTTATTTTTGAATTTAATGTTATTTTTTATGTAGTGATTTCCAAGATGATTCTGACGTGTCCCTACTGTATGTCTTGGTATCCCTCCAACCGATTTCTCTGTATGTGGAACTACAGACACAAAAACATGATTTGCTTCTTAAATCGACACTTAGAATTGTAGTTCACTGACGAGTGACTGCTGCACGAACTTCCCTAAGACCAATATTCACTTTTCCTGCAGACTTCTCCAAGTTAGCTTTGCCCCACACTCAGCCCTTCTGCTTGTGAACCTTTTCTTGTTTCACCAGTTTTGATGGTTAGTGGTGAGGGGTAATCACCAATGTGAATGAAAACATCTTCAGAAAGCTGTCCATTTAATATTTTATCTATTTCTGTTTAAAAAAATCAAGCTATTATACAGCAGCCATTTAAATTATTTTAATCTGGTCCACTGAATATAAACAATACAAAGACAATTTTGTCCAAGAGAATTTGAATATGCACAGAGTGAAGAATGACGACTTTTATTTCTGCCACTTTGTCTGTCCTTTCGACATTTTTTCACGCTACATTTCGCAGACATGAATCAAATGGACAGTGATGACCTTGAGACTGCAGTAGAATATGAATGTTAATAGGCATCTGTACATCCAACATCAAGTTCTTCTGATTCTTCTGACTGCTTTGTATGAGCTGAAAGTTTTCACTGACAAAAAGCACTCATTGAAATCGCAATTAAAGTTGTCCAACAGCACTATAAAATCAACACAAAACGTTTCCCTGCAAGATATAGAAGTAAAGTGAGTTCAAACTACTCGCAGCTACCTATGACAAACATTAGTTTACCATATACTGAACAATAACATATTGTGGTCATTTCAAACTGTGTACAATCAGCAAAACAACCACCAACAACAAGGAGTGAGTCAGTTCTCTCAATGAATATTTGTATTTGATGGACCACGAGTCCACATCAGAATAAACTGAAGAATTACAGAGTAATATTTTTATACTAGCTTTTAACTATACGGTGAGCTACACTTCAATTTGCTTCAAAAAGTCTCGACAAAGTAAATGTAAATAACTTTTCTTGCCGTCATTCTGGCACACTTCAGCGGTTTCAGAAATTTCATTTCCAAAGGAGTTACAAAAGTGGTTTGAAAAGAGGCACTGTGGCTGCGTCGCAACAGGAGGGAGGGGGTGGAAATTAATAATTACAGCATATAATGTAAACCCAGCATACAGCCAGCTGAATAGCTGTTGTCGCGCAACAGAAAAAGCAGTGAGCAAATGCAAATGCATATGACCAAACTGTTCGAAAACAGGCGCTGACAGTCTGGTTGAATGGAGAAGAGCAAGACATGGCCCCGATACCACTTCCTGTTTTGTACATCTTGAAGTATACAAATGTATTCAACTGAGTGGCTCCCATTTATTTTTGAAAGTAGATTAATTTCCTTGATATGTGTTGAAAAGACTTCCATCTACGAGCCTGGTTCTGCTGTCAGACGAGGGAGGAAGAAGAGAAAACAAGCGAAAGAAAGAACAGCCAGCGAGAAGGAGAGAGAGAAAGACCGGGTGCATTGAAATCTCTTTGCATCCACGGTGGCTTTTGAAGCTGTGAGATGAGCAGCCACAGAAGTCAGGAAAGTGACAAATTAGGGAAAAGGCTGTACTGTGCGAGCAGAGCTGCTAAATCAATTAAAGTCATGCCGAGTGCATATATTAACATCAATGGCGCACGCACATCCTCTCTCTTTCTCAAGGAGAATAATGTGCTCACGGGCTCGCCACTGCTTTGTAAGAAATGCCACACATGTATTTAACATATTCAGCAGGAATATTGTCACTGTTGCCTGGACTGTCACGATGGTGTGATGGAGCTGATAGACTGCAGATGGAGCAGGAACCGGTGAGCCCGGCGGGTCAAAGTGGACCCTCCATCACAAGGGAGAGTAGAACCTTTAATGTCCTTCCCCCCTCCTGCGTAAAGATTATTCACAGAGCTGTCTGTTTTGATCAAGAGAGCACATGCAGGGCCAGGTTGGCGATGCTGGGAAAGCAGACAGGTAAGAAACTGGTTCAAGTTATTTATCTATTTATTTACGTATTTTATCAGAATAGAAGGATAAGTATTTGCATGACAGGAGCAGAGGCGCAGGTCTGGGTGGGGTGGGGGGCAAATACAGAAGGGTCTTCAATCTTGCAATATATTTATGAATGATGACGGCAATAAAGAAGCATATTTGTTGGTTTGTTGGTTTATGTTTTCTAAGCATCACCTCATATATTAAATCGGCCTATTTAAAACAACATGCAAATCCGGATGAATAAAAAAGCACAGGAGGTCACGGATACTCACAACTGAATTACAGCCAGCATGGATATGTACAGCCGCACGCAATAAAAGAACGAGAGATCCCAACGTCATTTGAATTACTGGAGGTCGTCGAGAGGATTTTAATCTAAACCGCAAAAGCGGCTGCGGCAGAGTAAGAGCTGCAAAATCTATAAGTCACATCAATAAAGTGCTTTTCATCAACATATCAAGGGTCGATGCATGTATGTAAATATTGCTTGTGAGAGCAATAACGCTGCGGCTGGCGATGGGGAATCATTACATCTGCGCCGTCACAAGTGTATTATTTTGGTTCAATAATGATTTCAGGGGAAGAAATATTGTCTGAGGTGACACCACACTGATATATGAATGTGATGCTGCCATAAATTATGAAAAAGGTTTGGGATTTTTTTTTTTACTTAAATAGATATAAATGCATCTATTTGGATTTTAACTGAACCAGTTTTGGGTTTCGCATTCTTTAAGCATGGAGGATGGAGTGCAGTTGAAGTGAATAGCGTCACAGATGCTTGCACAACGGTTGCAGTTGCTCATAGAAAACAAAAGAAAAGAAAATGAAAAATGTATGGCACATACTGTATATAAGTGTAGAAAAAGGTTTTTAATATCTAGTGTGAAAAGGAAAATCTTGGACTGCTTGTCTATAAATTACATTGACGCATGTTAGCAAACCAAATAAACTCCAGTACTTTTGTTACATACATTGTGATCTTTAGAACTTTATTATTGATTCATTTCTGGCATTACACACCAAATAAACAAAATGAAAGTGTGTTGTTGTTTTTTTTGGAACGTTTACTGTCGCATTGCACCACGTTTTAAAAAAGCCCAGTTGATATGAGAAGCATTCTTTGAAAACACATGTACACACACACACACACACACACACACACATATATATATATATATATATATATATATATATATATATATATATATATATATATATATATATATATATATATATATATATATATATATAAAATTCAGCAAACAATGACATATAAAGGACCTCGCCCAAATGCAGGCCCCAGTCGCACACTTCTAGGCCTTGAGGTGGAGTTTAGTCCCTGTCTACTAAAGTGGACCCCAACCACCCACCATCCCTGTGCCAGAGTGTGTGCGAGAGTGAGAGAGCGGTGGAGAGCCCATGACTAGCGCTGAGCAGCACGGTTCTCCTCCAGCTCCTGTCTTTATCCCCGCCTGAGCATTAGATGTGATTACTGCTCAGCGCTCCACACTGACAGAGACAGAGAGCTCCCAGAGACAGCAGGAGTGGGTAAGTCACATAAAGAGACAGTAGGAGAGAGAGAAAGCCACGGATGGCTGTTCCCTGCTTCGGTGATACAAGAGTGCCCCCTGCTGATTCTGCTCTCCGAGCGCTTAACACACACCGCCAGTAAGAGCAGCCTGTCTTTAACACTCATCTCAGCCGCTGCACAAATAGTCTTTGTGAGGTTTGTTCTCTACAAATACACCCAGTGACTAAGGTGACTTAATTACAAGTCGGAAAAGTGATTCCTCCATGTGTGTAACTAATAGCTGTGTGCCCACGCGCTTCTCCAATAAAACCTTCGGGAGGCCACAATAAAGCAAATGACACATCTTTAATAACGCACGGCGGTGAAAAGTTAGACAAGTCATCATGTCGTTTTAAACACACACCGCCTCACGTGGAGGGTGATTGGGCAACAGATGGCTGGTGGAGGTTCAAGTGGAGGCACGCAAGGCCTTGTTTGAGGTTCAGACTGTTTTGGATGACAGTCATCCCTGTGATGCATTATTATAGTGATCATGACTACGATCACTGAAGTAGTTGATATAAGGCAACGTAAAGGAAAGTATTTTGATGTCATACAGTAGCACTGTACTGTAGCAGAAGCAGCAGTAGTGATGGAGGATGTGTTAGTCACAGGAGAGGAATAGTGGTTTAATTCTAGATAGACATGCGGGTTGCCATTTTAGAGCAAGACGGAAGAGCTGTTGTCTTCAGAAGCATGTTTGTGGTTAAGAAGAAGCACTCGTGCTTGTGGGTTTGACATCCCAGCATAATCTTACCATGGTTTCCATCAGCTTCCAGTCCTTCTCCAGCTGCTCCATGGGCCCAGTCCACCAACTGCAGAACCGTGTGTAGCGCTGGCCCTGAAACCAGTACTGCCGCAGCCACTCAAACTCCACCTGCGCACACAAACGCTTGGCTTACAAACTCTTCTCTTCTAGAGAAACGATTGGATCACTTGGGGTGGGAGTGAGAAGCAAGCCTTATTCTTATATACACTTATATTGGAAAACACATTTGAAAATTAGACATGAAATCACAATCACACACCTTGCTGTCAGCACACCTGAAAACTCCGCCCTCGTACTCTGTTCCTTATTGTCCTCCTTCATTCCCCGCCTCTCCCCCTACGTTGCTCCGTCTGGAGATGACAGTCTCAGCGCTCCCCTCTCCTCCACTGGGACTATTTTTGTTTCCGGCTCTTTTGAAGTGCTGATTTAATCCTCGCACGGATGCCTCATATAGCCAGGTGTAGCCTATCTATTTCTAAGTGTGTCTGTTGGGGTGTTTTGTGCTTGCGTCTGCCTACATAAGTATTTGAGTGGCTTTGTTATCGTCTCTGCATAAAAGTGCCAATGTAAGCGTTTATGTCAAAGGGTGCCCTGCTAGCTGCCACCCTAAATGCAATGCAAGGTGAGTTGCCCTCCCCTAAAGCGCCCTACAAAGCATCATCCACCCAAAACAATGCAAGCTGGATTTTATTTTGACGTCGACAACGGCGCATAACAACGTGTAGTCGCGTATAAAGGGCTTGAATATCAAATACAGCTCAGAATGCCATTGTTCCTTTTATGAGTGTTTTTTTCTTTACAGGCTTGCTAACAGAGTATTAGCCACACTCACGCTGCAGTTGCGTTTAAATGCTGTGAAGGTGCAAATCCTTGCAGCAAGAGTTCTAAGGTCAGGTTTCTGTGACCTCCCAGCTCTGTTCTTGGCTTCTCCTGCCTCGACCTTGCTCGGTCCTTGTGTGAATAGAGAAGGCAATCATCTCCCAATTTACTGTATATCACAACAGCAGAATTGTCATTAAAATATATATTTTTTCTAATTCAGCATACATCCGACTCCCTGGTTTCCAGTTTGGAGCCATTTAATGAATGGGGGAATGGTGGCCATTTTTTGTTTGTTTATTTCTTTTTCTACGGTGTTCAAAGCCCATTTAAATTACCAATAAATACTGATAACTAACACCAATAATACTCACATTATTAAGGAATTTGTAATAATGTATAGTTGTAAAAATACATATAATTTAGATAATACTGCAATAATGACATTTACAGCGTGAAGCTGGAAACACAGAAAAATTCATATAATTGTACTTGATTGAAAAATATGTCGAACTCAATATTCATTCATTTTCCGTTGATGAATCCAGTCTAAATGCTAAAATATTCATCCTTTAAAGACACGTATAAAATAAATAGTGTCATTCTAAGAATATAAAGAGAAACATTTCAGTTTTGTAGTACACAAAAAAGAGGCGATATATTGAACGCATGCTATTAATCTTTGGAATGTCCCAGGAATGTTCATTATATTGTTAGAAAGACCACGACTTTTGAATATGACAATGACAGTATTTTGAGATGAGAGAGAAGAAATTGTTTTTAAACAGTATATATATTTTCACTGTGATTTATAGTTATAGTCTAGATAATGTAGTTAAATAACTAATTTTGTGAATGAGTGCATGTTTGTGTGACAGCAGAAAGGAAAAACAATAAATGATTAAATTACACTTTTACATTTTGAATAATTATTAACAAAAATTAATGAAAAAAATTCACTATCGAGGAAACACTTTTGTAAAAGCCTGATTAAAACTAACATTGTAAATATGAATTCCATTTTACACTCAAAATTGGGTTCCTGCCTCTTCGTATCAAATACCGGAAACCATTTGTTCTATACAGTATTGACTATATACTTGAATTAAATCACAGAGAAAGCAACATTTTAACACAGCTTAAACCTCCACCGTTGTGTGGTTTCAACAATTCAATGACAACAATCACACCATATATAGGGGAAGTCATAAAAATTCTCAAAGACATTACTGCGTATTATCTGAGGCCAGCCAAAACAAAGGGCAAGACATATTTACACAAACAACTTGAGTGAGGTGTGTCGAAGCTTTGCCGAGAATCATCCTCAGAAACGCTCTGATCACAGCGGGGTTGACATGCAAAGACCGGGGCATGTCAGGAAGAATACACAGCCAGTGGCAGCCCTCGCCAGCCCCTCACTCACTCCATAGAACACACCCTTCAAAGAAATGTCATCCTTTATGGTTCCCTCCGAATCCACTGCGCTTCGATTACTGCAGCTCAAACACAAAACAAAGCCACGGAGAGCCGATATCGGACGTCCTTTTCTCTCTGTCTGTCCCTGCTATGATTGTCTGCCTGTCCTTTCGCGGGAAGAAGCCAGTTGGTGTCTCCGCTTTGAGATGACACGGCTGCCGGTTCCCCACTGAGCAGGCCGGATGCATCCACAAACCAGGCCATGAAAAGCAACCAAAGGACATTTGCTGCCCAGCAGAGGCACCAGGTCGTAAGGAGAGTTTGTTTTATTCACATGTGACTGAAAATATTATCAACACTGGAGATTGCACAGTTGAATGAACAATTTAATGTCTTTAACATTTTAATAATGAATGAAACCATTAGCACAAAGATTACGGAATTGCATAGAAGCGGTTAGTCACGTTTGGTTACTTTTGGGTGAAGGATGAACAACAGATTCCCTGACACTCACAAGGATGAAAAAGAAAAGCACCATGTGCATGGAGACTGGAGTTTAACACTTCTCATGCAGGCCAGATGATAGATGGTCAGAGGAGAGCACGCAAAGCTACTGGTCCCCCATAGCCTGCCATATCTCCAGAGGATGGACATAGGAACTGTACATTATCCCCACATTAGTCAACCACCTGAGCGGCTTGAGCATTACAGAGAAGTAGCCCCCCATTTCTCCAATTTAAAGAGGCCCTCTTCTTTTTCCTCACCTTTACTGTGGTCCCTCAGTGGGCCCAATCAATTTACAGGCCAGCGCCTGGAGGTGTGAGCTGATGAGAGCGGGATCGATTCCTCTCAGCTGCACTGTGTTTACCTTAATACCAGATGGAGGAAGTTGGCCGCACCAGCTCCACAAGTGAACACGCTCAGACATCGGATTGATCTGACACACCGCACGTCAACACATCACAGTCGAGGTGGGAGATATGACGTCACAAGTCAGTGACAAAAAGGGATTTCTAAAAATTCAAGAGAAAGTACGCATATTGAGAAAAAGGCATGTTATAAGTCAAGATAATAATGGAGAAAAGCCATTAAAAACTCCAAAAAATTGAGATGCATTGAATGCACCTTGAGGAAGCAGTGAAAACATTGTCAGTCCATCAGCACGGGTCTTCCCTGCAAGATTTTGGCCGCCACATTGGAACATAGCAAAGTCATACAGTACTTAGACATTTGCATTCAAGATTTCTGTCGGAACATGTGGGGGAACTTTGTCCCTCCTCTCAATATTTGCTGTGGGGGTACTAGATCATTAGAAAGGGTCCCTCAGGGTCTTCTGTCACACACCCACCTGGTAAGTGACATGGTATCTTTAAATGAGACAAGACGTTTGCATCTGGCATTAGCATTTCAAAGACAGACATGCACGCGGTGGCCGGGTGCTTGCGACGGAATAGGTCGACCCAACCCCCTTTGACAGGAGGTGAGCCAATATCGAGACAGTGACTGGGACCCTCTTTGAAACAGGTGGGAACTGCCTTTGTCTCCGTCAACCCCAAGCTACCGCACGAGCCCCCCCAAAAATTATTTGGCAAGTGTCCACCTATGTCCCTGACTATCTTACAGTACCCCACATTGGCAGTATGTCTGCAGTAGCTTGTTCAAGGAAGGGCCAAAGAGACTGTGTGTCTCAGGGTTGTTCACTTCGCTGTTGTCCATGTTCAACATGGGCTGCACAACACACACATCCGAATACACGCTGATGTGGGCCGGCATCATAAATAACTCTGCTAACAATACATCATTTAAGTGGGTGTTCTACTCTCTTGGGCAGCTCCAAACAAATGGCTACATCCATCATAGCGAGTGCCAGGTAGGGTGGGCCGAGCCCCTGAGAACAACTGCAACACAACACACACAAATCGGTATAAATAGGGTTGTTTTGGGTTTTTTTTTTTCAGAAATAAACCTTTCAGAAAAGAGAATTTTGCTTATGTTGTTGTACATACGGACATATTGTACAGCTAAGATCAACTTTTGTTTTATGTTTCATTTGAAGAATTCAAAATGACATTGAACTGAATTAATGGGAAAAGAATCATTGAAATGGTCCAGCAGATATTGCTCAAGTCTCCTGGATCCTGGAACTACAAGTCTATGACTTCTACAATTGAAAAGAAAAACAACAGCACCAACGCATGACAGATGTTAGTGGCTTGCAACTATCCAAAGATAGTCCAATTATTTGGCAGTGCTAAATAATTAATATTGCTGACAACCTTTAAACAACCTTACGTCGGGCTCATCTGTCATGGCATCCCACCGAGGGTTAGTGAAGATGTGTGCGCTGAGCTCAGGGTTGAGAGGTGAAGTGCTATATTAACTGTTGGCCTGCGGCAAGCTAACACCGAGGGCAGCCGTTGGCCCTCGTGTTCCTCTCTGTTGACCCCGCTCTACCTCTCAATACCCAGGACCAGCATCATTCTTTGTTGAGAGGGGGAAAAGGGTAAAGAAGCAGAGCAGGGCATGACTCTATCTTGAGACAACATATGAGGAAGCCATTGTTTCTCCATCCATCATCAGCCAGGACAAATGAGAGCAACTGTGGTATTGTAGCAGAGGTGTTTCCCTGAGTGGGTCATGCAGGTAAGACGAGGGCGGAACGCTTGACTGCCGCAGTTTACAGGACATTAAACTGCTGTTGGAGAGCTGGACAAATCCCAGGCTGAGCTGTGCGTGATGTAGCAAAGCTAAAGGGTCTAAACCAAACCTGGCTTCTCCAAAAAAAAGTGTGTCTGTGTTTATGATGACAGCTATACTCCTGACTGATATGGTCTCATCGATAAATAAAAACAATAATAATTTAAAACAACAATAATAATAGTATAGTATAGTATAGTATTATAGGATAAATGTTTTTTTTTTTTGCACTGAATGATATTAAAGTGAGTCACCTCCAAGAGAGAGGCTTGAATCATTCTTTTGAGTGAGTGGATACACTTTAATGAAAGACAACCAAACAATACAAATGTAAAACAAGCAAAACAGATGTTTAGCAATTAATGTGTTCCTTGCAACCATCTGAGTTCAATCCGCCTTTTCATTTTATTTTTGTTTATCAGCCATAAAAGCCTCCTTTGACTTGAAGTGGAGAAAGAATTACCCACGAGCGAAACGTTACTTTCAATGACACAGTAAGCGCAGCCAAATGTTGTAAAACACGTTGCTAGCTCTGTAGAGTTGCTATTCTAATATAAGAGTCAGGCAGACTTTTGTGTCCCTCGCAGATGGGCGCGCACGTTTGAACACACAGGGACATAAGAACACAATGTCCTCACCTCATTGTGAATCTCCTCACAGTGCTGCAACATGGAAGGCCGCAGGGCGAGCAGGCTGTGGGACCCCGTCTCTGGGTCAACGTGCAGGTTGGACAGGGCGTCTTGGCACCGTGACCGGATGTAGGTCAGAGTGCCGCTGGAACACTGACAGTAACAGGAACACACAAGTGTTTAACACATCCTTGATGTGTAGCTATTAGAAACCTTTACTTGACCCTTTGTCTCTTCAGATAAAAACTTCAATCAAGTATAAACTGCAAAAAGCTGTGGAATTCATTAAATTATAATATAAGCTGGAAACTACATTTGGTATCCATTAAAAGCTATTTTTCTTTTTCTTTTTTTAAACTGGACAGAAATGTTCTGCTTGCTACATAAAGTTTTTGAGGCCAAATGACATCATTTTAAAGCTCAAATAATAATTCAATAATAATTAATAAAAATAGATGTGGTGTCGCCTTGGCTAAATAGCATTGTTTATAGCATAATCAAAAACACAACATTGAAAACATGTTGACAGAGGAAATAAAAATTCCTTTGAGTGACTTCAGTTGAGTTGACACAGATAACAATAGAACAGAAACATATGACCACAGTACAATTGACCACTGAGGAAGAGAAATGCAGCTTTATGACTTTTACGCTAATGATGCTAATTCTATTGCAGGTGCAGGTGGAACAGGAGAGGTGAACACTGTGAAAGGGGCTCACCTCTGCAACTCTGTGTGTTGAACTGAATCGTGCAGCATCTCCCGCAAGGACACAATGCTGGTGTGTGGCGTTCAGGTTCTCTGAAAACACGTGAAAACGGAAGGTTTAAACATAACTCACGATTACAGTGCAGTAATTATGAAAACAACGAACAATTGATGAATTGAATATAATAAAACACAACTTAAACTCAGTGAATTACACACTAAATTGACACGTATAAGCATGGACTTTTGTGCGGCCTACAAATTCCAACTATAACTAGGATGGTTATTGTTATTGAGTCATTTTGGCCTGGATCGGGAATGAGCACAAATATTAGCAGCCTAACTTTCTGTGGAATGCCAAACTGTATTTTTGATTTCACAATGGTGAGTCAAATAAGTTGAGTAGTTTGTAGTAGTAGTAGTTTGTTTCTTTTATTATTTCAATATTGTGGCCCTTGTGCTGTCAAAAGCGTCACAATTTAATAAAGCCAGATGAGTTGTGTACCACTGTGGCGTGGTGTTTTTAGGTGTCAGCATAAAGAAGTTCACATCCATAAACATTATTCACAACTTTTTGAGTGACAAGTATGCACCAGAATGGATCGGAATCAGCCGAGGCTGCACAAACGGTATTGTATGTGAAAAAGTGGTATTGATCTAACCTTAACTGCGACATATGTGCAAACACTTTTAAACGCGTACAAAACATATATCCCTCCATCAGGTTCCGGGGGCGGGAGCCTAAATAAAGAGGTTTATCCATCTCCAGGATCCAGCAGCTGGACTACAGAGAGGACCCCAGGCCAACCGGAAAATGTCGAGCGTGTCTTTGGTCCCGTCACCTACTCCCACTTTGGCATTCCTAGAACATTTTAGGAAGCATCGTGACACTTGACATTTGAGCCACGTCACCTGGCTTCTCTCGATTCAGAGCAGTTGAGGTTCTACTTTGAGTCCAAAAGATTGAGCACCTAACTGATGTCTACAAAAGAGTCTAGCCACCCTGCTGAGAAACTCAACTCACTCAGTTGCTACGCAAGGTGACCCCAGGTAAGAATAGGTGTGGCTTGTAAATCCGTAACTTTGTCTTTTTGCTCAGCTCTTTCGTCAACCGTAATGCAAAGGGTCATCCATCAAACAGGACCTAGTGATGAACCAACCGCCATAGAACATTCCAAACCATTGTCTCAGATCAAGAGTGGCATACAGAAACCTGACTCACTTGGACTGATAACAAACAAAACAGACCAACACTGTTACATCGAGTTTTACGGCATGTGCCAACCCTAGCCTCAGAAACATTTACACATGAAGAAACAGCAGAAAACACTGCACTACGCACGGAGACACGCACTTTCATAACCCCATATTCGGCCCAAAATAAGTGATGGATTCACCATATATCATGCTGGCAATGTGGACTGATTGAAAGTGGATCACTTCCTGCCGTCAAAAACAAGTACGACTGATGAATTAATAAAGACAAAAGGGAAAGCTTCCCCGCCACACAAACTGATTACTGAGCATGCGGCCGATTAGTGAATAATTCATTAAAGAGGGATGAATATGAGGACTAAATGATTGGTCTCAGACAGATTGAGCTCGGTCCATCCCGGACTCACATGCTGTCCTCTCATTGTGCAATAATTTTAATTAACAAACAAAAGCAAATCACTGTTAATCTGTCAAGATGGAGGAGCCATACCAACAAACATTTGTCCAATATCGCAGCAGCTTAAGTGAGCAGTCGTACCGCGGTTCGCGGCGCATCCCTCAATGTGTTTCTCTGTGTGCATAGATGTTTCGCAGCTCTGCCATTATTTGCCTCATACCAATAATTAATTTAGCCATGACAGAGCTGTCATTCACAGCACATGTGCATATTTACACCTGCCTTGAGCAAGAGTACACCAGCTAATGCCTGTGATTTGAAAGTCAAACAACCAAATGCTTTGGGAGAGCGATATTATTGTTTGGTGGGCAAGAGGGGGGGAAGATGGTGACAAAGAAAACAACTTGGCGTTGTTTTCTTCACTCTGATGAGATTGTGAGGGATTAGGTCTCTGGGCAGAATTACTCTGCGTCTTTAAAACTGTTTATATCCAATAACAAATTATCTCCATCAATCTGCTCTTTTCCTGGCACGTCTGTTGCGTCAGTGGGATCAGGAGGGAGTCGAGGCAAACTCAATAACTGTAATAAATATTTATCTTTCTTTCAACCCCTGCGCCTGCTGCCACTTGTCCTCCTTTTCCAGAAAGCAGGCTTTTAAATATATTGGGTCAAGTCTTTTCTCCAGTCCCCCCTGTGCATTGGGAGCTGGGAATCTGATTATTGAACAGTCCCGGTGTCAGGACTTGCATTGTTCTTCTTTAACCACCCAAATTCCATTTGTGTGGAGATGATGGTGATTCAATTTGCCTGAAGCGGATGCGACATTAGCAGTTCAAAAGGGCCACCAGACGACAAATGGTGCAGGAAAGAAATGACATGGCTGTGGTTAGACGCCGCTCTAGTTTTCTTATCACACCACAGAACCTTTGATTCGGTGAGCCGTGTCTCAACGTCGGTGTTTATTTCATGTCTATGAGCTGTGTGTTCTTGTGATGTAGCTGGGGCCGGTGAGGTAAGAGGTAAGGCTATCAGGACGACGAATCAAGGAAGAGAGAAATAGGATAGAAGACGGAAAGAAAGGAAGTTGTGAATTGTCAACAAGGGTGATGTAGTTTATTGAGGGGGCTTTCAAACTGGCACCTGATTGGTGTGTGAGCTGGGTTGGACTGGCCCTTTGAGCACTGGTTTGCCCCCCCTTGGAATGGGGTCTCGGACTTAAATCGGTGCGAAGAGGCGGATTTGGTCCAGGGTTTCGCTGACAAAAGGGCGGCATAGTAGTTTTATTTTGCCAGAGTGAACTCTGCACAAGACACCAGTGATGTAAGCAGCATTACAGCGTTTAAAAACAGCGAAAAATGGAGTTGTCTCATCGGTATTTGGGCTGACATGGAGACGGAGACGGTCGTATCAAGTTCTGTGTCAGATAGGTTTTTTCTCCATGCAGATTCAGCGTTTTCTGTATTACTTTTATTTGTCTGACAGTTGACTCACTGGTGGCAGTACACAACTATTAATCGATAATTCACACGCATGGCATTTTATTTGCACGTATGTCCCTTGGCCGATGACACGATGTAAATCACAGACACAACATTTCTGCCTATATGCCATTCAATTTTAAGAAAACATATACTTTAACTTAAAATCTAAACTACCAAGGGCATGAGAGCAACATCCAAAAAAGACTATGCAGGTGGGAGAGCGCATTTATTTATAGGGGCATATGGTGGCCAAGATCTTAATTCAGGTAGACCGATTGGGGCGACAGAGAACCAAGGCCTGCGTAAGACACTATCATGGCGAAGCAGTCTGCCTCTCAAGGGCGTACTCACCAAGTGGAGCATAAATCCCTACTGATCCGCGACAGTCAAGTCCCATTATAATGGTCTGCACAACAGCCCATCACTCTATTATCATGGCTGGCCTGAAACTGACTGTTCTATTGTAAATCTTATCCCGCTAAAGGAGGTCAGCTTCAAGCCCTGTCAAAATGAATATTAGGTGCAGACGTCTCTGCTCTCTGAAGAAAACACAGGCGCTTCAAAGAGTCAACTTCAGGATTTCATTAGAACCTTCCTACGTTTTCCTTGTTCCAAATGATTCAGATTGACAGACACCTATTATTGCTCTCTGTAAAAGCTCCCCCAAAAAGGAAATTAATCCAATCACGCACAATGCGACATACATCTCTACAACGTTTGCTGATTTCCACAGAATCTTTTTATTTGTAAATCAGCAGCTACGCAAGTTTGTGTGGAACATCTGGACTATACATGTGTTTCTCCACCTGCAATGTGCCAGAGCTACAGTCACTTGAGCTTGAACGATAAATCACTTGCAGATTTAGAATCCTGATCCCCTACCTGGGGAGACTTGAAGAATGAGACAATGGGCCAAAACAGAAGATAACAGCACAAATACAAGTGTAAGCAGTGTCAACATCTGCTGCGCTTGCTTAAAAGTCCAAAATAAACTTGAAAGTGATAGGACTACAACAGCTAAAAAGGCCAACGCTGTTCATTGTAATATTCATCACAGACAAATTTGACAACCATTTCAGGCTTTTGTGGCTGTGCAAAATAACTGAACTAAACCTGTGCAGCAGAGCAAACTTTGGTCTTTCTGTTGAGAGTCCTCTCAACATTTTAATACCCAAAATATAACTTAATCACAACAAGTACCTTTAAGAGAGACTAGATAAATAATTGTTTCTCTTCTCTTGTGTTTAAACTTTGATGTGATTGCCCACTTGGTTAAAGTCAAATAATGACTTTCAAATGACCTTTGTTAAGCGTTATTTTTCCTGCAAACTCCCAAGTGATGCAAAGGCAACACCTTTAATCTGTATAAACTAAGTAGAATAATAGTTTTACAAGGCTAATGGAAGTACAAAAATCAGTAGAGTGTGCTGTAGCCAAATGTCCTCGGCCCTTGTAAATCTCACCAAACACTTCTCCAGCAATGTAGATAAATGTCTGCACACTAAATATGAGAACACTTGGGATTTCCTGTGGAGACTGAAAAGAGAAAGGCTGAGGTGTGTGCTGATGCCAAACGCATTAAGCTTTGATTTACACTCCTGTGGCTTGCACTTCGTCCGCTCCATAGAGACATAGACACCGCTAGGTCGCAAAAAATAACGTTTTTCTAACCTTTTAAATGCACACAATTTCATGGAACCTTAAAGCGGCTTGTGTTGGCCATAACACGTGCCAGGCTGTCTGATCTAGTCCAACCATAAATTACACCTTCACTCTCCTCGAATGGAATTCAGGATCTTATGTCTCCAACAGTGAAAAAAAAGAATAATCTTGGCAACGGAAATTTTTCTTACACATTGACATAGCCACTGACTTCAGCCCAGGATTGTCAATTGACCTCAGCTGCATGGGGATGTCAGATCTACTAAAAAAAGAAATGAGTAAATAAATTTAAGAATATCTCAACCAGCCACTGTGGTAAACAAAACCCTATGCAGACTATGGATTCCAGTAATGCGTAGTTTAACTAACTTGTTTGCTTAAATCAGAGTGGAACTTCAATACCACCGGCATTTACTGATAGATTTATGGCTCACTGCTACCCTCACAATGCATGTAGACTCATTTTGCTAAACTCATGGCCTATGGACAAAATGGCAGAGTTGGCTTGCAATGGCAATTATGCCATCTATTTGTTTTATTTTCTGATCTTTCAGATCTGAATTGTCATTTTTAAGAAGAAAACTTTGTATTACCACTTTCACCCACTTCCATCAATTCTCTTAGCTGCGGAGTGACTCTAAAACACTAAGACTCAATGCAATAATATTTGCTTCTTATAATTTAGTCTAGTTTCCAGTAGCTATTTCGAGGTCTATGTCTCAACAATTTCAGCCTAAGATGATGCACCTCAGCAGCATCCAAATGTTGTCATTCACATATCTATTATCACCTCTAGGGGTGAGGGATCAAGCTACATGACACTTTCACTGTGTTCTTCCACCATTGCTTACTATTGGGCTCAGGTACTAGTAGGTTAAACGTATCACTGATGAATGACTGACCTCAATGAGTGACAGAGTGAATTAGATCGGGCTGAGTGAAATTGATTTTGACAGAATGTTTGTGTCAGAGTGTCAGATATGGTGGCGTTTTCTGTCGGTGAAACAGCCCCTTTTAGGAACTTTTTTTTTTTTTAATTAAACCATTGTAGGTACATTTGTGATTGAAAATGATTGTGTTCCCGCCCCAGCTATTTTATCATAAGTCTTCAACACCAACAAAAACTATAGCTTCACAATGATAACATTGTACCAGGATTTTGGAAATCTTAACACAAAATCTGTAAGCTTTTGTTTCAGTGATAATTGCGATTTTAATTTCCTTAACAGTTTACGTGCCAGAACAACTTCTGCCAGGGGTTAAATTGCTTAAGTGGTTGTGAGCCTGTGTCATATAGAGGCCTCTGCTCAGACACCACTGAAGAAAACACAGCCAATTCATTTCGCCACGGTGCTACACCGCTGTATGATCCTCTATCACATTGAGTTTCTAAACTCATCCAGTGACACTCAGACGCAGTTGAGCTCGGTTCAGCTTCTGCCTACCCAGGAACGGATCTGATGTCAATGCCACCAAAATAATGAATACTATTGATACCTGAAATAAAATCAGTATATCATCTTTTGTTTTGTTTTGCTTTTTTTGTATTCATTTTCATGTTGCTCACCATGTTCTTGTTCTACTATGGTTTGTATACATCAAACAAACTGATGTACATGCACCTACTTCTCAGGTTTTTGTTAAAGCTGTCTCACACAGCCCTGTGTGTGTACTACATTTTTTTATAGGGAGGCATATTAATCCTGATATGACTTGGTGTTCATGGAACAACAAAAAAAATAACATCAACTAGGAAAATCTGTCATATCATTTTGGTGTGGACAATGACTCAAATACAGCAAATGTCGTGATTAAATGTCGTATGGTGTGGGCTTGTGTACAATTTAGACCTGTACACAAGAAGCATTGATGCATTACCAAATTTGTACGTCATTAAACAATCCAACACACAAATAAGTAGAGGGTAAGTATCACCTAATGATCAACTCTTAGGATGAAGGTGAGCGTGGGGCCGGGTGGGTCAGTGTCTACACGGACTGCTTCAGTACCTCTCATGTAGTAGCAGTCTCCAGACTCCAGCGGCAGCATCAGACCCGGTGTATGGATGTCCCAGGCTACTTTGAGTCCAATCCTCCAACATGTCTTCTCACCACTGCCTCCCTCTGCTTTCTCATCTGCAGAGGACACATTTGAGGCCATTATCATTCAAATTCACGTCCACGAAGCAAACGGCTTCATGAGCTGCAGCTGTAAAAAAGAGGTAAGCGTTATCTAACTTAATATAAATTACTTCGACCCTTTTAAACCTGATAAGGGTTTCAGTAGCAAACAGCAATCGCACCACGTGATGTAATGGAAAAGGGCGCTCCACCAACAAGACGGTTTTAGATAGAATAAAAGAGGCCTGCTTTCAAGAGTTAGGAGCACGATGATTCAATTTCATCCTGGCAAACAAAGTATGTCCCGAGAAAGGAAGAATCACTTAACAGCACAGCGAAGCTGATATGTGTTCCTGTGGTATTACTAGCTGTTAGCATCGAGGTCATTATGATATCATTATGCTGTGCAAGAGGAAATTGTCAGATAAAAGCTTTTGATGTTGTTCCGTAAGTGTGTGAGGTTGTGTTATTAGGTGGTAGAGATCCCATGATATCCCTGTTTCTGGACCCATTCGCTGTAACCACCTCGCCTGTTCTTCGCTCGCCCTCCAGTCGAACACGGAACACTGAGAAAACAAGATTTAACTGGGCTGGCCAACACCCTTCAGCACGATCAATACTAAAGTCTTTCTGGGCCTCTCTGCCCCACAGCTGCCTTTTCCTTTACTCAGCACGGATAAATAGTAACTTAATTTCCAGCCATCGTGCTCTGAGAGCCAGCTAATGACAGCAATCCCCAAGGCCTCTGGGATGGTGGAAGATCATCCTCAGTGCCGGAAAACACTCAGCCACGGCAGATTCCTTTGGATCGGCACAGCAGGGAAAAAAAAAAAAAAAAGATTTTTTCGGAACATTTCTATTGTTGAAACTGATCCTACATTCCGTGCCGTGCTCACGCAGAATGGAACTTAGAATGAAACATTTTCAGGTTTATACAGAACAAGTTTTCTGAAAATACATCAACCATTACATTACCAAAGCCAGCAAAGCCCTTGCAGTTGTCCACCACCACGACAAGACCATGCACAGTCTTTGTGGTACAAGAGGACAGTCAATCACTAAATCGTGTAGGAGCGGTGAAAATGTCCGCAAATTAAGAAAGTCATGCAGAAAAAGAACCACGGGCCAACAAAAACTTGATCTGAACTCACAAATCAAAAATATGGGATATTTTGTTGAAAAAATATACCATTGTATTTTCTCTCAGATGAACTTTTAGAAAGTTTTAAATCATTGAAACAATTATTTGACATATTAACAACATCATTTGAAACAATTACCACTACAGGATTGTGATGGGTCTCCAGCCTATCCTGCATTGATCGGTTGAGAAAAAGGTGCAACCCTGGAATGGGGGCAGATCTAGCCACACATACAGAGAATTTAGTTACCAATAAACACTTGTATTATTTTTGAGTTATACGAGGAAGGACCCGAGTGCTTGAAGGAAGCTCATGAGCTTGACCCATTCAAATCCAACCAAGCAGTCCGCACAACAGCAATAATGAGAAGTACATTGGCCTTGTGACCCTCTCTGTCTGTAAGCAAACTAAGCTCAAAAGTTAAGACGCAATTTTAAATAAGCTTTCAGGAAACATATTGCCTCCTGGATCCTGGTTCCAGAACTCAATCGCGACCACCTCTCACAATAAGGTCATTTGAATTTGACTATAGATGATAGTAGTGGTATTTCAGATGACAAAAGGCAGCAAATTGCACAAAATCAATGTAAGTCAATAATATTAGCTGAAAATCCCAATAATGCTCCAAACTCAGTGATTTTTCTTGCAGTAAGACAAAATGTTTCGTTTAATGTTTTGCTGGGCTTAGACATTAAAATCTTTATCATCAGAATAAAACGACTATAAGCATGTTTCAGGTTACATATGCTAATATTGTAATTGTAAAATGCACAAACGCACCACTGATGGAGGATGAGTAGAATTGGAATGTGTTCTAAGAATTCATGAGGAACCCTTGCTGACTGTTTATTTAATCGGAAAATGTCTCGTCTCATCAAGATCACTCAGTTGAGAGCGGGCTCATGCCATCATTACCAGACATGGCATTATCCATACAGTACAGTCTGGAAACACTTATCAAAGTTCATGATTCCATATCAGATAATTGTGCATTGATCATTTCTTGGGGAAATGAGTTAGATAAGATAGCACCATTCAGCGGGTGTTAAGAGCTCTGATCCAAATATCTGCGATCGCTGCATGCACAGTAAGTGATAAGGTTGAAGCCAGTCAGCGATGGCATTTGCGAAAGCCTCAACACTATCGCATGGCTTGATCTGTTGGTCTGCTGACTGGAGGCCATGTCTGCAGCTTCGAGAACTCTGCTGTCGGGACATAATAAAGTAGTATATTTTGCTCTTTGATCTTTTGACATCATTTACAGCTGAATTTTATTATTGGGGTATACTACCTTGGTGGAACATCGCAAAACTTTTTGAAAGAAAAATATATTTCAATAACAAGACCGCCAACATGCTTTTCAAAATGATACCCTTCGAAATGTACTTTTGGTCTAAGTTTCCTGCAATAAAGTTTTGCAGCCAAACAATTGCACTTACTATTTTTTTGTTTCATACCTGCAGCATCGCAACAACTGTAGCTGTACACAGCCACTGGCGAATGGCAGATCAGATTCTCATCATGGTGCCACCCGACAGCCATTTTCCCCATGCCGTAGTACGGCTCTTCTTTGAGCTGGCTGACAGCTGCTGGGTCCATGTAGTTGAGCAAGGTGACATTGAACTTGGTTGGAACGGAGCACACCTGCAGTGGACTGGGCTTGGTAGAAACTTGCTCGCTTGACAATGTCTTTGTGTCTTCAATATGATAATCAGACAAGCTGTGCTTAAGATGGTCCACAGGTCTCTCCAAAGACCCCGGCGCCACAGGTTCAGCCTGTGGTTCACACTGTGCTGACTGTTTTTCTTCACGGTTTCCCTCACTTGCCGCTACATTTGCTTCGGTCAGCGTACTTTGAGAGGATTCTCCTTCCTCACTGCTGTGTTTTGACCCACTCTCCCATTCTTGTTTTGATCCACAACCGCCTTCCTCACTGTGTTTTGACTCAACATCCCACTCCTCACTGTGCTTCGACTCTGTGTCCCCCTCCTCGCTGTTCTTGGATCCAGAGTCCTCTCCGTCGCTGTTCTTAGAGTCTTCACTGTCTTTAGACTCTGTATCGCTCTGCTTGGTCTCCCCTAACTTGGGGAACTGTGTAAGCTTCTCCCCCTCTTTCAGCTGGTTGACATCGGTGCAGAAAAATGTATTCAGCTCCCATAATGCCTTGCACGCAACCCTTAAGTCAAGGTCACAGCAGTTTTGGCCTTTCACTTCAGTGTCCTCACTGTGCCAGGGTATGGCAAAGAGTCTTGTGTCCAGATAGCGATAGGTGTGGCCCGGCTCACCCAGCAGAAGCCGCGACACGGCAGTGAAAACATCGCGGTCACGTATGCGAACCAAATCTCGCAAGAGGCAGCCCCTCCGTCTTAATGTAAGAAAGGCAGCCTGCACTTTGCCATGGAGCTCAGATGGCAAGGAACTGGACCTTCTCAATGCAAGACCACTGTAGCTGGTGTCCCACTAGAAAACACAAGACATTGGTTCAGAACACCAAACAGGTTTTTATTGCTGACAACAAAATTGGGTCAACCTACCAGCTCTTGAAAGCCATGATCTGTCGGACCCAGAAATGGAATCTTTTGGTCTCCCAACTCCTGCAGCAGCTTCCGCCTCTGTCAAGAGAGAAAATGAATTAGTCGCCAAATGCATTCCCCTTTCGACAACAAGGAGATCAAGAGGGTACTACAATGTAATGGCCGCCAAGATGTACTCTTATTCATTTAGGTTGAAACAATCATCCCCTCAGTTCATGGATCTCACTCGTGCTTTTGGATTAGAGCAGCAACCATTTTGTCACTGTGTACCAGACCGCTACACTTTTTCCATGTCAGTACAATTGGATGCCCTTTATGTCCACCACTTGTCCTTTCATTGAAAAACGAATTAAAAGAAATCTGCTAAATTTTTGTTATTATCTCAAGCAGCAAATAAGAAGCTGGGATTGTCCAGACACCAAGAAACTCATGGCCAATGGTGTGAAGATAGATAGATAGATAGATAGATAGATAGATAGATAGATAGATAGATAGATAGATAGATAGATAGATAGATAGATAGATAGATAGATAGATAGATAGATAGATAGATAGATAGATAGATAGATAGATAGATAGATAGATAGATGGATGGATGGATGGATGGATGGATCAGTTCCACAGAAGCCTTATAATTTTATGATTTTGTGAAGAGTGCCAAGGGATAGGCAGCTGAAATTCCAGACCATACTTAAAAAAATAAAATACCACCCTACTGCAAGATTAAATTGCCACATTCCAGGGTAACCCATAAACTCACAAGGAGCTGAAATAAAATTCACAACTGTTTCTCTTTTGAGCAGACTCTTCCACTCACTCCCATATGTGTGAAGCATGTAGATAATCCTGTTTTATCTGTGAGCATGCGGCTTCATATTCCTCGTAAATGATGCACAGGTGCAGGTTATGGAGGTCACACAGCTTCTGGTGACGTCTGAGGAGTGCATGAGAGAAAGTGGCAGCATATTTTAAGGTCTTAAAAGCTTTGAGTGAAGAGTGTGAGCGTAAATGACCAGGCAGATGACACAGCCTTTCCATTTATATTCACTTTACAATGAGTCTGGCATCTGGGAGGTGTAGCTAAGGGTTAAGTGTTTCAGATTTTAAGTTGCACAGCCATTTTATTTGAATGCAGGTCGGTAACAAAGGAATACAGGTTTGCCATAATTGTCAGTGAAAATGCTTTTTTGCTGTTCTTAAATTGCCTTACAATAAGTGGATGACAGTGTAAGAGAATGCTTCCACGCTTTCCACCCAGCCTTCACTCTCTTATTCACCTCTCTTGATCTCAGACTATTTTTTAAAATGTCATAACTGCACGGTATCGGACGGAAACCATATTGGACTTTATAGAGATACCATATAGAGATATATTTGACCGCCATCCTGTTTCTCATATTGGAGACATTATGGAGTGATTTCAACACATTGCTTACTGACTGTTTTCCTACAGTCTTCATGGCCAAAACAGATTTCCTGTCTTGAGGAGATCGACAAGGCAGCACATATTTGGTTATTTATTCATTCTTTTTTTTCTTAACAAACACTACAAGAATGTGGGTTATAGTTATAGTAGTGTTTCCTGAAGATGAGCATGTGTGCCTATTATTTCGATCAAATCTTTGGAACTATGCTTAAGGAAGTTCTACTTTACAGAGCGAGTCTCTGCTGAAGCGAGGTAGGGGTAGCAGGCGTGATGCCTCACTCTCAATTGCACACCAACCAGGGCTGTCACACATATGTCAAATACATCAAGCACCAAAGAAATTCCTCCAAAAAAACGCGCCGAGTAACCACAGATGGACTCTCACTGTATCAGACCACTGTGTCTCTTTTCTTGTCTGCACCTGAGGAGAACCACATGAGGGAAGAAGAAAAAAAAGAGTCTGCATTTACACTCAAAGCCAGGGAATGAGATTACCAATCCCATAATAACACGGATGCTTCATGGTAGCCACGCCGGCCGTCTGCGCTGAGTGATATATCTGATGTTTTTTTAATCTCTCTCTTCCTTGATGGGATTATCCTCTCGACCGGACTGTTTATCACAGAAAAACATATTAGGTAGAATAGAACTCAATTGGTTTGCTTTGATCCTGGCCTATAAGAGATATCAAATTGTGTACCGTATATTTATTAATTTCATTTATTGCCATCTGTGACACATCAATGGACAGTTTCTTCAAAGCTCTCCTTTCAGAGTGGATTAATGTCCTAGCATCAGTAGCTTAGAATAGCCAGATAACTTCACCACAGTAGGGATAAAAACACTTCCAGCCCGAGTGATGTCTGTGTCCACTGGAATGTGCTGTGAGGCAAGTGAATATCCACCGGCTTGTGTTGGTTAAACTGTTGAAAATTATTGACAGCATGTACAGGGGCTAAAAAAAGAAAAACTCATCTTGTTTTGTAGCTAAAACATTATTATACTACAGACCACCAAAAAAATAGTATCATGGAATATCAACCTTTGGTTTGCCCTTTTACTTTCGTCATCTGGTCAAAACTTGAAGTATCAGAAGTTTCACTCATCAAAAACCTCAAATACTTTCGACAGAGCTGATTGTACTTGAAGAAAAGAGCGATCCACTCCAGGAGACAAATTAAACCACCGGCAGTGTTATCAATGGCTAAGCTCTGTGAAAGAATAAAAAACTTTATGTTTTTTATATTTGAAATTTTAGTAATGATTCCAAACCAATAATGATTACATAGTTCTTTCTTGACAAAACTGTCTTTAATGGTGACAAAAAGTGCAACTATGTTGAGTCTGAACCAGTAAAAGCAGGAGGGATAAACTCATTGAGAATTCAAGTTCAGACAGCATGAATCCAATCCACAGATTCTTCACCTTCTATCACGAAAGCATTCGTCCAGTTGCCTGTTGAGAACCACCGACTTCGGGAGCTTCTGCAAATAGCACCGTGGCATCCGTTCGAGGCTGACATGATGAGCAATGACTGTGTAAAGCTCCCCTGTGTTTGGACGCTAAACCATTCGTGCTTGTGTGATACCTATTTCAGAAATGGCCCGCTTTTGCCACAGTGATGGTGAAGCAACACTTTTGACATGCTGGCTGTAAAAAGTCGAAATGAAACAGACAGAATATCTCTGGGCATCAAAGAAGCTTCCGTCCCAGCCTGTTTGACACAAGGTTGTAGAATGTCACGAGGCCCTGTGAAGTGACTCAATGTACTGGGAAGGACAATAAACCCATGGAACATTTCTTTCTAAACATGACTGGCAAGACGGGCACATAAATTCAGTTAACAATTGCCTGAGATTGGCTTCAAAAGATTTTCTATAGTTCATCTATAACTTAAAAACGCATTTTTTTTTTATTTTCACATAATAATGGGACTCAGGAAAATGACACAAAAGCTGTTCAAGGAGTTCTGGATATTTTCAGTAAACAAACATGTTTAGTGGCAACGTGAGGTCTAACTTTGGCAACCGGGTATAAATGACTGACAGGAATGTGTCGGAGTTGACCTGTGTGCTGAGTGCTTGGCAATGTTTAACACTTTGGCCTACCTGAGGCTGCCATGTGAATATGAATGAGAGTTCTGAGATTCACTGAATGGAAAAGATGACCTGTCCCCTGAAGTTCTGAGTGAACTGCAAAACATGTTTATTTTTAGTATAGCATTACATGCATCACTACTGAACATATAGCACCATTGCTGCAGCGAGTACTATCAAAATACAATACAATTGGAAGCTAGAATGGTTGTTGACTATACTTTGGGAGCAGAGGCTATGAGTGGGTATGTACAGTAGTGTGAATCCATTCATTCAGAACTTATAAGCAGCAGCATAGGAAGTAGGCTGCATCCAAAATAATGAATTATGAATAGATGTACAAGTTACATTACGTTTCAAATTAATGAACTGAAAGTGAAGCATATATTTACAGGCATGGTTTCCACCGGAGATAAATGGAAACAGGCCGAGAGCCTATTAATTGTTGTCAGAATGCAAAGGCAGCATTGATAATTTCACCTCCCGACAGGTCGATGGGGGACAAGATCATTAATACTGGAACATTTTCATCCATCTACATGGACAAGAGGACAGGCATTTAGGCCTGGCGCTGGGTAGCTCTTCCACGCCACGTTCATAACAGTGATCTGAGCACATTACAGGAGCTGTGGGGGGACGACTATCAGTTATGAATTATCTCTCTCACTCACATTGAGTGGCACAAACATACATTTTCAATCACTGCATTCTACAGACAGGTAGGAAAAAATGTCACTGATGCTTGATCAGTTACATGAATAGATGTGTCAGTGGAATTCAATCTCTATTGTTAAAATTGTGTACAGTATATCGTACAGTACACCGTCTTTGATACAGCTCTTTAAGCATAGAAAACCTACAAAATTGCTATGAGGTGAAAGACAACGTTTTCTTTGGCACTTATATAGTATACAGATCAATCAAGAAGTATTTAAAAAGCACAAGAGCTGTGCACATGGTCGCTCAGTTAAAGTGCTTCTGCCTGTGTCAGAGATGTCAACATGCATTTCACACTTATCTGCACCTCAAAGGGGAAATACCATGTAGCATGTGACCTTTAGCAGGTGGCAGAGTTGGAGAAATGGAGATGGACAGCAGGAAAAGATGGTTAGAGGATGAGTTAAACCTTTTTATTCATGTGGAAATGATCTAAAACTTCAGTTCCCATCCAACAATTGGTTAAACAGATGATAATTGTCCCTATAACTTAATGTTGTTCAAAGGTCCCGCAGCATAGGAGTCCGCACAGGCTCCAAACTAGAGGTGTTGTTGTCAATGACGCCATTTCCGTGAACCTTTATCATCCCGGATATGCCAGGCCATTAGCAATTTTGCCTTAATTGTTAGTTTGCAGGCCAGGCCATAATGTTTCCATTAAGACCATGTCGATCGAAAAGAGCGTTTTAGTTTTCACCTTCAAATTACACCACACTTTCATGAGGTCAGCTGTTTTCCATGCGGAATGGCCAGTTTTAATGCAGACACAGTCCCTTGGTATTCAGGAAAGGTCCAGTTCAGCAAAGGGGAAAGAGTGAGAAAATGGCTAAGGGCGAAAAATGGAGGCAAGAGATCGGAAGAGAGAGTGGTTAGCTCTGATTGAAAGACTGCGATTAGCAGTGTTCTCCCGGAGAGCCACCGAGTTGTTCTAACAAGGTTGTCACATCTTGAGGTGCAGTCAAGGAGAAGTCAGTGCTTTAGAAAGCATCCTCGATTTCTCCCATTTCCCTCCCCTCCCTCATTTGCTCTTACCACCCAACCACACTTTCCAGCCCCTCCAAAAAAAATCAATATGGCTTTGCAAAGTGCAGTTTGGTCCATGGGGGAGGGACGACTGACTGTAGAGGAAAAGCAGGCCTAACTGCATAGACAACAGACGTCCTCTTGACCTGTACGCAAAGGCATCGCCAAGGACGGGTCTGAAGACCAAAGGACTAAAACACCGAGATTGTACTTTCTCTCTGCATCTCACCTTCGCTCATTGTTCCTCCCTCTCTCTGATTTCTGGGCATGGTGCTCTCAATGGGGAGGAAGAGATCAATAACCAGGTGGAGCGTAAAAAATCCCCTGCTCATCGCTCTGACGTGATTCTTCCCAGAGCCAAAACAGACCAACCAAACACTCACAGTGCAATAGGCTGAATGAACAGATGAGTGTGTACAGTCCTCGCACCTGGTCTGGGAAAGTGTGATTTGTGACAAAGGGCAATTCAGCTGCCTTCACTGGTCCAACGGTGTTTGTTAAGGTGGAACAAATCACAACGATATCAGGTGGCGGGAGGTAGCAAGTATGCGTTATCCATATGGTGGGCTTTATGGAAACTGAGTGAACTTTGAGTTTTATATGAGGAGATAAGGGCAAGACTTTTGCTAGGGTAGTCCTATCTATTGAATTCAGTAAAGACTCGTGGTTCCACTCGAGTCCTGTCAGGAGATGCCATGGGGTGGTTCAAAAACCATAAAGTCGTGACGCCATGACTGATACTTTGGTTTGGCGTTCATAGAAGCAATGTAAGCGGATAAGAGCATCAAAGATGGGCTGAACTATGCAGTCTTTGTCAACAGCCAAGTTCCTCATTTCCATACAGTGGGTCTGAAGATGAAGCCTGAACATGATGTGGTTGAAGTGTGCAAGGAGGATTTTAGTCCTGTCGTGTGTCTCCATGTGTGAGTGACTGATCACAGTCGAAGTGGCTTGTGTCTCTAATCCAGTACCACTGTTAGACAGTGCAAAGACCCAGCTCTGTGTACCGCAGCACCGGCTGATCAAACCAATCATGTGACAAGCATCCACTTCAAATGACTATGATGTCCCAGCTCTGTGTCCTTTCGGCACCACATTAGATCAGCTTCCGACACTGCGGAGTAGGGTACTTCATCTAGGATAAAGATGATGCGCGATCCAGCCCGAGAGGTGGAGAGTCAAGGGTAAACGTGAGGCTAAGACTCAAGTATTGGCTGTCAACTGTGACAATTACCCCGTGGAATATTCTAACCTGACACGAAGCATCAGATCTGATTCCAAATGTCGGCAGACAAACGCTTCAAGTCTGTTAAGACACACTGCGTATCATGATCATATAAATCAGACACCCAACTGAAAGCAAAACTCGGAAAACCGTACAGCAAATCAAATACAGAGATCATCTTGCCTTGTCTAATTCAGCAGAGAACGTGCCGGAGCTGTCAATCCCTCGAAAGCCTTTATTGCAATATCTCATGTCTCTCCTGCGGACAACTAGGACAAACTCCTGAATTATTTATGAAGTCCAATGCTTTTTTAATACGGTATTATTAACACATTAGAGCAGTGGCCGACAATCACCTCTAAGCCATCAGAAAACACAAGGCTCAAGATAAATCTACACCCAATATTTAGGTCAAGTCCAACTCTGTTCCATGTACCTATGACCCAAATAACCTGATATTATGATCCACACTCAGATTAATATGAAATGAATCTCAGGACTTGTGAGGCTGTTTACATTGTTTCCTCAAGCTTTCCTTTTCTCAATCGCAGCGGCGTTGAAAGCTGAAGTCCACCAGGCAGCAGTTGTCTTTCTGAACGTCTATTCTTTATTTATTTTTCCTTCACTCATTGTGAACAAAGGGAAATATTCTACTAGGAATTGAATAGCTTAATCCTCTTTTCACTCTTGCCAGTAGCTCGAATGGTGACAGATTAACACGCTGGAGGTTTACAAACCCAGCCATTTGAAAATGTAATTGCTAGTGACACACTGCATGCATGTGATTAAGAGTAGGGTTAATATTGAAACTCAAACGACACACTTGCGCACGCCGGTCAAGGAGGGAAGTGGCCGGACCGGGCGGCTACTCTGTCATGTATGTGTCCGGGATTCACAAGCTGTCCCAAAGGTTTACTGGGCCGCACAGTTACTGTTCACTTCTGCTAATTATTACAGCCCATCAGTGAGGTTAACGGGGCGGAGCCTGGCCAGACCATGTTCTGGGGCATTTAACAGCTGGCAGCAATGGAGGTGAATGCATTACACACTGCCCTCATCCAATAAAAATAAAACACCCTGACATCTGAGGTGTAGCTTGCACGGAGGGGAGGGAGGAAGTGGTGAAGGCACGGAAGGAGGGAGGGCAGCAGAGGTGGACAGAAGAGATATGATAACATGATGTCCAAGTGCCACCTAGTGTCAACACCCAAGGTTTCTATCGTCTGGATTAGGCTTCAGATGTGGACAAAAAAGTGACTCAAGCACAACTCCAACAATCGTGAAGTCAGGAATTACAAAGACTTGGTCACGGTTAAGCAGAAAAAGATGAAGTATTGTTTGTTGGCCAGTGGTCATTGTTGTCGCGCATATACTGGAGTGCACATTTATCAAATTAGATAAAGTACCCAGACCTGCATGTGTTTGTCCAGGAATATACAGGTGGAGCAAGAGCAAATGTTGAAGGAAGAGCCGGTCTCCTGATAGCAGAGATTTGAAAAGGTTTCAGGACCACACTTGTGTTAACGCAGAGTACGAAACGAGAAATAAAACAAATGTCACGCAATGGACTTTGGGTATCGATGCACCCTCAAAAGTGAAAATTCAAACTTGTTATGAGTGTCAGCTTGCAGCCACATGTTAGCATGTTAAGAATGTCATGTTTACTTTTTTCACACTGTGAGCAGCACAAGTGACAAGACAACATGGAGTGATGAGTGCAGCCTCTTTTTTTTGAGTATAAGTCCAAAAAAGCTGAATATATTCTCTGTTTATTACTGGATAGATCAAGTTGTTGAAACAAATGTGCCTCACAATTGCAATTAAGATAAGGTTTATTTTTGTTCAACTCCAATGGTAAAAGCCGTACCCCATAAAAGAAAGGCATTTTGTGACTTCCCTGCTGTCTATGCAACGTAAAAGCCAGTGTTTGACTCGGCCAATCCAACAGCCAATGATCTGTCATCCTCCCTCAAGGAACCTAGCTCATCTGTTTCGATCAAGACACAGATCTATAACAGTGTACTGGAAGGCCAGTGTCCACAGGGTCCTGGGTCCCCTCTCCTCATTAGCCCCAGTATAAATCACACTCTGCCAGTGGCCAGAGGTGCGAGGGATGAGAGTGGAGGTGAGTTTGAAATAATGCTTATGTCACGGCAGGTCAGCCCTCCATTATGGCCGTTTCAAAAACTATTAATCTTGCTTGTAGTCAGTGGCCTAGAAATAATTACTTCATCCAACCCATGTAATACAGCATGACCAGCAGTCGAGCCTGGTCAATTTGAGGCTGGGGAGGCATGATGGGGGAGATGGAGAGAGAGAAATGAAGAGGGAAAGAAGGGGCAGAGCCACAAATTATGGGGGCCAGACTCCAGCGCCTGGGTGACTGATGTCCTCCTCGCTTTAGAGATGGCCTTTTGAGCACCAAGCCCTGATTTAGATAGGTACACAAAAACCTTCAACAGGTAGGTGCATGAATATGAATGACTGTATATTAAAAAGCTAAGAATAAGAACCAGCAACTGCCAATGTACAAATTAATTTCGACAAATGTTCATGTTGATCATGTTAAGCTCTCAGCTGAAGGCATGGTACGCTACTGGGATACATTTTGATTCCATGGATGTACATGCCTGTGTTCCTCAGAGCCTTGTTATCTATTTCAATGATGAATGAACTTCGTCATCGACTAATTTGTTTTTTTCAATTTGTCAACTAATCGCAATTACCTTTGTTTACACCTCTTTTGAACTTCTATTTAAGCAAAAGTCGCTGTGATATTCCACTGTGGTACACCGTGCATTTTTAAACAAGTGTATTAAAATAATGGCACATAATCCAGGGACATGCTGTGAAGCATGAACCATGAAACAGTCGACAGAAAGCGCCAGTTCTTTAAAAAGGAGCTCTTTATTGGTCCTTAAAACCATCAATGTACATATATGTATCTCATATAACTATATCTGATGGACACGCTCAAAGGTCTTTTGAATAATAATCCAAAACAATGCATTTAGTGTAGCTCCCTCTTTAGTTCTAGTTTTATTATCGGTACAGGATACGACGCACACTTCCCTACATCAATGGAAAAAAAAAATCACTGTAGTAGCTCAGATGTGACGTGTGTGACATCATTAAGAACAAACTGATATACCACAACAACAGTTAGCTCTGTCCAAACCGTCAATCCCAGCTGTTAGCTGGAGGGTGTCCAGTGTCACAGATCAAACACTGACCACTCTTTTATCATTATACCATGACATTGAGGGGATTTGGTCATCTTAAAAATACGTTATAATTGCAAACACATGAAGCCACACTTTTGAACACTGCACAATCCGTCGCGACTCGCGGAGCCTGGGGCGCGCATCAACGGCAGCGAGTCGGACCTCAGTCAGGAACCAATAACAGAAACAGAAATTAACATATCTTAATGTTTACCGAGATTCTGACAATTTCTCACTGCTTCTGAATAACAACTCGATGCCCATCCTGCAGGCCGTGTGTGTTTACAAAAACAATAACACGACGTGTTGATGCACAGGTTTGATGTCGACACATTTTTGTGGTCAACATTATTGATGACATATATATATATATATATATATATATATATATATATATATATATATATATATATATATATATATATTCCTTTCAGCAACATTCAAAATGTTTTTCAATGACAGCCCTTCGCAATCAATTGCATCCCCCTTCTTCCATGAAAGGCAACACATAGCCAGTTGCCAACCAGTGACATCATAGCAAACACAGCAAAGACAGTGGTGGGAGAGACCCACGCTGGGAATAAGCATAGGCACTTGTGCAAACTCAGCCTCTATGAGCGTCACAGGAAGTTACTGTGGAGTGACACAAATAAATGCAGCACTGCAGTGGCTGTCACAACTGGCATTGCAGGTGCAAATTTAATTAGTCAAGGTGAAGTCTCCCTTGTTGTCTGAGAACGGGGGGTTCTCGCCGTGCACGACTGTAAACACGAGCAATGTACTAATCAGGTGTCACCGCTGCATTTGATCAACCCGCAAAAACTTGTCATGAATCCTCTGCAGAGACTGGGCCGAGGGGAGAACAAAGGAAGGGAGCTGTCACCAGAGAACGTGGTGGTGCCGCTGGTGGATGAAGAGAGTCTGCCCATTAGTGGTCTCTGTCGTCTATCTTTCTGCCGCTCCGCATTCTGTCTCTCCCCTCCTTGTTTTCTTTCTTTCAGTACACTGCTCCGTACACAATGCAGCTTACTCTGTCTTGTCACGATGTATATGCATCCACTGTGAGGATTTCTTACCCGCTTACTTTTCAAACAAAGGGGAAAAAAAGTAGTTCACTTTTTGTTTAGCCTCAATAAACCACAGAAATAAAGAGATACTCGCTGTGCGCATTCTGTTTTATCAAGCGCTGCTTCAACTTCTCATGTTGAAAACCTCGAGAAGTACAGCAAACATGATTCTTTCCGCAGCTCTCAAACGGAGCGGGAACATTTAGATACAGTTTACCTTTGGCGATATTGAATGTATTAGCCAATTGAACCTCCTCAGAAACACAGGCGAGTGACAAGGCCCAATCGTCTTTGTGAATACCATGGTAACCGCGATTACAGGCGAACAAAGAGCAGACAGGAGGAAAGAATATTTAAAACCCGACTAGTGATACATAAATTAATTAAAGGACAAAAAAACAAGTGGAGAATTAAAGTTGGAACATCTGTCAGCGACTTAGCTTCCCAACGTAATACCAGTGTTAGAACATTTATACCCTTGAAGTTAATGATCCCCTCTTTAATTGACAGTCAAGAAAAACGGGCTGCGGCAGCATCCTGCCAAGGCACCGATAAGAGTGCCCCCCACCTCCTTCCCCAAAAATAAAATAGAAAAAAAACAGTTTAAAGAACCTTGGCACTAATCCCTATTGTCATCCCAGCGAAGCAGAAGGACTTACAAACACAGATAACTCCGCAGAAGCTGTCTATTTCTCATGAGTTATGGGGACAGCAGAGCTGCTGCGCTCCTCGAATCAGTCACTCAGATTAGCCCAATCCCTCTGTGCTGTCAGTCAACCGAGACACTAGCCTGTCAGCACATTTACATGAGTCCATCTCATATGTGACAATGCCCCCTATATGTGACAATGACAGTGAAGAAGGGGTCCACTTGCTGATATGTAGCGCTGGATTAAGCTCTTGGTGTCGTTGACGACAATTTCAAAAAGTCTTAGCCAGTGCTGTTATGCTATATTGGAGGCAGCGCATCTCCAGATGATTCACACGCACACACCTTCACTGAGTACGGCATGAAAATAAAAACTTCAGAGAACGGCTACATGGGGTGGTGTGTACAATCCCACAGCAGTTCATGCACGGTCACAATCCTGCTACTTAACATATAAAAAAAGACTGAAGGACATTGATCCATCTCGAAATGCAGACTACTTTTGTTTTCATGAAAAAAGGAAGGTTTGGGTATATGGTTTATTGCCATAAAAATATAACTTGGATTCATATACTGCATTCAAACAGAACAGTTCAACTTGGTCAACCCAGCATTATGAACCTTATTGGTCGTCTTCATCTTCTCCAGCTCAATTATTCTTCCTCTCCATGTATGAGCTGACCCTCTGATTTTAAATGTTTTTTTTCAGCACATGTTCTCTAAACAAACATCACATCACTGCCACAAATTTAGCCTGGGCAATCATTATCTAAATGCTGCTATATAATATCCACATACTGGTACTGCAGACTGGTTTCGGGGCCACATGTGACAGTTGAAGCACCATAATGGAAGGGAGTAGCAGCACCATAATAACCCTGGGGTTAGCAGGGGTTAGCGCTGATCATCAGATAAAATCAGAGTCTCTCTAACTACTGATGTCATCGGATGGAAACTTATTCAGTGTTTTCTTGAATGAAGGACATGATCTATTATTTATCTGGGTCAGAAATCAACTGATCTAAGCGCAATCTCATCAGGGGAGATGCACAGCTGAGTCTCAGTAAAATGCGAATAACATCCTATTCTCATGCCTTTTCACGGGCTGCAGTACAGTGCTTTGTAAAACTAGAAGTGGAGCGAGACCCGCCACGGTGACGCACATCACACTTCCATTTCACTTTAGCTACCACTCTTCTGTCACACATCACCCCTGGCAGTGCACCCGTTCCACCCAGTCTGCACTCTCCTCATCACCTCCTATGAGCCAAATAAAATCATTCAGTAATTTCAAAAGTTCTGATGTTCTCACTCTAAAAAGTGCAAGCTTCTTCAATGAGATGGTAAAGGGCTATTACACAAAATGAAGCTGCACAGGTTACATTAAATATTGTTATTTAAGTTCAATATTTATTATGCATAACAAATGACATTGAACTACAAGACAAATCGTCACAATGCTACTTTGCTCCAGTGCCGACCCTTTCGTTTGACTAGAACTTTAGAGACCCCTTGTCAAGAACAGACAGCTTTGACTCACGCTTAACTCATGAATGTTTTCTTCTTCTTTTTTTCTCTCTGCATAGAACTCAATTACAAAATGCAATTGTTTTTGCCAGTCATATTCAAGTATACTATTGTTGAACAGTAAAGTGACTATGATTGTTTATCTGGTTCTTAGACAATTGTTTTTTTGGCAATTGACAAAAAGTATAACACAAAATGAAAGTATTTTTCCGAGTAAATAAAAATGTCTCTTCTCCTCTGAATGCTGTTTCCAAGTTGCAGCTCCCAGATAGAAAATCATTGCCCAGTTTTGATCTGAGCTTTGACAAGTAGTAAGGACACATCCAAGGATCGAAGTGTGAGAGCTGGTCTGAGCGTTTGTACTTTTAAATAAATGTGAGAAGAACCCCAAAGGCACCTGGGAGCTCACAGAGTGCAGGCTGATTTTTTATGCTTCTGTGACTCAGTTGTCTTCAAACAGTCCAGCAACAAATGACAGTGGATGCCCTCTACATAACAGGGCCAGGGCAAGCATGACACAAGGGTTGACAACTGAACCTTCACCACACTCCCTAACCCCGGATGCCAGGGAACACGCACATACACACACACTGAAAACAGCCCAGACATGACCACTCACGAGCCCTTTCTAACCCCTCCTTGTGTTTTTTTTTTCTCTCTCCATCTCACTGGAGACAGCCCTCAATTCAGGACCATTTTAGCCCGGCGAGTGGATGTGACCCGCTGCCCCCCAGTCAAGCTCATCTGAATAAACAGAGCCAAAGAAGCAGGCGGAGGAGGAAAAATCTGCCTACATTACGAAAGGAAGCAGGAAGACGGGATTCAGCCAAGGGTGTGCTTTTCTTTTATGCACGTTTGATCAAGTGCTTGACAGCGCTGGTGGATGGAATTACGGACTGTTGAACAAAAAGTTAAAGTGTGTGTACTCCCGTGTGTGTATGGGCAACACAGTTTTGGATTTCCGCTGGGCATGTGACAAGCCCAGGGCATCACACCGATACGTACAACGCGCCACCCGCCCACCAACTTTAGTAGTGGTCCATCACTCTGGATGGCCAAGGGAAGTGCCATGAGAAGAGGTCAGACGTGTAGGCAAGAGGGAGGGAAGAAAGAAGTGAGGAGAGGAGGTAGAGGATGGAGGGAGGGCTGGTCAGGGGTTAAGTGTAGAGAAGACAGCGATGAAAGGCAACTGTCATGCACCAGTGCTCGCCCAGGAGCACCTGTCTCCAGAAGAACATGCAAAGTGTGCCGGTCACGTCCTGACAATACCCCCTCTTTTTTCGCACGCACATCTCAACACACATACGAGCACGATGGAAGAGGGCTGATGCTCCACCATTGGAAAAGGCATCGCGGCGCTGACAGCATGCCAGTCAAGCTGTCATTGGCTTCTTCGCATATGCAAGGAAAAGTTAGGCTGATGAAGAAAAAACACGAGAGGGCTCAGAGCAAGAACCACTGAGACATGAACAGACTACCTGAAGTGAGCAGACACTTCTGAGACACTTGATGCCGAGTAAATGCTGGAACGAGCAAAACAAAAGGCTCCACACCCTTTAAAAAGCAATATTTTGTCAGAAGTTAGATCTCAAAGTTTGTTCCAGAACTAGGCTATAAAATTACACAGTTACACACAATTTGGGGGGAAAAAGCATTTGTCATTAATACATTCATAAACTGCTTAAAATATTTTGCATGTGCAAGTCATAGCATGTATTACATGTCAGTTTAAACCCAAAACAAATAATACTACATTCATATTGTATTCATTAATATTGTAATTCATCATTTGTACGATGAAAACTCCTGACTTACAGTAGCATCACATGGCTTATCACCACTGCACAGTCAGAGGTTAGATATTTCAGATGCGAAGAAATAAGTCTTTAAGAGATTTCAGCATTGTTGTAAAGGTCACCAGTCATCAAAGATTGTTTTGGTCTGAAGTACGGCTCATGCAGTTTTGAAAACTCACTTGAATGTGTGATATTAAATCAGGCAGTTTGAGCCTTTCGCTTTCATTCAACTCACAAATAGGGGCACCGGTCTGAGTAATCTTGGTATCAGCTTTTACCCAAATTCAGTCATTGGGATCCGAGTGGAAGTGAAAAAAATCTGTGAATCGGTGCATCCAACGCACCTCCTTCCCAGCTCAGTCAGTAATTTCACATTTGTACGATCAAAAGCAGCTAGAATGGGAAATGCTAAGCATAGACTATATCGACCTATATCATATGACTCTGTAACCACTGGTCTATATTACAGGCCCTCAACAGAAAGTGAAAATCCGCAAATCAGGAATATGTCTCACTGTTCACATTATCCAAATAACTGAAAAAAAAACAACTTGTGTTTGCGTTTGAGGTCCACCTGCACGCACTTATCACCTCACATTCAGGCGTGAACGACTGCTTACACCTACATCTTCAATAATGCTTATTCTTTTATGAACAAACACAATAAAAATAACTAACATGAAATCCAGCAATTTGCTGAAATATTAAGCCAAAAAAGACCTGTATCTGGCAAGGTGAACTGTGACCTAGGAAAGGACCACTCTGTTAGTTATGATGAAACACAGGAATTAATATTTTAGAATAGTGTTCTATACATTATTGACATGTTGGTGAAATGACTTACTATTATGCTTTTCCAAACAATATACTGTAATTGATGATTTGTCAGAACTGTATTTAGATAACTGATCATTCACACTCAAATTTACCAAACTGCATGTTTAATTTACTACTATAGATTAGAGTGAGCATACTTTAAAAAAACAGACATAATATAAAGTAAAAAATAAGTGAATGAATAAAATCCACAGACGTTTTTCATGATTGTTCTACAGAAGAAGCAGACTATTCTCACCCGCTAGCTGTGCCAATGGCATAGCTCCATCCTGACTCACTTCCTATTTATGTTCAGCCATTTAAAAGCAATAAGCCAGGTATTTTTACACACTTTCATTGTTCATGTTTATGGCAAAAGGCTTATAATGTTCAAATTAGCAGCTCGTCGTTACAAGGCCTCGTGAACCTGGACTCCAGCAGCTTTCCTCAAAGAACAGTTTTGGACTTTGCATTAAAACCAGATGTTGGCCAACAAGGTAGAACCAGGTGTTTTCCTTTCGTGCAAAGGTGAGTCATTCCTAAGAAAGTAAACTGATAAATTAACAGTGCATGTTTTAGTCTTGGTTGCTGGCAGAGATTTTCTTTTCTTTAATAATAGACCATAGAAATTGTAAACTGTGCGTGAGTAATACTGTTTGAAATTGAAAAGGCCTGTAAAAGTCAATAAACCATCATCTAGTAAGTAAGTGTAGTCTGGTAAATTAAGTTCAGTTAAACAATATATGTCTGAAAAGGTTCAGATGAACCATTATCTTTAGAATATTGACATGCATGAAGATGTAAATAGAGACGCCTGGTGCAGGGATATAATGCTTTGTAGTTGGGATGCACCACAATGAAAAGTGTTGGCCAAAACTGAAAAACAAAAATGAGGTAACCAAGGCCAAAAACTGAAACTCTGAAAGAACTATTATCCGGACCACTACATTCACAGCTTAACACTCATCAAGGCATTGCAAACACATGGATCAGGATTCAGCTTCACATAATACACTGGTGACAAAATTATGAAAATATTTCTTTAGCACTGGCATTTCAACAATGGACTTTATAAAATGAAATGAAATTCAAGAGGTCAAACTTTACCCTGTCATGAGTGACTGCCATGGCACATATATGAACTGTAGGCATATGTGACAGCGAGGGTGCAAACAGAGGACACAAATATACTGTTTTATTCTGACATCCAAATTACTTATATGGTATTTCTATTGCAGCACGGAATAAGTAGTCACAATGAAGTGTGGATTACTTGAATAGATCTCAGTGTGCTGACAGACTGAGTCTTCCTTTCATTATTTCACTCCGTGGTCAGTCTCTTAGCTCAGACTGACTCAGAAGACGTTTTATTGCTGCAGTTAAAGAATAAGGTCTGCGACAGATATATCAGCAGAGCAGGTTACCCGCATATGATCCACTCTTGTGACTTGCATAATAACAACAATCACTTTTTGCCCTTGTTGTTTCAGTACTGAAGGACTTTTTGGTAGCCCAATTTTTGGCCCATCTGCAGTTTATATGGCGGGAAGGTTTTGGTCCTCAAGTCTAAATCTTTGCGAGGCATCTGTGTATACTCTAGATTCCAGGTTAAACTCTGTAACGTGTCACCATCTGAAGTTTTATCACCACTGCATATGAACTGTTCAGACTGTTTCAACCACAGATGGAGAACACCAGTGACTACTCAACAGTTGTAAGAACAAGAAGCATGTGACAGACCCTTGCAGAAAAGGAGATCTCTAATCACCATGCATTGGAGAATGAAAGCGTGGACTCCAACAAAGCACAAGTCATTCACCTCAACAGCTGACAGTCGGACACCTGACAAAAAGGCGCAAATGCACAGAGGTCTTCTGAAAGAAGTTGAGGCCCGGAGCTGCAGAATTCAGCAAATGTTTCTTCTACTCTGTAGCCACCAGAGGCTTTCCAGGAAGGATGAAGAACGAAAAATGCCACCAACACTGGGAAAAAACACTTTTGTTTTGTGAAGGTGGTGGCAAGATGGAGCAGGAAAACATTGACCAACCCCAATGAATGGAGTACACCTTCTGTCAGAGACTCATCACCTCCTGGATTTCTAGTTGACACTTGAACACGTGAGGAAACAGCTTGCTTACACTATAGCATTACTAGATTCAGTACCACGCGGCTGCCTGGCAACACATACATGAGATGTGTGACTGGACTGACTACAGAATTTAAATCAGGTTTACCTTGTCATTGAATTTAGAAAAAATCAAGATAGATTATTGAAACTGTATGTATTGTCATTCGGCCAAACTTTATGAAAATAAAGTCATTGAAAAAACATATTAAGAACCTTGTAATAAACCTTTGACTAAAACTTCCCCTATCTGACATGGTTAGTGAGTTTGTTAAGATGCACACAGGCATTGACACAAAAACACAGATATGGACAAAGATAGCCTTGCGTGTCTAATGAACCCCCAGGAGGCTGTTGCCAGGGTGTTTGAGGTGAGAGGGTCAGTCCCATGTTTATTCAGCAGCATCCAAAGAGCCACCACCATCTATTGATTGAACTGATTATTCCTTGTCTCTCTTGTGATGGGACACACGCTTGACAGATGAACCCGGCTTGAGCAGGTCCAATTCACGGTAATCTCATCGAATCTGACGGCTGATTTGGCCGCACTGTTAGCGTGAGCCACATGGTGGCCTTGTTTGCGAATGTACCCTGACATCCGTGGCTAATGGCTCAACAGTATGATGAGGCGCTCGGCGGGGGCTGTCAGATACGTGAGCTGTCAGGAGCTGTTGAGACAATGAGAGACAATGAGTATCTGCGTCCGTGGGAGAAATCCACGCAGGTGGTCAATTGGACGACCGACTCGTGAAGAAGATCCATCCATCAAGCTTCAAAATGAGCAAAGTATATGTGATATACCAACAGTCCTATGGCAACATCTGAAAACAAACCTCGCTAATTAACTTGACAACAAATATACCACCAATAATTATGTCGTATCTGACACTGTCAGTGTGGATTTAAGTGCCCTGGCAGAAACCTGTTTATTATCGCACAACCTGCTGAAACGTATATGACCCATCAGTTTGAGAAGGGAGATGGAACTGGACAGCCTTATGACTGGATGATGCATCACTGTGTCACCTCTTGTTTGCCTAGTTCTGCACCGAACTAATAACCTCCACCTAAAATGTCTGTCTACAGTAAGTACATAAAATATGTGCTAATTTGAAACTTCATAGAACAGCATGCGTGTTATTATCACTGCAGTTAAACTAGTTTACTATAACTAATAATAATTTAAATTAGAGTCAGTATACCTACTGTATTCAGAATCAAATTCTATGAGCTATTAGCTTTTACTTCTTGACGACTGTGTCATTACCACAGCATTATAGCAAATCATTCATATGTGCTTATTTTTTAAGTGTTATGGTGAATAAAGAAAATATTTGACACTAAAAATGATTTTTTTAAAACCTCTTCCTCTAACAAAAACAGGTGACTAGCAGTATCTGTATCTTAACAAGCAATATATGGTTGTATTAGTATAATACATTATATGTACAACACTTTATTTAGATCATGAGATGTGTGACTGGACTGACTACAGAATTTAAATCAGGTTTACCTTGTCATTGATTTAAATAATACCAATCCTTGATCACCGGATTGGTATTATTACTATTATTATTATTATTATTATTGTTGTCATTCCTTTAAATATTGTTGTCAAAAACTACATAATTTTGTTTTGTTTTGTTTTGTTTTGTTAAAACTATTAGGGATGATGGAATAAGGCCTTTTTTTTTTAATTTTATGAAAACACCCAGTGGCAGCCGTAGAGTATTAAATAACCTTTACATATATATATATATATATATATATATATATATATATATATATATATATATATATATATATATATATATATATATATATACATATATATATAATTTTTTTTTTTTCTTATATATGTATATGTATTTTATTTATTTATTTATTTTTTTTTTTTATTTCAAGACATCCTTCTCCATCTCTTATGCTATTGGCAGGGCATTGTACTCCAAAACTGTGTTAGAAACACACCCATAATTGTTGCTCATCTTGAAGTCAGAGGTGTAATCTGCTTGTGTAAAGTAGAAACTACATCAGGCTTCAAATTTGTAGCTAGGCTTGTTTAAATGCTGCAATACTGCTCGTTGCAATTTTGGCGCCCAAAGTGTTAATCTTCATGAAAAACAGCGCTGGTCACTTGGGAGTGGTCAGTGGCTCCACTCTGCACCAAAGGTTGGTGACTCCGTCGCACATTTACTTGTTATTGGATTTTAGGAAATGTTTGTGTAGTTTCCTTGTAGCTTTAGTTCTTTGGTTGTACGTAATGTGCATCCAATGATATGTACTGTTGAAATACATGACGAAATGTCATTTTCAAAAATGTTACGGCACAATGTGAATGTTGCACTGACGCTCGATTTGAATGAAATCGAAATCACACTATCCTCCACACACATCGCAATTCACTTTATTCCTAAAAGCGTTCAGCCCTGGTATGCACAATCTGTTTTTCCCATTCTGCTCCGATCACAAACCAATTACACACCCTGGACATCTCACAGACCAAGAGACAATGCAGACGAAGCTGTTAAAGTTGATACCCTTCCAGATGCAAACCAAATGTGGACACCGTGAACCTTTAAAATCATCCATTCAACGCAGGCTGCTGTAAAAATGTCTAACTGAAACCAAGGAGAGAGCTGATAGCGTTGTGCACATTTATCATCATTTCTCAGGTCGATTGAGCCCACAAGTGGAAAAACATCTGAAAGATAACATCATGTGCCTTATGCTTCTAGTCCCATGGAAATGTGGAATCAAGGTGTCTTGCACCTTCAATCATTAGCTCCCCAAAATAATTTAATCTTAACTTAACTTTTTCTCCATCCACATGGTCCTAAAAAAGGAAGGCATCCTGGTACAGAATCTTCCGTACTACTCAAATCACCTCAATTTAAACCCATTTTTCACAGAAAAGGAACATCTTTGCTGCAACAATTAAAATGCCACAACCTGGAATATAAAAGTGACTGAATGAATCCATCCGATTGGCGATAAACCAATACACTGAGTGTGTCAAAAGCTAAAGCAGCCACCAAAAAACAATCTTCCTCGACATGTCAACGATCCTGATGCACAAAGCAAAATAAAAACTGCTATGTCTTCAGAATTCTGAGGTTGATCATGTGAAAACACCACAGCAAGCAGAAAACTCATGGAAGTGGACATGTATATGGTGGTTTTCTGTGTGTTTTTCAATGGAGAAATCCCAGACAAAACATCATAATGACTGACAGGAGCAGTCAGTCCTCACGAAACTGAAGTTTGCGCATCCCACCAGGACATTTGATGGGACAAACCAGGTGCACACGGCTGCAGATGATGAGATTTGCGTGTCATGATTGAAAACTGGTGTTTTTCTTGTCATCAACACTGGCCACATCACACACATTTTCACTCACTGATATTAAAAATATGTGGTGTTGACACTGCTAATGTGTTAGACCATTTAAAACAAAACGCAAACTGCTGCTGATTTTGTCGATGAAATGTTTACTTGAGCATAAAAGCATAAAAGGATCAAGACAAGTGAGGATGTGGACGCTGGAGAAAAACCCAGAGTGGCAGACTAATCAGCCCCTTCCAATGTCGACATGGCAGATCAATGAAAGACCCCGGGCCTCAGGCCTGAACCATATTACACACCAAAAACTTCATATTCATTCATTGATTTTGCTTTTCCGAATAGTACATCATTGAACTCCAATGGGAACGAAAAATAGAAGCCGGGACTGAGGTCAACCCGTGTATGGTCGAGCATGACGCATTATTGATGGGTCACGGGGAAAGAAATGACTTAATATCTGGATCGATAACAATGTTTCCCAGCAATGACAGGCTGGTCCAAATGGAAATGTATAAATACATCTTCTAGGCTGCTGGAGTGGCGTGAACGAACAGGGCTGAATGCCCCCCCTTAAGGTAAACTCTTTGATTAGCCAAGGCCAAAGGTGACTGCTGATGCTAGTATGCCACACTTCCAATAGCTCAAGGACGCTAATGCACACAGGGGCCCTGTAAAGAGGGCAAGAATGTGACAGGACGCACGCCCTGGTGCAGCCCAGAGCCAGTGGCCTGACCCTTCTTTTCATTTGCAATAATGTTGGGGCCTGACGTATCTACTCCCTGTCATGTTCATATAATACTTACAGCTAATTCTCCAGCAAATGACTCCCTTATTACGGCATCATAAACATTTCTGTAACCAGAATGTTAAGAACGACAGGAAGGTTTTAACCATCGTATATTGTCATGAGCCGATGATGAAGCAAATGGTTTCGTAATGTGACCCAATATGCAATTACCTATTCATTCGATATCAAATTCAGCCTGAATGTGACCATTCAAAGACGATTAGGTGCTTCTCCCGATGTATCAATGGCCGCAATTTTCAGCCGAGCTAATGTTAGCAACAAAAATACCTGGCAGACATCTGCCTGTTGGACTGGTGACCAGAATCACCTTGAGCTTGAAAGCACTGGTGTCAAGCTGATCCACAGAAGAGCTGCAGTGGGTGCGGGCTTTTGTTCCAACCCTGCACGTGCATATAGGTTAACCAAATATGTGGATATTGGTTAAATAGGGCTGCAACGATTAGTTGATGTCATCGACGTCGACGACAAAATTTCGTACACGTCAAAATCTGTGCGTCGATGCGTCATGTTGCTGTTGGTGTAAACACACGCGGGCCGCAGGATGGGCATCAAGAACTGGTTGTCATTGAGAAGGAGTGAGAAATTATCACATTCTCTGGTATCATTAAGATACGTTCATTTCTGTTCCTTTAATTCTCCAACTGGCTGCCGTCGCTGCGCGCCCATGGCTCCGCGTCACCACCTCTCCTGCTGGCAGACTCGGTCACAGTCACGGAGGAATTTGAGCGGCAGTGGGTTGTAGTGTTCTTAAGCGTGGATTCATTTTGTTTGCGAAGATAACGTGTCTTAAGAATGAGCAAACGCCTTCAACACCATGGTAGAAAGATGAAAGAGCGTTCCGTGTTTGGTCTGTGACGCCACACACTCTCGAGCTAACAGCTAGCATGTCGATAAATAGGTCCAAACATTAATACATAATTGTGATTAGCCCTCTTGATAAGTTGGAACAAAAACCTTCAACCACAGTGGCCCTTTCAGGACCAGTTTGAGACCCCTGGTCTAAAGACTTGATGAAATATGACAACGCAGAAGCCATTATTATTTTGGCATTTTCATTTCATTTCAGCAGAGAGGTCAACCACAACCATTCTGTCATCCCTATCTGGTACTGTGGTGCAAATGCCAAAGACCAAAACAGTTTTACCATCATTATACATTGCGCAGATCAGAAGGTGAGCCTCGGCTCTCCACCATGTCCCCGAAACATTATCATCTCAAGGACATTTATGCTCTTCATGCACTACATATAGAGCAAAAACCAGCTCATGAACACCGCAAAATTACTACAGTACTTAAACCAGACGAGTAATTACACAGGAAAAAAAAAAAACAATGTTGGAGATTTTCCCCACTTGTGTTTTTCTTTTACTATCATTAAAAATAGCATATTTTAAAAAGACAATATCTTCATTAGATGGCAATATACGGACTAAATAAACCACTATATTTTGCCCCGCTCCTCATAGCCGAAAGTGAGCCGCTGTAAATCCAGCTTCTAACAGCACAAGAGCGGCTGACTCTTATTTACAGCACAATTACAGGGAACAACAACCATCGTCACAGCTTCCCTCGCTCAACAGCAGCCAATGGAGCCATAAAGTGGGAGGAACCAAATCATTGCCTGCTCCTTAATTAAATGAAAGCTGTTGGGTTCATTTGCCTGCCGTCTTTTTTTTTTTTCCGACAGCAAACTGACCGGCCCTCTCTTCAAGACCTCCCAGACGCCATCCCTGCTCGGCCCTAAATCATGAGTGGATAAATGGGCCAGTGGGTCCCCTGTCGGCCTCCCAGTGGCCACCCGGCGGCGAGGCCAGGGCAGGGGATGTGGTGGATCGACACCTCACCAGCGATAAGTAATTCTGTAGAGGATTAGCAGCATGATAGCCTGATCAATACTGTGTGCTTAGGCCATTAGGAATGCAGCGAGGAAATGACCCCCTCCGGTAATAAAGTAGGGCATCAGGGTTCTCCTTCATTTGCCAGCTCCATTAGTGTAATGGTATCATTATCTGCCACAGCCGTATTTTTTGGAGGTCTGGCTTTCCCAAAGTCCTGTCGGTGGGGGTTTGATGAAGCTGTAAGAGCCCCCCCGTTGTGTGTGTTCCTTTTTTTGGCCGTTCCACACGAGGCCAAGGTGTAAATCCAGCGCTGCTGGAGCTTATGGGATAGTCAGCCTCAGGTTTCTGCGCCCATGCTTTATGCCACCATCCAACACTATTTCTCCATTATTGGCCCATTAATAGAGCGTGCAGCGTTGAGCTTGGGTTAAGAGGGAGAGAAAAGATGGTGGGCCGAGTGCAAAAGTGCTGAATGAGCAGAATGTGACACCCCCCCCTCCCCTTGCTTAAACACCAGGTCTGACATGACAGGACGACAGCATTAGTCGCCATAAATCGTTTCCCTTACACTAATTCACAAGCTAACATTTTGTGGGCAAGAATCGATTAACCATGTCTGGATGTGTGGCCACATAATCAGCTTTTACCTTGCTAGTTGTTAATTTAACCGAATGGCCAAGGGAAACACAAACCATTTTAATGAGTGTTCGGAAATTAAAATCCCTAAACAGCTTGCACAATGTGCCACTACCAGAACAAACCAATGAGGCTGATCTAAGCAATGAGCTGGGCTGAGCCCAGGACCTCACAACATCTGGTGACCCTGTGCGATCATTACTTAGCCTGCTGCTCACACACACACACTTCCTGTTTCGACACAGCACTTTATACTTGTCATCGCTCTCCAAATGGTGAGCATGCATCAAAGACAGCATTAGAGTTAAAGGACGAGGTCAGCGTTGTGCGCGCACTTGCCAAAACATGAGCAGAAACCATCCTGTGCTGACAAGAACAATATAACATTGTGAATGTTGAATACGGCGTGTGGATGGTGTGATGGGTTTTTATCTGTTTAAACACGGGACACTTCAGTATTATTTGGAATATCAATAAATATCACTACGCTAGTCGAATCTCTGATTCTGGAGAATGACAGTAGAGAGGTTTTTGTTCAGTTCATGAAACAGTCAAGCACAGCACATTTTAAAAAGTGTGTCAGCATTTATCTCTCATCAGCTTTTCTGATCCCAAACTCCAATAATACACAGCGAGATTCCCTGCAGCATCATCCAAGTCACCGTCTTAACTGTATCATTGTCAAATCACAATTCTGACAAAAACAGGCCAGAATCTGGGCAGCTCGGGAAGCATGTACTTATGTTGGATCCACGTTTGCTCGTGCTCTTCTTTTTTTATTTATCTACAGAGAGAGGCAGCTAAGCCATTAGGTCTGTGCCGTGCTGCCTGAGTGCCTGAGGGCCAGCTGGAATGAGTTCTCTCTCTGAGCCGCTCATCTGGCCGCCATGGCTGCTTTCATAAACAGGAGGAACCACGTCCTACATAGTTTCACTGCTGTCTAACATGATCCAAACACATGTGCCACAGCAGACAGCATCCAAGTCAGGAGATAAGAGGAGAAACAGATGGAACAGTCAACAGACAGAAAGATACACAGATGACTTAAGGCAAAGAAAAAAAAAAAAAATCAGGATGCCCTGGGCGTTGCAAAGTCGTTTCCTTCCTTACAGTCAAGAGTTCCATCAAAGTTATGCTGAGGTGAAATATAAACCAGATAAATGGACTTAAAGGTAGCTGCTTCTTTCAAGTTATTGGGATCTAATAATCGACTTAATATACACAAAGACACTGGCACCTCACCATGACGTGGATGAGCTACATTTAGTTAGATGGACAGTGATTCCATACGTGATGCGACTGAACAATTCGAGCAGTTTGACTTTACTTAGTAAATTGTGTTTTGCCAGCTTTTACATACTCAGGGAACAGCATTGAAGCCATTGCATTTGCAGTCAAATTGAAAACATGGTAAGTTTTAAGTGAAATGAAAACAAAATTACACATACCATTTTTATGGGACTTCACACGGATTAGTCTTTTTATATTTTACATTTTGTTTTTAAATCAAGTGAACAATTTATAAGTGCAGATGTGCAACATGATAAAAAAAAAAATTACACCACAACTACAGCTTAAGTAATATAGCACATCCGAGTATAAATAAGTATAAATAAAATATATTATCCCATTAGTGGCATTTGTAATACATTTTTTAAAATAGTAAAACTAGTATACCATGTATATTGGCAGAATTTCATGACTACTTTTGTTTGTTTTTAAATTTAAATTTAAATCGTCATTGCAATGTAATACACCGTCAATTTCGAATGTCTACGGCTGCAATTTTAAACCCTTATCTTGCGTTTGCTTGTGTCGGTGGTGTCAAGCATGAAGCAAGGCCGGCTCCATTGTCAATGTGATTGTGAGGATGTGTGATTCAAAGCCATACCAGATCCACTTTGCTTTACCTCGACTGACTCCCTGCCGGTGAGATGCATTACACTCTATATTAACATGGAAGCAGTGTAAATGCAGAAAGAAAAAGAAGCTCCATGTGTCAGAGTTTGCGGGGTGGCCCTAAACTCAGGGACAGTGACAGTTTAAACTTTAGTTCCCATGTTCTACAATACCTCTCTGTAATTTTCCAGTGAATAATAATTATAGTACATGCTTACAAGAAGAGTTTTTCTTTATACAGTTCAACCATCAAATAAAGATGTGTTATTCATGCCAACACATGCATTTCATCTCATCTCCTGACTTACTGAGTTTTTATGCGGACTGAATCATATTTCCTGCTACAGATTACACATACTTTAAAGAAAAAAGAATACAGTACAAATGCAAAAAGAAATATAACTTAACAGCTGCTTTCAGTTTCACACAACTATGTTACAATTAGTTTAAGATGAACAAAAAAACTGTGAAACAATATGAATCCCATTCATTTATGTTCTTCCTTGCTTTCTTCCACTCACACAAACCCTCACAACTAGGAACAATGCGGAGTCATTGGAAGGGCGGAAATCCTGAAACGTGCCTACACACAGAGAGCCTCAAGGTGGAATCTAACTTTGCTAACGAAAAACACATACATAAAAAGTCATGCAAAGTCTTTGTTCCCAATAAAAGCAGGGCCCACAAAAGCATGACCCCAACCAAATGACTCACTTCCATAACACTGAACCCATGCGATGAAGCACGACACGCATATCACAAGCTGATTCTCAACAAAACAACATTGTGCGTATGAATAAACAAACCATGCACAAAGTAAATGAGTCATGCGCGTAGCATTTTATTTAAATTACAGACACACACAACAAGAGTGGAATGTCCACACAGATTACCTTATAAACACTGATAACATGAGGTGCATATCAACCAAAACCAACTGTCGACTACATTGTAGAACATTGATTCGATGAAGCTCAAGGTCCACAAACAAACAAAAAGTGGAACTGAACCGATGCACTTTTAGGCAGAAGCCAGTCCATAAATCAGCAGTTAACCTCATAAGTAAAAAGGCCTTTGACACTTCATCACATCACTGCAGCAGCCTGACTTCAAACCAGTGGTTTGAGACACCATCTGAGCATCCTTGAAGTGGCAGCAACATGTGCTAACTATGTGTTTGCGGGGAAAAAGGGGGGGAAAAAACTGAAAAGAAAGCGTTGCAAATCGATGCATGTGTTTATTGGTTAATGTCGCCACAAGAACTGACTCGCTTCTCAGCATCTTATCAGATGGGAACGCACCTAACGGTACACGCGATGATGCGCTTGTTTGGGGCAGAATGTTGGGAAATGGACACACAAAAGAGCAAAGAAGACAATGTGAGGTATGCGCTGATATTAGCCACTTTGCAGACGTCAAAATGCATCCAGCAGCACAACACCAGGAGCCAAAGACATTCACTCAGGCACAGGGCCGAGAAATATGCCAGAGCCATCGGAGAAAAACGCTATCAATACCTTTCTTCTCTTCTCCCTCTCACTGTCACCCGATCTTTTCATCTTCCTGGACTTGTGTTTACACCGAGTCGCATTCCGACCCTGTGGTTGTGGGTATTGTAGTCCGCGGCGGACCAAGATCAAACCCACAGTAGAAGACAAAGCGCCTTAGAACGTAAAAACGCAAATGGCGTTATTATCAAATAACAACCACTTCAAAATAAGTAGAGAAACCTTCAATCCAACGACGCGGATGCCGCAAGAATCCAAACGTTTAGGTTATTAAACTACATATTCCATGATGGCCGCGAGGTCAAAGCGGAAGTGACGTTGCTGAGTTCCAGATGTCAGGCAGCGCCGCTTCAGCGCAACTATCACAAAACAGTGATCCTCCACCTGTTACATCCCTGAGATCAGATCGGTGTTAAATTTGGGGCGTTTAAAATATATTTTATAAATAATTATTCATCTGAATAATATGTTTCAAAAAGGCGTTTTAAATATGAACATTTATAATCAGCGGTCCAAATGCATATACTGAGATGAGAGCGAACACTGTTGCATGCATGATGCGTGATGCATGGTGTTTGTCTTTTTTGGAGTTTTTAGTGTTGTTAGTGTGTGTGTTGATGTGATTTATTAACACGAATTATGTTTTCTCTGCTATTGCTTCCCTTTTTTTTCATTTTTACAAAATAAAAACAAAAGTATGAAGCTGATTTTTTGTTTTTTTAATTCAAGTAGTACATAATATCTATTATACAAAGTTCATGGGTTAATGTGTTGTGTGGACATATTTTGGATTATAACGACAGTAATAATAGCTGCATTATTCAAGCTATAAATACATATTTTTTTTTGAAAGTTCTGTGAGATATTTTTCCCAAATTTCTCTTTTTCACGTTTGATTTTGGTGAATGATTCTATTTTTCCCTTTTTTGTGTGTGTGTGTTTTAACACAATCTAAATTGAAATCAACTCAAACAAATTGAGGTGGCAAACAACAACACATTTCCTGGTTTATCTGTAGGACTGGTTAGTCCATGTCGACTATTTTGTCTGCAAGTCTGCACTTGTCTGGTGTGGATACATTGGGCCTACATAGCCCCTGAGTTATAAATGCAAAGGATCATGCCTATATCTGGTGGAAAAGATCTCTGCAGCTATGATGGCTATGAACGTCTGACATCTTGTAGGGAAAATAGCCTGCTTTTTACGTTTCTAGTTCACAGTCTGTTCACAGTCACCTTTGTATGGCTCAGTCTGTGGAGGGTGGTTGTTGTGCCACCTAGATTTTCTGAGTTTTTCCCCAGATTTACATTCCTCTTTAAGACAGTTACACAGGTGTATGATAAACAAAAATATGATAAAAAAATTAATTCTGTTTTAATGGGGCTGTTCCGCAATTGGATGATCAAGGAAATCATAGTGCCCGAGTAAACAAGTCAGAGAGACAAGATGCTTGCGCCACCTCAACTGACAACTGTTGATGTGGCGTAGCAGCTGCATTTTGAGTCTCCCCCAGACTTGGAGGTTGTCGCCCTATTTCAAGCGCTGTGCTTTTTATTTGTGATGACAACAAAAGCAATAGTCATGCGAGCCAAAAACTTCTGCATCCTGTTTACCCTTGGGGGAGCCATCTTGGACTGCGTTCTCAGGGTGGTGAGGATCAGGCGGCACCACGCCAAGGCAGAACTGGGAATTTCCCAGGTTTGTTTATGGTTTTCTTTTTTGGATTCTTTTCACCTTAGTTAAACAATTTGCATAATGATTGACCAGAAGTCTAAATGACTGTAGGCGCTGCACCGTCTGTCCATCTCATTCCAATGTATTTCTAAAGTGATAATATTGTAATGCGGGGAAAATCACAAAAGGAGCAACTTGCCAGGGGTCTGCACTCTCTGAGTATGTTAAGAATTGTGCTAATTCAATTCTGGGAAGTTGTGTAAGAGATGCTACATACAATGTACTGTACCATATGATAAATGAATTAATTGAGTAATTACTCAGTAACTGTCTGCTCTTATGACAATCATCACCATTCCAAAAAGGGGACATTCCCCCAGTCTCCTGAAACACATAACATCACATACATTCCTTTGCCATCGTCCACCTTAAATGCCCTGTTAATAAGCTTCAGAACCACAGCTCTATTTCGGTAAAATGGACATGTAAGCATCATCACCATAATATACCAATATTATAAGTTGCAGATTTCACGTTTTTCTGCATTTGTAGAGTGTGCAATGTGAAACGGTGCCAGTTTTATTAAAGGAAACTCGTGCTTTGAACATGCGCCAGCTCACGTCCAGCCAGCCTTCTTTCAAACCCATGCATAAATCTCAAATCCAGGTGCTCATCTGCCAGTGTGGGCTTCAACCATGTCAGTCCTTTCAACTCAATTCGGGTCATGAACGAGCTCAATAAACACAAGCTATCGCTGAGGCTGGATTTATGTCTCGGCCTCAGTCAGGGTTCATCCAGATTTCTCTTAACATGTTCTGAATGGTGCAGAAATGTGCCCTGTCTGGTGTTGCCGACATCGCACATGTTAAATACATGAGAGATTTTCACGGATGAAGCAGCCGCGATGATGGAAGGGAAACAGTCCGAAACACCTGCTACATATTACCATAACAGACTTTGATCAGTGTCTTCATTAGTTTCCTTTGTAATAGTGTTCTTTCTTTTATGGTAGAGCTGACCCAAGTGGTCCAGCCACAGCGATTTAACGCACGTTTCTTTCACCTGTCTTGTAAAATGCTCAAAAGCTCCCCGACTTTCAAAGTTCTGGAATCCCTCTCTAATAAACAGAAGGGTTTCTTTTGATACCTATTTATAGCCTACATTTCCTTCCCCTTTTCCTGCTCTTCCGAGAAGAGCTTGTTTTTAAAATAGCCTTGATTCCTTCTATGAAAACTAAACCCATGTGCTTTGAGCTCAACAACCACAACATCCACCCCTTGTCCCCCACTGGCCCATACATAGACAGCGTCGATCACAAACAACCCATAGAGTGTTGTAGATATATATTTCCATCCAAGACGCTTTCCACAACAAAACATTACGTTATATTCCGTTTATTTGTCAAACCATCTTTCACGTAGCAAGACCATCATCTTCAGGGGAAACATTTCCGTTGTCCAGAGATTCCGCATCTCAGAAATAGTGTGCAAGATATAGAGTCTTCAGTGGCAGGTAGGTTAAGTGACATGTACAGAAATCCCATCCGAGGCTTGACTTTCTATTCCACTACTGCAAGTCTAAGAAGTTATTTCAAAAGTACATAAACTCATTTGTGCCGACAAGAGATTTTAATTCTCATCTACCATTTACAGAACAACCCCTTTATGGTAACAGTTTATAAACTATCATATGTAAACTATGATGAGATTACATCAAGTGTCAGCTTTATAACATCAAAACGCAGTCCAGGCTTACTCTACTTGTGAGTAGATGTGGTTGACAGCTTGTCTCTGTCAAGAAGACAATTGTACTGGAGGCAGAGCATTCCTGCTTCTCTGCTGCTATGCCTGTTTAGTTTCACATAAAACCTGGCAGCATCTAGTAAGAATGTGTCCCACATTATCAATTGCACATCCAAAGACTTGAATACAGTTGCCCTCTTCAACTTCAACGATGACCAATCATGTTAAGAGAGGAACATTTCATACTCATCTTCAACCACTTGATCTATCATCAGGGACCATCAAAAGCATCCCTTCAGCCAGTAAGAATAAAGAGATCCAAAAGTCAGTGAATACACAATCTGCCTGTCTGGTATTTGTTTTGCTTCATGGTTTCCTTTCCGCTGGATGCGTTTGAAAACACAGCCATGTTGCATTCTGTGATCCAAACGAACAGACCTCTTAAAATGTGGAGATACATCAGCTCGACGTTGAGTCTCATGTGAAAGACAAAGGGTCAGATGTGAGTTACACTGAAATGGTCTGCTTTGCTTTAAGATAGTTGGTCATCCTACTGTCCTTTTCAAGGTCCAAGCACTGTTCCAACACAAGGCCACTCGCCTACAGATACTACCCCAGTCATCCTCACATTTTTCTGACCACTGGTTCTCGACAGTCCTTAACTTCCCTTGCCATGTTGTCTTACTAATGGTGCCCTATCTTCAAACATAATTTCACTGTAACAGCAGGTGATACTTTTTAGAATGTCAAAGTAGACGTATAAATGATTAGAAACAGTTGGACGGCTGTTGTTGAACGTTGAGGATAAGCGCATCCCATATCACATTCTATTGAAGGGATCCATCCCTGCTTGTTTCAAGGGCTTTCGGAATGAAATAGAAGTGTGTTGCATTATATTCATTTAATTTTTTACAAGACATTTTGTAATTCTGAAATTATGAATGGTACAAATACAGCTTCTTCTCTCTACACTTGGGCTCAATTGGGTGTCCCACTGACCATGCCTACTCTGTTGAGACTGGTCGAGGCTGTGGCTCAAAAACAACAGACGGACAAGAGAGTAGGGTTCACCTTATGAACCAAATAAACACGTGACAAAGAGAGTCACTTATTTTACACACTATGTTACTAGAGATTTTGTATTGGTTCTCTAAAGCAAATTTAAGTGTGGGGTGAGTTGAATGAGGAACTTAATGTCGTGTTTCCCTTTCCCATGAAAGCAACCCATGAAATGTGTTTGTGGTAAAATAATCATTTTCATTGACTGTAATGCTTAACGAAAATTGCAACAAAGTCAGTGTTTCCCATATGTATGTAACATATTTTTAACATAACAGAAGTAGTGAAGCACACTGAGACTGCAGACCACCACCAAGCAGCTCATTGATCACATCACATTACTTTTATTTTGTCCATATTATTAGTTTAGTTTTTTGTTTTTTTTTATATAAATCGTCAAATTCAAGTGAACTCAATGTGACAGAAGATGGCAGTGGTTTTCAACAACTTGCTCTCAAACCCTGTAGAAACCAAGCATAAACGACAGGACTGTGTCGGAATTATGGCAATGGAGGTGGAGACTCAGGACCCAGGTGGTTATCCAGGACACCACCAGAAGTGAAGCATCTGTTCTTCCTCCCGTTACCAAGCTATCTTGAAAAAGTAAATAAAATATGTGTATAACTTTTCAATTTCTTTTGCTAACAGATAGAAAGAAAAATACTAGCAAATACATAACCTCTTTGTCTCCAGGGCGATTGCATATACATATATATAAATATATATATACGTGTTCATACATATAACAACGGATCAGAGAATGAAGATGTGAGCTTGCACATAATGTTCCTTTGTGATCCTGAGTTTCCAGGCGTTCGATCCAGTGAGGACATGCGTTTGAACCGTTGGAATCGCCTTTGATATGAATAAATTAGTAACTGAGGTAGTGCTTATGACTAAAAGCTGTTTTGGGTTACCTTCAGAAGGATCCAGGGTTGTGTCTGGCAGCGTTTTGCTCATATTCACTGGAACGATATAAAAGAAGCATAAAACTTCACATCTTGCTGTAGTCACAAAGTTATTCGCAGTGCGCTGTCATAATAAATTAGGTATTATATTTGAGCATTTTAAGTGTGCACTCTTTGTTCTCCTCACACCCAGAACAGTTTCCACGTCGAGGCGTGAAGTAAATCCGTCCCTACTTGATTTTACCTCAGCACACATGTCGAACTCTCGTTCACATGTTGTTGCTGTCAGACGTATGCAGGCGAGCTGCGCCGTTTTCACTCAGCGGTTGGATCTGAGTCTCTGCGAACAATTACAGTTTACAAGTCCTTTACAAGGAGACAAGCCAATTACCTCCTTCAACAATGCCTGTCATTTGTCCTCCAGTGAATCAGCCTCAACAGCAGACACCTCTCCTGTCATGTACGGCCTATAGGGGTTCAGCGTTTGGCGAGGTCATCCCTCTGCACGCTCTGATGTGGTATCATATGGGATGGATGGGTGCAGAAAAAATCACTTTGAACTTTTTTTTTTTTATTATTATTAGATTTGGTCTGGTCCGATGTTTCCACTCTTGATAGTGGTATGTTTTCTGTTATTGTTCATTGCATCAGCGCTGGATGACCCTTTGACAAGGCTTCTTTTTGTGATATAATGAGCATCTATAAAAGCTGTGGAAGAATAAAAGATGAGGCGAGCTCTGAGCCAGACTGTACTAAAGCAAAGTAAAAGAAGACAGAGACCATTGTGTTTCATCTGAATTAAATCCAGAGCTCACTGGCCAGCAATTATCTGTTGCTCACGCTTCAACTACAGTACGACATGAAAAGGTTTTTAAGTAGAGCCTGCCTTGGAAAGTATTTTTGTTATTCATGAATTGTTGCCGCGCCAATTTGATTTCAGAATTGCACCATCCCATTCGTGATGTGTATGAAGGTTGTAAATAAAACATTGTGATGTTTAGATGTATGAACAGTTATGTGTCCATATATGTGCTTATACTTCACTGAAAGTAATGAATTATGGCTATACCTACAAGAAAGCGCTGCAAGAGTCGATATAGTTATGATAACAAGTCCAAACAAGACAGTGCAGAGGGAACGTACTGTTTGCATTGTAGTAGTTTAATCGAGGGAACTAGGCTTAAGGATGACCAGCAGTATTTACGTTAAAATGTTATCATGAGTTTCACCCTTGATAAATACAAAAAAAAAAAGAAAAACATTACCCCAGGTGATTCAGTGCAGATAGATGTGTGAAGATAATCTTATCTCTTCTCAGATTTTGTGGTCGTGAACCATGGTATTAAACTGGACTGGAACCGGACTCCTGATTTCCTCCTTGGTCCAGTTCTGCCTCTAGCATTTTTTACCAGCCACCGCAGTTTTAGCTCTCATCGACGCCATGTTTTTTCTTTGGTGTGATAAGAGATCACACACCTAAAGAAATGCAATGAACAAACGATGGCAGAAGGAGGCAAAGGTATGTGTGTATGAGGATTGACCGCTCCCACTCGTAATAATTTAGCTGTTATTTTTTTAATGCTGTGTGAATTGACCATTATATCTGACGCAATGTTGAGCTCGGCTGAGGAGACAAGGAGAACCACATCAGCTCCCACATTCCATATCAAGAGCAAAAAATTGAGGTGGGTCAAGAAGCCACGGGGTTTCGCCCTGAATGGTTATGGACAATGAATGATGAACATATGGACAAATGAATAATTTAAAGAGACAATTACTTCAATTAATCTCCCTGGGGAATTGCTTTTTGTGACAGTTGCGTGCTATAGCTGCGATTCCAAATTGAGGTGGATGTGACAGGTAACAACATTGAAACATTAAACATCAGTAAATCCCTTTTTTGAATCATTTGCGCTAAAAAATGAAATGGAAGACTAAAAACAGATGGCAAAAATTGGTGTAAAAATCTAGAAAAACAACAAGATAAAAGACACTTAGTAAGACTAGACAGATATCAGTTGAACAAAGACATAACTATTCTTTTTTTCATTTATATATAACACGTTTAACCTGACGTAATTGTCTATCAGTACTGTAGAAAACAGCGCTTAAATCATACTGCAGTGCTTTATGTTTTTCCTAAGAGCAACATCGTAGCCAGGTAAGTGTCCATGTAAAGAAAGGCTCTGAGAAACAGCAGGCTACTTGGAAAACTGAAAACATCCAGCACTGTGTGATAAAGTTACTGTTAAGAATTGCATTTCTCATGCAGCACATCTTAAGCCAAAGACTATCCTCCACATGCTGTGTCAATGTGAGCAAGACAAGCTCCTTTTTATTTTTATTTATAACCAATGAGCAGATGGGCCGAGTATGAGTCTCTTCTCCAGCGTCAACGCTGAGCCGTAGGAAACTGTTATTAGTCAGTGCTATGAAGCAGATTGCAGGCCGGTGGTTTCAATTAACATCAAAGAGCTCTTCACAGGCAGTAATAGCTATATCAAAACCTGAAATGTATTATTAAGGTTACGTGCTGGAGTAAATGATGATGTCCTGGTTCTGAAGAGGGCTTTTCTTTTCTTGCGGACTTTTTTCCATGCCATATATTTCGCAGCCCTCGCCTCGTTTCTTTGAAGCACGCCCACAGCAGCCTCTGTGTCGTCTCTTTGTAGCAACAGGGTACCTATGTGGCTCGCACCCGGCGGCCTATTAGATCCTCGGCTGAAAGAGTGCCTTTGCAATTGAGATGGAGGAGATCAAACATCCTGTGAGGGGGTAAAGGGTTTGATTTAGGAACATTTTGGGGAGAAATATCCACCATCTGCAGCCGCTCAGCTCCCTGTGGATCTGTCATTAGCATGTACTGACGGTTCAGCTACATCATTTACATGACATCAAGAGGCAGGGGATTGTCAGTATTCCAGAATATCCAGGTCTGAAGAATGAGCTTGCTAAATTCATATTTGATAAATCAGCAAGCTGAGATTTATGAGGTCAACGAGAACAAAGTTCATGTCTCTTGGAATCAAAAAAAATCTGAAGCTTAAGGTGTTTGATGTCAGTTGATGACAACTGCTAAACAATGTCTTTTGTTTTGAATGTGTTTGTAGTCTTATTATTGTGTTATTATAGTGTAATTATTATTATTTCTTTGCCTTCTGAGTTGTTTCTGGCATGTCCACATGGGAATGCATTATTGTTCTCTGGACCGCTCTACTTGTGCAACTTTGCTGATGACCAAATTATTATTATTTACTTATTGATTTATTTTGTCGTTTGCTCAATTTACTCATTCTACCTATTATTTACATTCTGGTAGTTCAGAAGGGTCGAAAACAATAATAATAATGATTATGATTGACATACAAGAATTATGATGACAATAACAAAAATCATGTTTGTTGAGACACCGCCCTGACCAAATGTTACATGACAAATTCAACTTTCACAACTTCTAGGAACTATTAAAAACTTTGTGTTTTGGAATCACACTTTTAGGTTAATATCATGTGCAGATAAGTCTTACTTTAATACTAAAAATAGAGTTCCACTTCCTATAAGAAATAGAAGATTTCCTGCCGACATTCACTTTTATTTGATGCTGTAGGATAATAAATGTACCTATATATTAACAGTTCAACTCTTTAAAGCGTGTTGGCCCGGCTACATTAAGAGTGAGTTTCCAAGTTATAAAACATTGTACCTTTCCTAACAATGACTGACAACAGAAAGGCCCAGACAGACCGCAGTGGCGCTCAAAAGTTCAGGACTTAGCAGAACCTGCAGCTCATAAAACTACCTTTCTTCAATTCCTGAGGAAATAAGAATCTTAAACCACCATGAAAGTTCTGCACAGCCAAAAGCTTTTTTGCTCCAAGTCCTCGGCTGGATTATCATTAAAACCCTCACAACCCCGTGGCCGGGGCTTAGCGCGCACAGAGGGCCCTTTAAAATGCTTCAAAAAAGTGCATACAACGTTCAGTACATGTTGATTAAGCCTCCATAAATGATCATATAGCGCCGCAGGAAAGAGCCCATCGGTTCGCGAACAGAGGGAGCATGCAGCTTTCTTTTAAGATGTGGTACACCTCCTTGCCTGGGATCACTTCCAGATACTGAAATGAGGAAGCGCTTTGCTTTAGCTGTGATCTGAATATCATGATCACTGAGCACTTTTATAAGAAACCCATTAAAAGTGAGGTTTTGACTTACAAAAGAGGCTGTGTTTAAAGCTCACGCTCGCTCCCAGGCTCGCGGAAAACTCCGACACATACGTGATCTCTTAGTGTCCTCTCCGCAGCCAGTGTTTTATGTATAGCCAACATATTGCTCGACACATTGCTTCAGATTACCAGCACATTTGTTCAGCATATCGTGCCCCTGAAAACCAGACTAATAACAGACTGAAACATGCCGATTTGTCAAAACAGGATCTGAGGGAATCAGTCACTCTGAACAGGACCAGCTGAGGTGGACATCGCGGCCCAGCGTGACCCTGCGCTTCACCTTCTCCTGACAGTGTTTATAATGTGCCAACTCCTCTCATTAGTGCTCCCATTACTCCAGAGTTATAGCAGTCGCGCAGATCAAACAGAGTCGCAGCGAACAATGGCTGAAATGGCATTAATATGATATGTAAAAGTTGAACAAATATCTGGAAAGATCGCTTTGATGGGGACTGTTTTACATTAGAGGCTTTTATGAGAGCTTTTTAATGTGCATGTTTTCCCCCTGACTCATTGTTACTGCGGCTTTAGGGTCTTGTTGTGTGACCGGTCGCTGAATTAGGAAGCACATACGGCGCGCACACGTCAGAAAGTGCTTGTACTCACTCAGGATGGATGGAGATGTTGATATATAGAGCACATGTTTTTACGGACAAGGAAAAGCACCTTTCATGGGTGGTAAAAGACTTTACTTGGACATACATAACTTGCTAACTCAAGGGTTATAGACGCTCTAAATAAAGCCCTTCATCGGTTTTGGCTAAGGATGCAATGGAGATATTTACTTATCCAGGGGTTCAGTATTCCCCTTCTGGTTAGAGGGAAGAATTGACCCTCTAATGGAGTGATCCTGAAACTGGGCCAGGTTTTTGTTCCAACCCGAAACAAAGCTTCATCAGAGGGGTGTAGAGTGGAACCACTTGACTGCCAGTCTGACGTTGCTTGTTACAGCTGAAATCTCATTGGCTGAACTGTGTGTGCCAGCACCGACCTGGCCTCTTGGGGTCCAGTTTGGACACACAAGCTCTAACCAAAAGGCAGAGCACAATCTTCAAGATAGTCCATACAAACACCTTCACACTCTACAAGCTCTAAGCCTTTCAACCAGCCCATCTTCCACCTCATGTCACCCCATGTTTGCTGAAACAGGTGCGCGCAATTTTCAAAGAGCAACACATCCATTCCGAGCTTAGACAGAACATTTGGCTACTTGTTGTAGAATGGGTCTTGACTTATTCCTTTGTTTCTCATGCTTTGAGCAAGCGTAACGGAGAATCCATTCTTGCAAGAGAGAGTTTCGATAGTGGAGCACTGAAGTGGAAAAGTATCTTTTTGAATGATCAATGGTTGCTGTGTGAATAAATCTGATCATGTTTAAACAAACCTCTTCACAAGTACTATTGAACATGTTTTTGAAGGTTGAAAAGAAGAAGGGGAGCCTACTCTTTTGGTATGTGAGATTTGATTTCTGGTAAAAGAAAAAAAAGTACAGTTTTTCAGCATCACACATACAATAATACTACTTGCAATAATAGTCTCGAGCTTTCAACACTTACCAAAAGCAGTGAGTCAAAATGCTAAAGTGCACGGGTCTGTGGTAAGTAATGACTTTCTGACATTATAATCGTGTTCTTGCGTTTGGTGTGTGATTGGCAGTTGAATTCTTGGCTCTGTGTGTGGAGTGGTGGGCCCCCACTCGCAGAAACCTGTGTCCAAAAGAATCGCTCAGTGTCGGATTGGAGCTGGCGAGTGATCTAGAATCCATCTGACAGCCCAAACCCACGAGTTTGACCACCGAGACGAACTCTGAAGAGTGTTTATTTATCCATTCACATTTCTCCACATACTTCCAAATGAGTTGACATTACCGAGTGTGTCGATGGTGACAGGTACATTTAACACAAGCTGAGAGTTATAAATCAAACCCCAACTTCCTATATACAGCGTTTTTAACGCTGCCTTCACATCTAATCACCGTTCGGCCAAATGAACGTCAACTTCGTTTACAGTTACCCTCTTTCAAGGCTCTGTCACAGAGGTTAAAACAAGATTTTCTAGATAATTCTGTCTTTTTTTTGTTTCCTTTTCCTTCATGTCAGTGTTCTTTAGCTTTTTAGAACAATCTGAAGTTTCCTGCTTCATAAACGGTATTTATTTCTGATATTTCTCAATAACTATAAGCATCGTTCATCTCAGCCTGGTCCGGATGGTCCCCTGCTCCGAATATGGGTCACTAAAAAGGAGGGAGAAAAGTGTTACCGTGATGTAGCTTTGATTCTTGACGCAGTATTTAAAGAAAACATCCTTTGTGCGCGGCGCCACATGTGTTTGGATGTCTGTTTGGTTTGGCCAGAAAATGACAGCAGCTTCTGGTTATATCCAGAATCCATTAGATGCTTTGATCCCAAATGGGCCTTGTTTCCATTTGCTGGGAATAATGTTCCATATTTGTGTTGCGGTACACGGACCGAACCAACTGTGATTTGTTCCAATGTGTTAACTGGGATGTTTAGCGAGATCGTTTTACATTGGGTAACAGACACCAAGTGGTCTGCTTTACATTCGATGGATTAACAGCTACCAGCTTCGATCCGGCATCTCCTGAAACATACAAACATACCTATCATTTCAAAGTACCAACGGCACAACCATAATCTCACATCTCATATTTTCAGTCCCAACACTCTAGAGAAAACTCATTTCTACGTTTCTATAAACTCCTACTACATATTCTGTGTGAACCATTCCAGTGAGCCTTGCACCAAAATTCCTCGAAACTATACAAAAGCATTGTCTCAACTGAATTGTTGAACTCAATTTTTCGTTCGCATAATACCACAAGAAAATTGGAATACCTGGCAATGTTTGGGTGTGTGAAGCCTCGGACATAACAAGGCTGTCACGCAGCTCATTGCACCAGGTCAAATGTAGCAAGAGAAATTCTCTGTACTTTTAAGTCAACCGAGGACTGTAAACAGTCAGCACTGAAAAACAACGTCATTCTTGAATTCATGATTCAAGATTCAGATTATGGTTGCTGGACTAAAAATGGCAAAACACTGTTGTCCATCTTGCTGGACCTGACAGCTAGTCAATTTCACACCTTTAATCTGAAAAAGTTGATGGTAGTTTTTAAGACAAGCATATTCATGTGCGGGAAACTCTGAGGAAAAGTGTTTGGTTATGTGCTGGCTGTAAATGGATTTATAGACAGCGCACAAGTTCACTCGTGTCTTTTGGTGATGTCACGGTGTCAACTAACATCGTGACCTTTGGAGATCTGCGCAACGTCCATCACAGTACCACACACCTTGAAGTAATACTTTCCATGCACCTCGACACAAAAGCATTTCTAGTTTGAAGCAATTATTGTAAATTATGTTGTTTCGCGGTGGACGGTTCGGGCGGATTAATAGAGAATGCAGTTTGAGGACAAGCAACTGACAAAGTCTTTGTTTTTGAAAAGCCACAGCTTTTAGACACATGCAGATGCCGTGTCAGGGAGCCAAGTCGCCCATTTCAACATGGTGTCAAAGGCTGATCTGGACCGCATCCCGAGCTCTTTGCTTGTTTGTCTTTTGTAAAATAGGGACAACTACCCAGCCAGTGCCAAAACCCTAAAGCACCCCGGGCTCTTTGATACCAGAGAGCTTAACAGTGGGACTGCTCCCTACTCAGCTGGTGCACAGATGTGTGTGTACAAGGGGAGCCCACCGTCTGAACCGACACACAGATTAGTGACTTCTTTTTTTAAATTCCTAATAAATAAAGCCCAGAGCATGCTGGGGTATGTGTGAGGGGGGAACAACATGCCACTAGCCAATCAGAAGCAGGTGGTCGGGCTTGGTGGCTGAAAAAGCCTGCGGCCTTTATCATAAAACAACTGCACTTTTAACTTTAATTGTAGTTGTGGATAAATGTTGTGGTTTGGTTGGAAGTGTTTTATTACATCAGACTGGAATCAAAGTGGCAGAAATGTATTCATGACGTTTTTTGCTGGCACGGTAGGCGAGCAGTTTTTTTTTAAGTGGAGGGTTCATTATATTATGGCTGCAGTAAAAAGATCAAAACTGAAACTGAACATACTTACATTTTGTTACATTAAAAAAAGAGCAGTGTGCGGTACCAAGTTGGCTTTTTTAAGTCCCATATGAAAAGAGGTTTTGACTTATCCACAGTGTTCGACATGATGTGGGAGGAAGCCTGGCAGCAAGTTTGTTGTGACTGATGCTGATTGATGAAGATGCAACATCACATGCAATATTTGATTCTAAAATAATACCAAAGGCTTATTGGGTTCGTAACAAGCTACACTGGAGTAGCCTGATAACAGGAAAATGGGTGGATCAATATTGAGTCATGATGTTCCAACCATGGAATTGGTTGACTACTTGCAAATAATCAGCCAAAGCAATTGAAACTTTGTGTCACCAGAAGGCTACAATATGTTGCCCAACTATACTCTTCGAGATAAACAGGGGAGAGTTATTTTCATCTGAGGAGAAAGCTAGTTCCACAATGGTTCCACAATGTAGGAGCCACCATTGCCGTTTCTTTTCAGGTGTACACCACCAATTGGACTGGAAACTTTAGAGAAAGTTTCAAACAGACTTTTTTTTCATTCCTTAGTGATCACTAAAAGTAGCAAGCAAACCATACAATTCTGAACTGAAAACTGTTTGGAAAGCTGCATTTAATTGACAAAATAAACAGTGTTTTGTATTTGTTGTCTTTGTGTTTTATATACTATGATAGCATATAAACTGTCCTATTATATACTAGATGTTTACTATTCGTCAGGAACAACAGCCTGGAAACTGTTTTTTTTTTTCACTTTACTGAATAAATGACTGAATAGTAATCATAATAGTACACTTAATTTTTTGCACAACTAATTGATATTTGTGTATAAAAATCAGTTAGACCGATGCAGCTATTCCTTCACGAATATTACTAAGTTCTTGTTCATCCATATTAATATGTTTCTTTCTAACTGACAAATATGAATCAGCAAAACAAAGCCTAAACATGACTGCACATCAATATGCAAGACTTGTATATATTCTCTTCTCTTGTGTATATTTGTAAATAAACATTAACTTTACTCCACTTATGTCCATTGTAGCTTTTAACAATGCAAATGCACAATAAAAACACGGATTTTTTGCGATTATTTGCTTTAACTTATACCACCGCACGTTCCAGTGCAAGATGGCGGTTGTTTTGATGTGTAAACCTCCAGAAACACAGGCATTGCAGTATTGACATATGATCACATTGACTTCAACAGTTAATCTCAATGTAGAATATGTTAAACTACAGATCCCAGTCTTCCAAACTTCCATCCCAAAGCTTCCGTTTGAAACTGAAAACCGACACGGTTTTTGAAGATCTTCATGGCACCTCTCGCTTCACAGTAAATCATGGCAACTCTGCTGTGAAGTGACTCTTCATCGATTGGCGTTATCAATCATCTTCAGTGCTGTGTGATCAGGCGTTTCCTCCAATGAAGACATCTGACGACACGGCAAACCTTCCATTGATGTGCATGTGAAACACCTGAGGTGACTGACTCTTTCGGCAGCCCAGTGCGCCGTGACATGTATGATTCTCCGGAGAGGAAAAAAAAAAAAAGAGGAGGCTGCTTAATGCCTCTGTTCATGATGAAGCAGCGAATTATGGAGACAGGGTGTGTCATCTTATTCTCTGCTCCTTTCATCATAATCTCCCCCACCACGTTCAGAGAAAAGCTCACTGGAGGCCATCAGCCCGGATTGAACCCTGGAACATCAACCACCAATCTACCTACGGCCCATTTCAACTATTCACTCTAAAGACGGCTGCTGGATTAAACGCCACCGTTTCCTCTGTGCTGGAACTTTAAAAAATAAAAAGTCAATTGTGGGCCTTTATGTGCTTCTGACAGCATTTTGGAGTCCTTGCTGATGATTGACTGACGCCTACATAAACAATCAGATGCTCTAGTAATACGGACTAAAGTGGAGAAATCAAACATCCTTTAAACATTCTGCTCGGCGACTTGCACAGCTTGCTTGCCTTCTTCTCTCCTTTCTTCCTCCTCTTCTTTCTTTCTCTCCTTTTCCTTCTTCTTTAGGGGCCACCCCAGCAAGTCAGTCAGTCTCTCTGCCCTCCTTTGCTGCACATTTCTTTTTCATATCCTCATTTGCCACATCCATGAACCACATTGTCTTCCTCTTCTTCTTTGATGTCCAACATTGGCCTTATTTTGTCTACATGAACTGTCCTTCTTCTGACATACCGAGTCATCATAAACCTGGTATCTTCAACTCTGCTTCCCCTGAGTCTCACGACTGTCCTATAGAGCTTCCCTCTCACCCTTGCTGCTACTCTTCAGTCACCAACAGTTGTTGCCACCTCTTCCACCCTGGCTGCATTCTCCTCTTCACCCCCCTTATTCTCTGGATGACTGACACCATATACCTGAACTGTTCTCACTACCGCTACTCCCTCATCCCCAGTGTGTCTCCCGCCTCCCTCTCATTCTCTCGCACTTTATCACGCTCCCATCTTCTGATGTTCATCTCTTCTTTCCAGCTCATACATTACACCTCTTCTGCTTCTCCTCCATCTCCTCCTAGGGTTGGTTGAATTAAGATTGATTCAAACCATAGCATTACGATGAGTTTTCCTTGATTTTGTTATATACATTGTATCAGCCACACAATCACTTGTGTGATATTTGAGGCTTGGCTTGGTGGCAGCACAACAGGTTCATTTCTAAAATGTAAAGGTTGCTTAAAACAAAATGAGTATATGACCGAATCAAACGTCACTTTTAGGTTCCACAAGTATGTGTCCCACAAGTTGACTGGTGATCTTTGTCATGTTCAAACATTTGTTGAAACAATACATTTTGTTGTCTATATAAATTAGAACCCCATAATAGCAGTAATATAAGTAGTAATACCAGTTATTTTTCTGAGGAGCAGCTCTTGCTATGCTTGAATCTTGCATGCTCTTCCTATGCTTGTGACGGTTTCTGGGACGCCTTCATACTCCTCATCTGAGTGATGCTTCTGTTCCACCGTCCTCCTCGGACCAACAATTTAAATCTAATAATTCAATTCAACACAACTCTAACGCTGTGACATTAAACTACACCATCACATTTCTGCTTCCTTATGCGGTCAATTATCCTCAGATAAGTGAGAGTGGTTTCCATATGTGTTTACAGGGCACATTCGTCGACAATATAGATAAATGTTTGACCCAAGAGTGACCTGGTTCACATCTGACTCCAGTCTCAGAGTGTAAATCAACAGACAATTTGAATAAATGTTTAAAAAGCCAAGCCATTCAACTTCCTCGCCACAAAAACATCAGGCTGCCTCTACTGCTCCAGTTCGGAGCCGTTCCCATAACCCCTTGCACTCGGCAATTAGTCAGGAGTTGGCGATAACGCAAGCGATGGGAACAGAGAACAACATGGGAATGGAGGACTGCAGTTAGGGACGGCAGATTTCTCTGGGAGACACCGGTCTGTCACGGGCGGAAATGCTTGCTTTATAGGTGTTGAGTTAGTGACCAGCATGCTTGGAGAGGCCTCCATTTGAATTGTGACCATGAGATGAAATTGCTACGTGAGTTGTAACCACACAGTAGGTACTTCAAAATGGACAACAGTTGAGACTGCAGATCACACTGAGGTCAAAAAGTGCCTTAGATTAACTCAAATTAAAACAAACTCAAATATAAATATAAATGCAATATCGGCTCCAGCACTCCCTGCAACCCTGAACAGAAGTAAGCACTGGTAAATTGACGAAGTCTGTATGTATTATTGGTGAGTTGACACATAAAAAGCAATCTCAACATGGGAAAAAAGAAAACGAAAAAAAATAAATAAATAAAATTGTGTTTAACCCGATCCATGGGTATTTCTGGATGCCAGTCAGTGGGTGTTTCAATATCAAAATTCCAGCTAGAAGATTTACATTGAATTAGTTTCTATCAAAAATCCTGACAAACAACTAGTTCGAAGACGCTAGGCAGGGTTTGTCTTCTGCTTATTATTTTCCTTCAAAATAGAACCTCGTGGACACAGTGTGATCTAAAATGAAAAGAAAATTTGACAATTTCATTGACTTTGCTTTGGCGGCCATTAAAAACAATTCATTTCTATTACCCTGCTGTTCTGCGGCTTGAAAACGATTCACCAGGCCGCCACATTTTGTTCCCAAGTGTTGATCACTGCAAGAAAGTTCACTTGGCACTTTCTGGTCGTGTCTGCGGTCGCTTCCCAGCAGAGATGAACGACTGTGCTCTGAGCTCGGCACAGCTTTCTGATCACTTTGTGGACGGATGTGTCTTTTTTAATGTGTGAATTAAAGCTCCATCGGAAGTTTGTGCAAGTGCAGTGTTAATGGTGCGTGTGTGTGTGTGTGTGTGTGTGACAAGTGGATGGCGGCTGGGCGGCAATGTAATGTCAACAAACAACAACAACAGTTACGCCGGCTGCTGCGCAGCCTCAGCTATGTTGTAATTAGAAGTGGATGAAAATGTGGGACAACAAGTTCCTCTAACCATAACCAAACATTTCTCTGAGGATGAGGATTATAGGGGGAGAATGAAGGCGGTACGCTCTGTGTGCCACATGTCGCCACTGCCGATGCAGTTTGTCTTTCCTGCCACTGGCCATTTGGGTTCTGCACCCCAGATGTATGACATGGTCAACTCCAACATGACTCACGCCCTCAGTGGAGCTGCATGTGTGTGCTCATCCTGTTTCCCTCAGTCTATGCTGCCACCCACAGGCAGGGCATGATAGTAACAAAATGATGTTTCTTCAACCCTCGCTCAGGAAAGACTAGTACACGATTGTTAATGGTTTGAAAACACCTGCTTTGAATAATGTGAAGAGACAAAATTATTATGAAACTATTTTCTCTGCATCATGACAATAAGATAAGATAAATAATTCATTTATTTCATCTAACAACAGCCGCTCTTGTATTTAAATCTACAGATTATTTCATCAAATTATGAAGTAAAAAAACCTTATACATTTATCTCTATTTTAATTTTTATGTATATATTCAATATACCTGACCATCAACTCTATAGTTTTATATTCTAAATATTTTTTTTGTTCTTTATTATTTTTTTCAGTTCCGAAAACAGTCATTGTATTACAATATGAATTACAAAATAAATTCAAATATACATACCATTGTGTGCACTGGGGAGTAAAACGTATGGTTTTGAATTTCATCACACCACTAGCATAACTACTGTACAATGACAGACTTTGGGCTGTCGTCACAATAGAATAAAATTCTAAAAAAAAATCTACCTATCTATCTATCTATTTATCTATCCATCTATCTATCTATCTGTCTGTCTATCTATCTATCTATCTATCTATCTATCTATCTATCTATCTATCTATCTATCTATCTATCTATCTATCTATCTATCTATCTGTCTGTCTATCTATCTATCTATCTATCTATCTATCTATCTATCTATCTATCTATCTATCTATCTATCCATCTATCTATCTGTCTATCTATCTATCTATCTGTCTATCTATCTATCTATCTATCTATCTATCTATCTGATTGATGTTCTGTTGTGTGTTTTGTTTTGTTTTTTTTCCAAATGTGAGACAACAATAACCTGTATTTTCCGCACTAATAAAGTACAGTGGTGTTGAAACAACAGTGGAGCCACGTCTGTCCTGAAGTGACCTGAATCGTGTATCTGCCATTATTCCATTCATGACGTTCCATGAGGAATCTTCAATTTGTTCACATAAACAAATAGAAAACACTGACGTTTCCTCCATTCGATGTGGATTTTCTTGTGACCGAATAAGTGCTTTTGAGCTAAAACAAGAGCACCACATGTGTGAATGGATGTCGGGCTCCACCACTACGTCCTGGCACCGGCGGCTCGACTGAGCAAACTTGTAAACAGTCGACCATAATCACACGTGGCTTGAACGAATACATGATTAATCTAATCCCAGGCTGTCTGAAAACGTCTCTTTCTCTCTGGAGCTGGGACAGACCCGGCTCGCCCACCGAGTTTCATAAACTTTAGTTGGAAATGATCGAGTTACCATGGAGAAGTGCTGTGGTCTCTATTCCCCCAGCACATCTCAGGTTGACCTGTCTGCATCCTTTTACAAAGACAGATCGAATTTGAGAGTTTAATTGGCGGCAATGAAACAACACAAAGGCTGCTTTGTTTACCAAACACTCTAAATAATGAAGCCCACCGTCAGAATCCAGAGCACAGGACTGGATGCCAGTGGGAAAGTGGGCAGTACAAGTTCAGAGCTGGAGACTTCAGCTCAGCCCCGGGTCAGGTGGGAGAGTGGAGCCCCTGCAGAAGCACTCAGGGGGTTCCAGTGTGGACAGAATGGTTTGCTCAGCAGCCTGTTGGTGGGGTTTGTTTGGAGCTGCGGTCCTCTCTGGAATATGTAACCAAATTCCTTTCCCTGTCCCACAATTGGAGTTCGCTGCCAGCTTTTCTGGCAATGAGGCCCCGAATTAGGCCCAGTCCTCCTGCTCATCCCACAAACCCTTTCATGTTCCCAAACCGCAGCCTGAGCGAGGCGCCTCGGTTTCAACAGCAGCAGACCAGCATATGTTTGCCTAATTCCAGAGACATGATGACAGTGGTCTCCTCGCCACGAAAAGACAGCTTCAGGTTTTTTTCTCACCACGCTGTACTTTAATTATTTTCTGTTGTTGATGACTTCCAATAGTTACACACCACATGTTTTCTCATTACATGTGATTTTAGTCTGGATTTATGAGCACTCCAGGCCTGAAAACGTTCCCCCTCCGCTTTCACACTGCTGACCCTGTAACCAGTGCAAACCATGGAGCAGCAGGGGGAGAATTCTCAAGTGCACTGCAGGAGATGGAAATATTCCTGAGCATCATCCACAAGTGTTGGGTGTAAGAGCAGATGAGATGGACTCCTGACACAGGTCACTGTGATGGTACACAAACAGGCCTGGCCTCATAAAGTCAGGGCGTTAGAGGACTACACCCAACAGCTCACCCAGAGATGCACTCTTGAACTCCAATTCACACTTACTGGTAGTGCATGCATTCATAAAGTCTGTCTGCGCTCCTGATCCCCCTCGAAAAATGAGTGTTCGATGAGAGGAAATCAGAGAAAATCATTCAAATACAAAAGGTTGGCGCAAAAATATAGTCCTGGAATTAACTATAAAAGTAGACAAATGAGAATTCTATACAATACTTATTAGAAATGTTAATGCTGAACTGTTAATGCAGAGAAGAGTGAAACCTACCTCAGCAACAACTCAACAAAGAAAATCGATTCATAGTATCATGATCATTGTATGCATCCTGTGTGCACACTTCTTTTTCTTTTATTGGATGCAGGGACACAAAGAATTTCACCATGCGTTGTATTGCTTATACCTGTATGTGTGACAAAAAAACCTCTTGAAATCTTGTATTATATTGAACACAAGGTGCACATTGAGGTTGTAATCCAATACAATAGTATTCACTCCACCGACAGAACTGCCAGTACTGACATTCGCATTCATGTTGTTGAAAGTGCAATGAACAGTATGCAGAATGAAGAGTGAAGAATGAAGGGGCACCTGCAAACCACCTGATACAGACGCGATGAGTTCACTGAATAACAGCTTTCCAAGGACACATCAGCCGCTCATATCAGCCAGTAGGCTCTGACCTTGCCTCATAGTAAGAACAGGTTATGATCCCACCAGTCTACAGGCCGATGCCTTCCTACCTTTGAGTCACGTTAGCTGCAATGCCCCGCGACATGGAAAACTTTCCTGCAAGTTGACTGTTTCAGCAAAAAAGGTTAAGGTCTTGGACTGTAAGTCCAAGCCAAGTTGTTTTTAAATAAAGGACTGCTATCGGAGGCGCAGAAGTCGAGTGGCACATGTGAATCGGTGGAATGCACCATATAACAGCTAAATGAGCTGTACAACAAAGAAACAATAAAATTTGATAAACTATTTAAAAAAATGGCTTTGGCTTTGTGACTTACACTGCTCCAAGAAAACAACGCTGTTCAAGTGCATGCTAGTGGGGGAGGGAATTATAAAAAAAATATCTAACTAAAAATATCTATCTAATATCCCAAACTCACAAAAGTATGTTTAGTGTTAGATTATATAGGCTGTTTGTGGGGTGACAAGAAAATAAATCAGTGATTATATTTCACAAAATTGTGATAGATGTCACACAGAGCAAATAAATGGCCTGGAAGAGTTAGAATGGATTTTCACTCTATGCAGTGCCATCTGTAACATGGCTCCCTCCATAATTGCGTGACTGCTTCATCGTGTTGAGAAAGTAATGATTTCATGTGTATCATGTGAATTAAAACTCACTATAAAAGTAACTGGTACAAACTACTGAAAGTGAAAATGGTTGGATGTTTGCAGAGTTTCGATGAAGTCCTTAAAAGTCTGAAAAACTGAAATAGCAGCTGCTAAATTAAACCGTAAAAATCATAAAATCCGTAAAAAGAATGTGAGTGAAAATAGCCGACTTAAATAAATGATGTCTAATTCCAGTCTCGGCGGGTTATTGAATCAAATTAACAATGAACTCTCTGAACTTCTCGAACCTTGATGACTATTTTCAAAGAACCGAAGTCATAAAACAACAAGGGTGACACCCATCTTGACCTCCTCGTCACATTCGCTGGCGCCTGCAGAAGTCAAGCATTTATATTTTGTCTTTGCCATCAGTTGTGGCTTTGTAGATGGTGTGATGATCATAAAAAAAATACCCGACCATTTAATGCCCACACAATCTCCAGCGTAATCATCAGCCGCTGTCTTATTAAGAACAGAGTTTATATAACGCCGAGGTGAAACGGTGAGCCACGAGTGCGTTACGGTGGTGGGACCTTGTGAGGCCAAGAAAAACAAGCGGCTGAAGCCCAGTGAAAATAATCAAAATTTGAGGGCACATGATGGCTCGCTTTGAAGCTGAAGGCATTCATATTTTCTGCTCCTACTTGCATTTATCAGTGGCCCTCCTCTTCCCCTTAAGGCCCGTCTTTTGGGAAGTAAGACTCCTTGGCTCAGTTGAATCGCCTGTGGCTGTCATTGCATGTGTTTAGTTTCACCGCTAGTTTCCGATGGCTTACGGTGCCCCTGCGCTCCTCTCGGATGGCGTGTGACACACTCTTATCCTGGGCGAATCAGCACATCCCTTCCTGCCAAGTCAAACACACCGCTTACGTCTAACTCAATATCTTTGGACTTTGAAAGATGTGTGCTTTTCCCTCCAATGAATCGGACCACATTTTCAAATTCTCAATCGTTGAATTCTCAGCCCTTGCTTGTTTGAGTTTATTTTATTCCTGCATGTTCAGACAGCCGCAATACATTTTTAGCAGCCGCAGCAGGAGCCCTGTGTATTTTAACGCAGCGGCCATATGTGGCACTCTGACCTCTTTCATAAACAGAACAGTCTGCAGTGCACCACAAGTTTGATCCACCAGTTTGGGAAAAGGAAGAGAAGGGAGTGGTAAAGGGGGGCTTTGAGAATGGGATCTGTTAGCTTGGCTTGAATGGAAGTCATGTTGGAGCCAGTCCCCTTTGAGAAAAGATGGGCAACACTTGAAACTCGGTGTTTAACTGAGGTCCAGCTCATTCTTGTATCCGATAAGCCAAAGACTTCATCCGTCTGTTCACCAGAAGGTTGACAGAATTAACTTAAAAGGGATTCCCTGTCACTGAACGGCCAAGAAACCGCCAGTCCTTCAGGCGCGTCCAAATATATCGGACTATTTCAAATCCAAATCTTTGTGCTTTGTAGTGCGGTCTTGGACACAGAACAGTGGCTAGGTAGAACAATTAGCTTCCCCATGAATAAACAACTCTTTCTCTTCAAAACAAATGATCAGTCTCTGTGTTAGAGGGTCTCTGATTGATGTGGGTGGCCAAAGTGGAGTTACTCTCAGCGAGCCCCCAGGCCTCACAGCCCTATCATTGCAGAGCCCCCCTGCAGCGTCTACCTGCGGGTATCAGGTGTTGTGAGAGTTTTCTTGAGGGGGTGGGCTTGGGGCAGGGCGGGGTGTAATTACACTTGCATGCGAGGCAAAAAGTCCTCTGAGGGTAATGAGGTTTGGAGGATGCTGCCATCTCGGCGGGTGGTCTCCTCCTCCTCTCTGACACCGATCCCCCCGTGTCTCTGTCTGCGGCTGCTCACGCGAGTCGCCTCGGTCCCCTCGGTTTACCCGTGCCTGGACAATCCGCACCCCCCCCCTCATATCGCCTTCTGTCGCTTCAGCCAAGCCAGCCCTCAGAGTCGCTTCCAGGCATTTCATCACATTACATCAGATCAAAAGCAATAAGCTAATTACAAACGACTGCGACCACGCAAGTAGTAAATACAGAATCAACATAATTGATTTAATCCTCTCAATTCGAAGTGAAAAATGCACGGACAGGCCAAGATTACTGCCAAGGCATCCGTGGCACTTGTGTGATGTCGGACTTCAAGAGTTGCATTGCGGTTTTAGGTTTGTAGATATAACATTTTTGAAGGTGTGTGTTTTGAGCACTACATGACTTGGTATATTTGTTTTTTTGTCACAGCTCATACCTGCATTTGGACAGGTCAAGTGTAAATGTACCAAAAATAAGAAAGGCAAACAAAAGGTGGTCTGCAGAAGAAATAGACTTCAATAGCTGAGGCCCAAATCTCTTAAAAGAGGTAAATGAATCGAAGGAATCCCAAACCTCGGTTCACATTTAAAACACATCCCTGACGTGTTTTGGTTTGTTCATCTGTTGTCTTTTTTTTTTGCCGTGAAGAGTAGTTTCTTCCATCATTTCTCGTGGCTGCAGAAAACCAAGGTAGAAAGGCGAAATGTTTTATGCATGCCTTAATATGCATCTTAAAAGCAAAAGCATTAGCAACGTTAGTGAAAATGCAACGGGTTTTCGTCAACGTTTACTTATTCATGACGCGCTGAGAAAAAGCAACATATTTTAGAGCAAATCCATGTTATCACTGGAGAAGCTCCCCCACAGAAGTCATTTTCCACCTGAGGACATGTGCTTTAATGACAGTTTGAGGTGGCGCCGCTGGAGCAGAGATACAGACTCTGTGTTTGCAACACATGCAATATCAAAGCGGAGAGGGAGGAGGGCTTTCCATATGAAAATGCTGCTGTGAGATAAGGCTGCATAGGTTATCCTCCTCTTAATCACAATACAATGATGGAAAAGAAAATTGAATTTTCTTGAATCGTCACTCACATATCTGCATGAGTCTGGTCTCTGGCCTCTGACACTGGCTGGGATGGGAATATTGTATTTGAGCCATATAAGGCGATTTAAAGTAGAGTCCTTCAAAGCTAGTCATTCATGAGTATTGGTTAGTGCTGGTGACTCGTACACGCTTGAGACAACTCTGTGGGTTCCATTGATGCAAGGGCTGGGGGGCCCCAATCAAGCACACACAGTTTAACCAGTGAGGTTTCAGATGAAACAAGCAGCACCAGTGTTTACACTATGAAGACAGCCGATTGGTGAAAAGGTTGGAACAAAAATCTGCACCCGCTGCGGCCCTTTGTGGAACGAATTGTCCACCCCTGGTCTCTGTGTTGACCCAACATGTTGACACAATGTTTTGGTGTTTCGGTGGAGTGAATTGTTTCTCCTCATTCCTGGACTTTCAAAAAGGCTTGGAATGATGATGTTATTTGATGTCAAAAGTGCCTTGTGTGCCCATGAGCTTGACTCACAGTGTCAAGATCCCACTGTTGGTGAAATGAAATATCCATGATACGAATGACCTGAACCATACGGAGTGCCAGCCCAAGGCTTCACCCTTACACTGACCACTTAACTGCATTAAATGTTGACACAAAGGTGTTGCAATGAAGTCAAACGTTCCCCCTTCTGCACAATGTCCTAAAAGAGAGCACCCTGTCACCACGAGACTCAAAGTCTGCTTCTCTATATGTGATGATTTGGAGTGAGAATATGCTTGCGATAGGCCAAGGAGTCTACAAGAAACTGAGATCAGCTTGAGCCCCAATGGCCAATATACGACTAAAGAGAAGAAATGAGATATAACATGATCAATGGACATGAAACACATTGATCAACATCTGAAGGAAGTTAAACCCATCATTTGGATTATGTGGTGTGTGTAGACACGCTTGATCAAAAAGAAAAATATGAGTTAAAATGTCACATTTCTCTTAATACCTTTCAATAGTGCAGTACAATGCATCCGAACACAGCCAAAGACAAATGTCTTTTCGGTCCAGAGAAGAGACTCATCCAACACCATCAGAATTGTGGCCTCAACTGAATAAGATCAATATTTGCCTCCATATGAAAGTTACCGAGGTCTGACAGCTGAACTAGCGAAATTCGTCAGTAGATTGTTTGTGGTTGTGTAGTTGCAGCAGAGTGTTGAAATTGCAAGCGGGCAAAAGACAGAATCGGTTTGTCTAATTGGCTGGCCTGCTTTGTTCTCTGCTGGCTCGGGCGCTGCGATGGCAGCCCTCTCGCTGACCTCTCATGTGTCATACGCCGCACTGATCCAGCATTGTTTTCCAGGACGATGTAGGCCAAGGCCCGATCATGAACTCTGAGTCCCCAACCTCGGCGGCATATATGAGTTCGCAGCACAACCAAGCCATCTATTGGACAACACTGGAAACGGTTTTCATCCAGCCGCCCTGAGCGGAGGTCCGCTAAGCCACCAGCGTCTGGGGCTTGTTATTTTCTTATTCATCCTGTATAAATAACCACAAATTATCCATAAAAACAGAATGTCTAAGAATTCTACCCACTTCATCTGGCTCTGATTACCGTCTTTACAGCATGGAATTAAATGTTCTGGCGACACGACCCGTGCATGTATTGCCTCGGCGGAGGAGAAGGCCGAGTCTTCTGAGAAAGAGGGGGGGAAAAAATCCCTTTGTTTTCAGTAAAGCGACACGTCGTTTTTAACTGCTTCCATGTGGCCACAGTCAGAAGAGATCTAAGGAGAGAGGTGGCAACAGATAATAACGCAAATAAAACACATGGCAGTTAAATGTACCAGCTGTGCCGTTTGAAACGGCTCGTCGTCACTCAGCCAATTGCCTAGGCGCGATTGCTGGAATGGGACGGAGCGAGGTGCGATAAACTTACAGCCTCACTTATGGAAATGTTTGCATGAGCTCTTGACGGATGAGCAGGCGCTTGTGTCGCTAAGAGAGTTGCCTATCTGTGTCTGAGAAGGCCGCAGTAGCAGGTGTCTAATGTGAGCGTTTTTGGTTATTCAACACATGAGTCCATTATGACCACTGAGCCGTGAGAAGAAGGGAAAGAGGGGGAGAAGGCGGAGGGCGGCTTCTTTAAATGGAATCTTTAATTTCACAGCTCTCTTGATATCCCTTCGCAGTGGCGATTGTGTAACAGAAAAGAGGAATCAAGGCTTTTGAAAGCACATTAAGCAGAAAGCAATTAACCAACACACAGTAGTTAATTTTTGTATTAATACTTCAACAGCTGGTGCAGATTGCTTCCTCATTTTTATCTCTTCTCCAGCTGTTCTTCCGCCGACAAGAACATTAAAGAGGATTTGTCTGTAATAAAGTGGCTCCATATATAGACACCTCGCTGAGAATAGGGAGCCGAAGGGAGTGTGGATTTACATATAGAAAAAGCGGAGGGGAAACGGACATCACTCGAATGCCTTGCCAGCGCCGCCAATGGGAGGCTTTTCTTCCCTGTCTAGTGACGGCTGGCGTCGGTGTACATTTCAAAGTCCTCCATTGACATCCTCTACAGATGTGCTGCTCTGAAGATTTCTCTGAACATTTGTTATATTATGACTTGGGTCCACGGGTGAAATCCTCAGAACATTTGAATAATGCTCGGACATGTGGTGTATACGCTCTCTGAGTGTATCTGATTAGAGTAATAGTTGTATTTCTCCAACTACTTCTGTCAAAGATGATCCTCATATAGCGCAGTACAGATTGTTCTGGGCATCCCAAACCTCCAGTGTGGTCAGTGTGACATAAGAAATAAACACAGGTGTCACGCAGGTGTCTGTGTGGTGTAGCTGTAGCACAGTAATTGAGATCAGACAGGGGGTACCACTGTCCCTGATAAAACTGTTTTTGGCTTTTATACAACCACACAGCTGGTCAGTAACTTTAGTGTATCTGCGCTCTTTGAATTTTATGTATTTATTGTTTTTAATGTCTGTTTTATCTTGATTTTACAGTTGTACAGCACTTAGTGACAATCTTGTATTGCTTATTAAGTGCTTTATAAATAAATGTGGTATGGTATGGTGTAACTCTGTAAGGTAAGCTGAGCAAGAAAGTATATTTTCCTTGAATGCATTTCACCTCATTCATCAAATTTGCTGGAAGTTTCTATGTTTAACCCTTTTCTCTCTCGCTTTCACTCTCTAGCTGTTATATTTGTTAACATAAAATGCACCTGTACCAAACACATACATGATAAAAACATAGTGCTGTTTAAGGAGTGTTATGAAATATTTTTCATCCTTTTTTTTAAACATTTGATTTGAACACAGCAGGAAATAAAATAGGAATAACCGACCTCAACTCTTGTTTTGCTTCCTCTCTGTCTCAAACTGGTGACCTTGGTGAGTAAATCTGAAATTAGAAAAATATGTATTTTGTGAGCCGTCTTACGTTACCTTTTTTTTTTACTGGTTACAATAATAATGTTATTTGTTATTAATAATGTTAAACATAATAATAATAACTGGTTATTACTGATCTATTTCTATATTATGTCGGACAAACAGGTTATGTGTAGTGTGGCTGACTTGTCGTGGTGATCAAAAACAAACAAATAAATAAATAAATAATAAAGATTTATTTGTATAACACTTTCTGGACTGATGTTTACAAAGTGTTACCGGGCAGAATGTCTGCACCTGCTTGACTGAGAAATTGGCTGGCTGATCGCTCAGAGTATAACTAAAAAAAAGTTAAGAGAGAGATTCAAAGATGGTCGTGACTGTTGTGTTGCAAATCTCATCTGGCAGACTGATCCAGAGTGGAGGGGCGCTGACAGAAAAGGCTGTCGCCTTAAGATTTAAATCTATACTTGGGGACAACTAGCAGAGACCCTGCGAAGATGCATTTTTTTGTTTTCATTTTATCCCAAGAACTGACCTGGAAAAAGATGCCAATTAAATCCTGGCAAGACTTTGGCGTTTTATTTAAACTGTAGAGCAAATTTCAAAGTGAACAATCCACTTGAGAAAAAGGCAAAGGTAAGCGTTAAACAGCGCTCAAGTTTCAACCGTTTTCCATTTTAAGGACATCTGTGGCTTTTCTTAGAGAAAAGCCCAATGTTTCATGTTTTCTCGATCAGACGCAGCCAGAGCAAAAGAGGCCTGCCCGTGGGGTCTTAGAGAACTGTCAAAACAAACATACGAGGAACAAGTGGAGACAGGCTTCCACCAGTGCCACATCCGTGCTGTCTAAAACCGGCGCTAACCACAAGACGTGTACTCATGCAGCCGGCACTTGCCGCACGCTGCCACATGTCGGCTTGATTAAGTGAGCTCTGACAGGGATGAGTGACAAGCCCTGGGCTGCAGCAGCTGAAGTGCACTTTTGCCAAGACTCGCATCATAACATGGAAGGTGATTTTTGGAGCACCTATTGCAAATGGTGAAATTTAAAATAGAACTTTACACCATGATGTTTCTCTTCAATATTTTCTGCTTTGTTGTGTTTAAACAATCTGTTATTTAAAAAAGAAAAATGTTATTTATTTGATATGTGTGACGGAATTAACAAAAAAAGTGTTTCATCAATGAGTCGAACATGTTTCCTGGTTCTATGTCACCAACTCAGGACAACATAGTGAAGCTAACCATGACTACTGACGTCCTGAGGGAAAAATAATTTTACATTGCGTTTGCTCTAAATTTGCTGAGGTAGTGGTTAAGTAAGTTCCTGTTGACTTGTGGGAACAATGTTTTTTGAATCAGTGAGAAGTTAACTTGACTAGAAATGTCTCATTACCTCTGCTAGGGAAGTGATGTTTTGCATGTGAATATCTGTCTGTGTGTTGACAACATAATCTGAAAATTTATGAAGTTATTTCAATGTCAGTTCCAGGAAATGTTTATAAAGGGAGACGAAAGAGATTAAGACATTTCGGTGGTGTCCCGGACTACAATCTGGATCTGGGATTCTTTTGCTCTGTAGCTGCGGACGTCCTGTGGTGAGAAAGCCCTGCCGAGTTCAAGATGATTTGCGAGAAATAGGCTGACTTTAATTTTAAAAAAACAGCATACAATAAAAAAAATAGTGTCACTGTGTTGGTGCTCATTGCTAAAGGTTTCCAAATTCAGGGACTCGGTTGTCCGTTGTAATGATGAGCTGCTTGGTTGTGGTCTGTGCTCTCTGAGCGCTTTGAAGTTTGTGCGATTGACAGAAAGAGTTGAATCAACGTGCAGCGATCGGTGCAGCCAGGTGGGCAAATAGATTATCAAACTAAAAACTCAACACTGTCACAGAAAAAAAATAATAATAAAAATAACAGAGCCTGCTGATGCACTGTGAAATCACTGCTTGGTAAGTCATGAGTGTCCCAACTTTTCACTTCTGGGTCGGTGAAACAAGGAGACTGGAGACCATCCTGCTAAAAAAGATGAAGTTTAAGTTACTTCACACCTTTAAATACTTGTGGGGAATGGAACTGCAGGACGGGTTCTTCTTAAAAAACTCAAGAGAATACCACCTTTGCAAGAGAGTACTTTTATGTCAAGCAAGTGTGTGTACTGTATGTGCGTGAAAATTACAGCTCTGTGTCTGATAGTTTTACAGCAAAGAAAGATGGCCTGTCTGTAAAACACATGCTCAGGACAGAAGGATTTATTGGTGACAGATAACCTGAATTAACCCTGACACACAATCAAATCGCATTCTTTCAGAAACACACGCTACACCTGACCTTTCATGTTTTTACTATCACTACAAAGCCCTTCAGATCATCTCCTCGGCTCGGCTAATGCACTCTGACGGCCCCCAAACTACAACCTGACCCGCTAAAGGCCCGAGCCGCGAACTAGGTGTTACTTCCTCCAGCACTTTCTCTTCTTCGTCTCCAGGAAAACGAAGGCGATCCAGCACAGCTCCAGAGAGGATGGAAGACATTAGGGCCCAGATGCAAAGTCAACATCTTTGCCCAGCTGCTTGACATGAAAGCCAGGACACATATCAAAAGCATTGCTGCACATTTATTAGGGTACTTTCTTTGCTGAAATAGCCACGTACTCACTTTTTACTTGTTGGACGCAGCTCGGGAGATAAATACAAGTATTTCCACGACACGCTGCAGTTTCATGCCGCCACTTCATTTGTCTTCAGTCAACTTTCAAAATACCATTGTATCTGCATTCCTGTCAAGTTGGCTTGTGTGGTGAACGGCTCTCATTATTATTGACTCTTCACGACTTTTGTCACTACACCTTCCTGATCTACATGGCAACCTAGTCAGCGAGTGAGCCAGCTCTTATCCTGTATCCTTTTGAGTCATTTTTAACCAGTGAAACATTTTCTTTGATCAGAAATGCACTGTTTTATGAAAATAAACATTAAATACATTTTTTTAAAAAGCAGTCGGACATGAAATGTAATAAAACAAAAATATTTTACGTATATTAAATTGTAATAAAAATCAAAATGACGTGAATACTCACTGTGTAGAAATAATATTTTGCCCTAGAGTACCGAAATAATAATAATAATGATTTTAAAAGGATTACAATTATTTTAGCGTGTGTTTCATGTCTAATTTCCCCACTGTAGTACTAATATAAGATAACTAAGCTCATCTAGTAAGTAACACTGATAGATAGACTATTGTTTTCATTATTAAATGGCTCTTTACTTAGTGTCATAAAAATAATAATAACAATAATAGTGACATTATTATTACTAAATAATAATAATAATAATAATGTTACATAAATAAAAAATCATTGTATAGAATATAATTAAAAATAAAAATAAAAAGAGAACACTATTAAAACCCTGTTAAATACATACTGTATATAAACATATGAGTTTTGCGGATGGTCTCTACAACTGGCCAGTTGTGTGGCCAGTTGCACCACTCTATTTTCATTCATTTTGGCTTTTATGTGTGCTTTTATTAGGTTTTTGTGACCAGCTGGTTATGTTGGCCGTCCTCGCGGTAATAATAGAAATCCATGTAGCATGTTGTGTTCCTCTGGGAAATGTCTTTTACACAGTAACATGGTCAACCACCAAACACACACACATACACACACACACCACCAATTACTCTTAATTGACAGAGTTTGAGCTGTATATTTGTGTGTTCTGGCTCCAACAAATATGCTGGATACACGTCCATTGCCACTGTGTCAACCGCCGGCGCAGCTGCGGACAGTCATTACGCTGACTAACTATAGACTTTTTGCTAAACTCCCAAGCGCTGTATAAAATCTTTATGGTCCTAAATTCATATATATGTGAGAAGAGGTTTGAAACTCTGCCCCCTTTAAATCTCTGTCAGCAGCTCAGTCCACTTCAGCTGCTTTAATTCTCAGAGCGTGTCTCCTGGCTTTCCTGTGATCACCTGCGATAAAGCGTTTGAGTCTTTGAAACAACAGCAGAAATGATGATTATATACCTCGTCTGGTTATGAAGAGACTGAAGAAAGTTTGCTCCTTTGATTTTTCCATTTCAAAGTCTGGTATCAGACAAATATGTCGGGCAGAGATTATGCCTCTCCTCCCTTTCCCCCCCAAATTTTTTCATACATGCTGCTCTCATCACTGCGAATGCAGTGTATCTGTAATAACTTGCACATGTCTCACTTTTGTGTCTTTGTGGTTTTCATCTGCCTATAAATTGAAGGTAGACGGTTTTCTGTTGCTTGATGTGTAGGACAGGTTTAAAAGGATGTAATTTCACTTTGAAGACGTTGTATGACTCATTAAATGGTGCCAGTTTGCTTGTTGCTTGGTGATTTTTTTTTTTTTTTTTGGAGGGGGAGGCACACACTCCGAGTCACCCTGCTTCAGGTCTGAGGGAAAGCACGACATCTGGCATCTATTCTGGCGAGAAGTCGAGTGCCAACACGAACACATCAGGCGACGGCCCAAATGCTCTCAAACCTGATCTAACAAAGAACGCATGACAACCAAAATCCAAACCTTTCGAAGAGCTTTTGCACTTAATGCCGCTTTAAAGATTTCCCTCATTCAATGCCAGCGCTCGCTATAGTGAAATTGATACTTATTGAGTTATGAAGGAAGCATCGCACGGTCGTGTAACGCAGCCACTCTCAAATCCGCTGCGGTCGGCATGAAGGGGCTGGTTAATTTTTGCATTAGTGGAACTAGAGATGATTCGGTGAATGGCATGTTGTCACTGCTCTCCACATGACCCCTGAAACTCCTGGTTCCGATTCGACGTCCTTCACAGTTAAGTTAACAACACTCTCCGCAACACATGCGCCATTTTCCCTCCGCCAAATTGCACACAGCTCCGAAACAATGGCCCAACAATGCTATCATTTTCATAGTTTACAATTTTCCCATGGTGACATGCAGCCAAGCCTAACAAGAACTGTTTGTGGTTCGACTGCTCTCATGTATTTGAACTAGTTTTATATATATAAAATATAACTGCGCCTCGTAAAAATCTTGCTCTTAAACTTTTTATACTTTTAAGTCCACTGCATTTTATAGGATTCAAACTACGCTATTAAAATGACTTAAAAACTCGTTTTTTTGCTCGATGATTCTGCTTTGGAAGGAAAAAAGATTAGAGAGTCACGCTTTTGTACTGTATTTCAAATCTCTATCCCTTAAATGATAGGGCTGAAGCTCAGGGCCGAAGCCTGGCTGTCTGTTCTAGCCATTTTTTTTTTTTTTTGAAAGACAACATTGTGAATACTATACGCCTCATACAGTAGAAACAAGCCACATGGGACCCATTTTATAAAGCTTGAAAATACAAGCATTCATTCATTATCTGCCGCTCATTCCCTAAACAGGGTCCCTATCCCATTATCTCACCTTCTTGAGGAGAGAGGAAGGGGATGGAACTAGACATGACACACCCGATCACCATATCATTTCTGTAGCCCAAGTGAGCATAAAATGTCAATGATTAAACAAAGAATGACTCAAAAGTACAGCAAAAACTAGACCACCTGCTGAAAACGTTGATATGAAGAACAGGGTTTGCTCTTCACTGAGCTAGTTTACTAACAAGCCGTTATTGTAGACCTCAACATTTTGGCAAACAGAAAACAAAGATGAAAAGTAAATGTGTGGTCCATGTTTCAAGAGTCACAGACAAGGGTGAAGGTGTCATGTCCCTCTTAGGTCCAATTCCATTATCTTGCTGACTTTCTGTTCTGGTCTTGGCTCTCACTCCCACTCAACAGAGGCAGGTGCCATCTGGACTTCTTAAGCAGCTGGAAGCCATGCTGTACCTGTGAACTGTCCTTATCTTGGATGAGTACTTTAGGTTGCACTTGTCTGCTTTTTTTTGCCATGGTTTTAGTTGTCCTTTGCTCTTCTTTCATTCTTGCACCCTATTTGTTAGTTCAATGTTGAATAAAATAATATTGTTTCCTATTTTTGGCCACTTTTGCTTCTGCACCTGTCTGCTCAAAAGCCGATTGATGCTTTATTCTGTTCAGGCCCATTGTTCCTGTTATAATGTCGAAGAAACTTAGTTGGCTGTGGTCAAAAGTTTTGTCCCTTTTGTGACTAAGATGGAAGGCCCTGATGTTTTAGTCCGTTTTGGTACTGTGGGAGGAAATTCTACCTCAATGATATGACAGAAGAAATGTCTTTCCTGCGTGGTTTTTTTTGGCTTGGTGCAGTAGCAGCATTTAGTTTTTGTTCAATTTGTGCAGTTCCGCAACATTCACACATTCGAATTGCCATTACAGTTATTTGCAAGAAAAAAATGCAAGAGAAAATAGTGAATAAAAATGTGAAATATACTATTATGACCTCAAAAAAAGAACACAACTCTTTTAAGGCATAAAAAAATCCACTTTTTTGAAACTTTTTTTTTTAATGTAGTTTTTTTTCGTCGCTCCTTCCTGCCAGTAAACAGTAAAACCTGATGGGGCTGACTGTCCATTGTTGACTGTTGATCATGTTAATTTATTATCTATTTATATAATGTATTATTTATATAATTTATTGTGCATTTATGTATTATCTGTTTACTTATATATGTATTTTTTTTCATATTTGTTTATATATTCTGGGTATTTGGCTTATTGTTTTCATGTGTGCTGATGCTCTGTAGACATTATGAGTAAAATCATTACAATGGGTCAGGTTCGTGCGTCTTTTACAGCCCTCGTGGAAGAAATTCTTAGCTCAGTCTGTCACTGAAAAACGAGTGCGGACTGACCTTGGATAAATGCTAACTCTGTGGTTCGAGGGATCTTAAGCTGTTGTCATCACAACATCAAACCCCAGTCGAGCTGCATCTGGCTGTAAGACAATAGCGCTGTAACGTCACAGCGCGTCTGCTCACTGAAACACTTGAGTGACTGGTTTCTGATAAACATCTGCATCATAAAAGAAGCGCAGCCTTGCTGGAGTCCTTGTAATGGTACAGTGAAGATCAGTTATGCGAAAGACCGATTTTTGTTGCCCTGAATTGCAGTTTATTCAAAGCGCACAGCTGCGTCTGATAGAAATTATTGGGGTGAGATTGAGCAGGCTTTGTGGTGGTTTCCATCTCTTAAAAATGATGATTGGTGAATTATCATGCCACAGTCTCTGTGGAACTCTATCGCTATAGTCTTCAGTGCTTTATTTTAGATCATAGATGCAAGATAACAGACAGCACGCACGCACAGTCAAGTGGAATTTAATTAACTCCTTTTTTAAACTGTGTTTTTATAATAAGTTTGGCTGTTATTTACGCAGAAAATTATGTTAATATCCATATATTAGGTTTGTTCCGTAGGTAATGTATAACAAACATGAGCAACAACACTAAGCAGAAGGGGCTGAAAAGTAACTGAAGTACTAGTTGATCATGTTTTTGGTTTGATGTGTATATAGCAGATATCCTGGTGGTGCGTCCAAACTCAGAAAGTAGCTACTTCATCCTGCCTTCTGACAGTGTATTCAGGACCTCATTCATCTCATCCATGAAACACAAACATGAAACCAGCCAGTCTTGTCCCATGCATCCTGATCCTTAATAAGTCTGCCTCTCCCCTTCAGCCGTCCAGACTCTCTGAGTCTGCCCTCTCTAACTCTGTCTGCCAGCTTCTCAGCAAGGTCATCAGCTGCCGGAATCTAAAATGGAACATACTTTTGGACACGAGTGGGCAACTGGTCCCACAAAGGGCAGTTGAATGGTGGAACGAAGGTCTGCACCACCTCTGTCCACCCCTGCTCTCAGACTTAGTGGATCAGTAACTCACATTCATTAAAAAATTAATCCAAAAAGTGCAGCAACAAGACCTAATACCACTGAAGTAGCTGAGTGTACACTACCCTCCTTTCTACTGAGACTATAGACGGTAGAGCGGCAACTGTTTGGTTCTTTACAGAACCTTCATTCCAGTAAACGTGTGCCCTGGAGGACAAAGATGGATTTCCCTGTGGAAATTAATGTGGCTCAGAGCATTAACTGAAGCCCAGTGCTTCTGATCCCAAATCAATTTTGTCTGGGAGAAAAAAAAAAAAGTTTACTTAAATTGAGTGCAGGAGTCAATTCGATCTCTTAAACGGGGAGATCTGACTGAAGACGGCGTCGCGGAAGACATGAACTCAATCTGTCCTCGTTCACGCCAGCGCCTTGTTCCGCTAAGTGGCAAACACAATTTCAAAAGTCTGCGAGCCAAGTGCTAATCGATGGCCTTCTCTCGCCTGTGATAGCTCTAATGGCTTTGTTTGTTTGGGGTTCACATACATGGCAGAATCTGGACTAATAATAAGCCCCAGAGGTTGGACTGGCTTTGGTTTGTGTCACACTGTTAACACTTCCAAGAGTCTTCTCTTTAAACGCGGCACTGAGCAGAAAACTATTTTCTCTTCAACCACTCCTTATGAAACGTTACCTCTTTTGCCGGCCAAAGCCATTGTTTTACAAGTGGAAAACCCAACGACAATTATGCTTCGCTGGTTTTGGGTTTGGCCACGTGACATCAGAGAGGCCTTTCCCTCCCGCTGCCTCTCTGGCTCTGAATCCAGAGAAACAAACAAACAAAGCAAGCGAAACGTGGAAAAAAAGCAAGTGGATAGCGTCATAAAACACTGTGACATGGGTGAGAGTTTCCAGAGCTGCCACTCCGGCAAGTTTTCGAGATGCGATAATGCACATAAATGGAGGATTAGTGGTCAACCTTGGAAACACATGTGCTGAGAGCGAAGGAAGCACAGCAGTGAAGGGAGTTTGGCTCATGCGGCAGCTGTGCGGTTGCCGGCACGACGTCGCTCTTTGATCCTCGCTACTCAGGTGTGACAGGGCTTTGGCTGACTGTGGGCTCAGTTCAGGCTGAGGCTGGAAGGACCCATATGGTCTTAGTGAGAGCGTGAGAAAGGGCACCTGCTGTGGAGCTCCGAGTGAGTCAACGAAGACTTACAGCGTTTCCTTGAAAGTTTCCTGCACTGAGCCCTGTTAATGATGTTGCTTGTTCATCAAACAGCTAAGTAATAAGTTGTGACTCTGACTATAAATTTGGGGTCAAGTTTCTCTTTCTTCGTCGTGACTTTTTGTGTCTTCAAAAAAAGACTATCACAACCAAAAGAAACGCATTTGGCTTTCAAAGTGCTGGCCTCAGAAAAAGCCATTACTGCATATTTCAGCACAATAGTCTTATTTCTTATTTATTTTCTAACTTTGACCACATTTAGTACCTGCGTCACATTGTCATGAGATAACATCACACCAATTTCAGTGTAAGTAAAACAGCAGGGAAGTTGGCAAGGGCTACCAGACAAAAAATCACTAACCTTAGACAATTCACATTTCAAGACAACTCACTCTGTGAGTGTAAACAATAAAGATTATAGTTTCAGGTGCAGCTTGATAGCTGTGGTATTCTTTCCACTTTGTGGTCACATTTCCCACCATTTCCCTTCATAATGCAGTCTGTTATTCTTTCTGAAGGATTGTAGTGAAAGTTGGTCCATGGATTGTTGTGTTGTTTCTACCACCACTTTTTGACGCCGCAGCTTATCAATGGATTAGTCTGTGCAGAGTGGTGCGGTGCACGGCAGGTGGTCTGTGTGACCAAACAGCAGTGTACTGCTGATACTTTCTAGCTTCTGCCAGGCAGATCACATGCACAGTAGGTAGAAAGGCCATGCAGTTTCAATGCCTCTGCCATTCGTCTTACGCACATCTCGTTTTGTTTGCGTCATAAAAGGGCTTAGCTCGTCTCTGCCATGGTAAAAAAAAAGGGGGTGTCAATATAGCTGCCTGATAGAGTCTATACACAGGAACAACAACAATCTGGTGTCTTCTGTCAGGTTCAAACACCTTTTGAAGCAGGTGATCAGCTATGGTCGTAAAGAGCTGTGATGCACCAAGAGTGAAATGCTTTATGTGTCTAAAACTAAAAGCACATTTCATACAGTCATGTACCACATTTGCCCTGGTCTTTTATCTATTTATATTCTTAAACTAAAAGAGAAAGGTTAGTTCTATGAGTGGTCATAATGGCACAGCAAGGCAAATATAAGGAAGATCAGAAGCCTTCATAGAGGCGAGCGCGAGAGCCAAGAATCTTGGACAACTTGAGAAACTACTCTCTTGTTGTGACCACATATCGGTAAGATGCTTGGTCCTCAGTTTATGAACACCTTTGTTTCAGAGAAATTCCATTTCAGAACATCTTTAAAGACTTTTTGATTTGATTTATGAACTTCAGATGACAAACAGCATACATGTGGAACGTTGTTTTGCTCCTAGTCATCCAGCAATGGCATAAACAAATGATCGCGGAACTTATGACACCTGCGGTAGAGGAACCTTCAACCTTTTATCCAAAGAAGCAGGTCTGTCTATGTACTGTACAGTAAAGACTCTACTTTCATAAGGCCTTAAACATAACAATTTTTCACAACTCAACTCTTTTATCATCCTTCTGTTGAGTCAGAGACAATGCGGTGTGTACGAACGTACTTACTTTCAGTATAGTTCTGATAACCTTGCTCTGCTTGACTACCGACGAAATGAAAGATATTGTTTTTCAGCAAAATTGCCGCTTAAAAATAAATGGTTGTAAACATTCACAATCATTGTTTGCTAATTGTTTTTGCATGGCTTGGTATTGCTTTGGTACATGTTTCTCAAAGGGCACCACCATCTAAGATGATTACCTCTGCATTACAGCCCACACGGCTCATTGCGTCTGATAAAGCAAGCGTCATTGTGTTGACCCTTCCAGTGCTCAGCTAAGCTCCACAGAAACCTAATAGGCTGTGGCACAAAAATAAAAAAACATGGTACCATCATCAACTCAGCAAATTCACAGTTCGTCTGGCAGCCCCGTCTTAAGGTCTTTCAATAAATCAGTCCGAGTCTGGATTTATGAAAATGACTGCGTGAACCCAGAGGTCACAGCCGGTTTAATTTGATACTTGGCAGTAAATCCTCTAATTGTTTTCCAGCGTGCCCTTACAGTTGTACAATAAAACCACGGGAATACAAGCTTGCATATCTGGTGACTTAAAAGGAAACAAAATATCATTTTATGTGCTGTCTGCGGGACACACCTCTGTTCATTAAATTGTATTTTGGATTTTCACCCTTTAAACTTTGTCTGCAAAAGACGGAAATGACGCTGAAGAGCAACAAGTTGCATATTTTTCAGGAATCCTGTTGAAGCAGTGAGAGAGTTGGAGGCTTTGCTTTCAACCTTAGGCTCTATTATTTCTTATGGAGAAATTAAGACATTTGCCATCATAGAAGAATTCCTGCAAAATATTTGCAAAGTCCAAACAACATTGTTTGACTTGTTCCAACGGCCCTGGGGCCTGAACGGAGCTCAGGTTTGAGCTTTTCCTGTCTCTGCCGCTACAATTTCTAGAGCAAAGACACGGTTTGGTGACCACAATGACCTTTCAGACTGAGTTCATGTCCATCTAAAAAAAACAACCTAGAGATCCAGACAATGTCAAATACTTTCAATGATCCTGAGCAGTGAAACGGCTGCGCTCCTCTCCAGCTTTCGCTGCCCACTTACTGGGAATTTGTAACTCTGTCACTTGCAGGAGACTTACAAAGGTCACTGTCTGTGTATTTTTCATTTAACAAGTCAGCGGGACTCACTTCTTAGCCGGATAATGAGAACCGTCGCCTTGGCAGATCCGCTGGAATAGTTTTGGTGTCAGCAAATGTTGCTGCTCGGGAGCATATAAATGTAATTTATCAGCGTGTTTATGTTGCCTGTTTAGTAGGACATTTATGCGCCTCACTAGAGCAAGGATGCTGTGTCAGTTCGTAATGACAATGTCACTCGCAATAACAGCGAGAATCGGTATTTGTTGCATCATCTCATAAAGCCGCTGCGGATAGTTTGAGAACTTTGACACCCATGATTGTGTTCTATTATAATGTTTAGAAAAGGAAATGCATTTTAAAGCCGAGAGAGTCTGGAAAATTACACTGATAGTGAATTCAGGTGGAATAAGTGTCTGCCCAATTTGTGCCATGCACGTACTCAAACATGATCCCTGTGCTTTAAAGAAGAAATAAATAAAACGGATATTGGGCGAATATTAAAGCTGGAAACAGTACATGTCATTCCACAGCCTGATTATGAGAAAGAGAATTCATATATAAGAACCACTCCCTGTAGAGCAACGCAAGGAAAAGACACCCAGAGGTGTGCAATTCAACAATGAGTTAAATAAGTGAGTTTGTCAAGTCCTACTGGTCAAACTGTGACAACCACTTCGACCAGTGATATGCCGATAGACTTGACACAAGTCTGCATGGTGCAACCTGAAGCCTTGCTTGGCAAAACAGAGACCTTTGATGGGGACTCACCTTCTCTACTAATATATACAGTAGCTTGTTCTGAGGTGTCATCAGGGGTTGCCACACCAAGTCAGCCTCCTCCATCAGAGCTTATGTTGCACACCCTCCCCAGTCACACACCATGAATCTCATTGCTTGTCTTCCTCTCCTATGTTTCCCTGCCACCCCCTGGTCTCCAATGTTCACTGTCCAACACACTCACTTCCAAACCAGCTGACCTACTAAACTTCTCCACATGAGCTGTCCTTCTGATAGACCGGTTTCTTATATTGTCCTTCGCCGTCTAACTCAGTGAAAACCTGATCATCTTCTAACTCTGCTTTTTGTCTTTGTGTCAGAGCTACTGTCTCTAAACCAGGCATCATGGTAGGTCTTACGACTTCTCCATAGAGTTTCTCTTTCATTTTAGCTGCTACAGGTCACCCCTGAGTGTCATCTCCACCTGTTGCACCCTGCTACCACTCTCTTCTTCATCACTTTTAATCTCAGTAAAAGGTTGAGCACAGTGGTAACTACCAGTCTTCACCTCAAATGTAAGGGCCTGGTTAAAGTAATGTCTTACCTGAGATGTGTTTTCCAACAACTTCATTGTCCATCAACGACCCTCAGTGATGGACCCTCAGTGTTGAAAGTCAACATCATCATCCGTCATGATCTCACTGGAACAGTAATTTTTGGTAATGGATTTGCTATGTAGAACTTCTACCTTCAACCTCCAGTCTGTTCTATGGAAACATTTAGAAAAAGTGTGAACATATCGACCATAAGTGGGAGTCACTCAACACTTACAATTGTAAACCCAGCTCCTCTGTTATCAGAAGGGTATCAGAGATATCGGCAATGATTACGCTCACGAGGTTCCTGTGGCCACTGGCGTAATCGCAATGTGTTTTCAGACTGAAGAACATCACTTATAAAAGACACGAAACATGACAGAAATGGAGGAACATGACCAAAGAAATGGCGAGTGCACATGGCCAGAACCTCAATGGTTTCTTTGGTTTGTGTCTCATCAATCAGCATCGTCGTCTTTTCCCTGAGCGCCATGCTTCCAGTAAATATGCGCACATTTGTCCTTGCTCGATTCAACGAGGAAAAACACATTTCTTTTTGTCTTCAATCTTGTAAACCACAGAATTTGTACTGTGTCCAGTAATGACAATGTCAGGCAGACTCTTGCGGGCTGTTCTGGGCTCAAGTTCTGAAGGCCACGAGCTGACAGATACTAGCAGGAGAACAAAAGCACCGAGGAAGCCTCATCATGACCGTGCAACCACCGCCACCCCTGGCCTTTTCAGCCAAGACTTGTGCAGTGACCGGGACAGCGTAACCTCAAGTGGATGACATACTCTGATGGCGCACGCTCCGAGAAAAATAACAGCAGTTTTCATGTGTTTATTATGATCAATTTTCCGTGACTACAACATGTCAGTCGCTAAACCTTTGCAGTAAATTCAGAATAATGATGTACAGTGAGAATAGCAGCCACATGTCTTCAGCTTGAGTTGGATTTGTTGGGTTGTTATACTAAATGGTGACCAAGGATTTTTTTTTTCTCAGCGTAGATTCTCTTTCCGACACAAATCCAACCCATCGCTCCTATGGCTCACACTGACCTTGTGAAAATTTTGCATCCGATGCTGGTGACAAAGGTAGCTCTCAGCGCATCCTGACATTCCCATGTACGTTCCAGGTGGGGGGTGTGGATTGAGCATCACGTTGAGAGGGAAGCGCCGGCAGCAGGGAGCTCTCTTCACTGAATTATAATGGATGTCAGTTGGAATACATAACCCCTTTCTTGGCTCTCCACCTTAGTGCCAGATAGTTGCTTGATATGCATAGTCGTTTCACAGGCTTGAAGTAGCAATTTACACGTTGATAAGTGTAGAATGAAAGAAGCGCCATCTCATGGTTGACCTAGCCCCAACCACAATCTGTTCATACGCGACTCGCTGCCCATAGTGTCTGGATATGTCATTGAAGGCAGAAGATGTGCTTCAATTGAAAGCCTAATGCGTCAACATGCAATGCTGAAGGCTGCCTTCAGTGTCAGCATGGGACGCAAAAGTCCACTATATATTACTGTACATCCTGTAAAGATAGCAAGATGTAGTCTGGACTGGACTGCACTGGATTATTACAGCATTTTTAAACCAAAATGTCAGTAATAAATGATATTTGCCAAAGGAAGATAGCAGGGCATCTCTTGAGTGACCTGTTCAGCTGGACATGATAAGTGATATTAAACCCATGGAGGTGCTCAGTGAGTGGGTGGCTGTCTTCGGCCCAGGATGGAGAGATTTGCAATGAGTGTCAAAATAAAATGCTACAGCAGCAACAGTGCAGGAGTCTCACAGATATGTGGAAACAATGATTAGACTGGTGATCACCCAACCCCTGGACACGGCATCATGTTTGTGAGCGCAGACCTCTGCCAAGTGATGGTAGGTCATTATTCTTTGTCCAGGACCACAAAGACCACTGGACCTGAGATGCTCTTTCCTTGGTCAGCTCAACCTAATCGACGTTTTCTGACAACATCAGTGTCCATTGGTCACTTTTAGAGTCATTTTGACAGCGAGGTCATAAAGCCTCCTTGTCACAGCTAATAAAAATGTAATGCCCATATTTACAATGGCTCTCAAATGTATTTGGATTCTGTCCTTCTTATATCAGATGAACAAATTGTGGTATGTTTGTGTTTGTACAGGTCACAAATGGCAAGTCTATTCAACCTTAACAAAATATACACATAATGGATGACATCACATGTAATTGTATTTGTATTTGTAAAAAAAAAAAAACAGTGTCAGCGTTCCTTTGCGATTATAGGGAAAGTCAAGAGGCATTCTGTTACTGAGATTCCGACCATTCGCCAAGCAGACTTGTAAGCACACGACTGGGTGAAGTACGATTCCTGAAAGTTTTCTGCAAGAACAGACGCCAATCCTCTCCGGCCCCGCTGTGTATTACACCGGTGTCAAAATGCTCATCACATCTTCACAAGTTCCCTCACAAGTGCAACTTCTGCACAACGGTAAGATTTTCAAAGAGTTACACCGAGAGCTCTGATAGTACACATGACTGCTGTGTAAGTGATGAATCTTTACAAAGAGGCCTTCAGCGGCTCCCAGGAGATGTCCTCATCTTCACGGAGCGAGGTAACACAGAGGACAAACCGGCGCAGATACTGCAGCGCTCTCTAATGTATATTTATAGAGCCTTGCTTGTGTTTAAAAAGTTTAAAAACCTATCCAAAGGCTGCCCGACACGTGTGATCTGCTTTTGAGTCTAATGCAAACAGATAATTATGTTTACTTTCTTCCCACCTATTGATATATACGCTGTTTTCCTGATGAACGTAAGACACCGTATCAAAGATGAGCCTGTTCCTACAAGATAGCTTTTCTGATGGCTCTCTCTCGTCTACAATTTGTCACTGTGATATTTATATTTGCTTTCATACCTGCGCTAATGGCTGGTGGTCAGATAATTAAGACATTTGATCAGAGACCACTGCAGAATTAATTAGCTCTTTATCTATAAATATCTTCCTCAGATGGACTCATTTGTAATTCATGATACCATTTCTGTCTTTGTCTTTGTTTCTAAGTTAACTTTCCAGAAGTAACACAGGCTGCTTTCCAGTTGCAATTTGCAAAAAAAAAAAAAAAAAAAGGCTACTTGAAAAAGAGCAAAGTACAAACTAAATACTTGAGTGGCTTCCACTTGACAGCAAGGGGAACATGGACGCGACGCGCGAGGGACATGATTTTATCTGGTGATTTAAAGCTCTAATTCGGATAACACCTTCATCATTATATCAATAGACAGATGTACAGCCTTAAAATAAAAGTGTTTCAGTAATGCGGATAAAAGGATGTTGCTTTGTTCAATCTGCATATTAATGAAACAGTACTGTTTCAGAAGATGGACCTTGACTTCCTACAGTATATGTCAGGGGCGGCCAACCAGTCAGAGGCTAAGAGCCACATTGTTTAACTTTGTTGCTGAAAAGAGCCACATCCTACAAATACGTAAGGTTGTAACGCTCAACCTGAACAGCTGGTCACCTGACTGAGCGTCAGTATAGCGGTTAAAGCACATCCCTGTGTGTCACAAGGTTGATGGTTCACGTCCAGTGTATGTCTCTTGTGCATGTATTTTTAAAATTCATTCTTTTTACCGTGATCCTCCTTGAAATATCAAGCGACGTAGATAGAAATGTGTGCACAATTTATTTTACTTATATATTTTTTTTACGTGGCTCATGCCACCAATAACATGACGCCCCGGTCTGTGGGTGTGAGCGACGCTGCAGACTGGAGCGTCTCATCTTCACTTCACTGAATTACACAACAATGAATAACAGGTGAAACACATGCCATACGTTTAGTTTAGGGAATGACAAAGTTTGGTGAAGAGCCGCATGAAACTGGGAAAGAGCAGCATGTGGCTCGGGAGCCACGGGTTGGCCAGGCCTGGTCTATGCAGTGTGGACAAAGTGCACAGGGTCGGATGGCAGCATGAACAATCAGTACTGAATCAGAAATAAAACTTTGTTTTATGAATCTGCTTCTATTGCAGCTTAAACTGTTGCAGTGCATTGTAGCAGTTGACGTAATTTCACATACTAGTTGTAGCTCATGGGGCTTGACTTGACATCCTAGGAAATAGCCAATTTGAATTTGAGCTTGGTTTTCTCCCTCTGAGAAGTATTTTTTTTTCTTCATAAATACAAAACAGGCTCAATTTCTGAAATCTGTTTCACTTGAACACGGGAAAAGGCACAAAATTGATAACATGTGAGTCATCTGTGTTTATTTTAGTTAGTAGTTGATATATTTTGTTGGTCTCCAGGTAATAATATAAAGAATTTGTTGTTTTCTCATCTCCTTTTATAACATCAGCTTCCTACGTAGGAGAAACTGAGCAACCTGGTGAACTGTTGTCCTAGAGATTGTAACTGCCTCCACTCCAAGTCCTGGCTGCACATCCTTAGCCACAAAAAAAAGCTGGTTTTCAAAGGGCTCACCAATGTCATCCCTTCAGAAAGAACACATTTCCACTGTAACCTTGGTCTGGCCACGTACGAGATGCAGCCCTTCCAATGTACCTGCAAGCTTTGAGTAGCAGGAACGATTGCTAAAATAACCAAACCATGAATCAGCTTTTCATTCAATCAACATGCAGTACTGAACCCCTTTATTGAGAACCACATGCTTTTCTTTTACCACAGACCCACATCATCTCGCAGCAAGTGCAGTGGAATTGGACTGCACAAGTGGCCGCAGCAGGTAGTCGACATGAGCATTTCTATCGGCTTTTTCTTCAGCTTGAGCTGCGATCCATCCATAATTTTCACTGCCTGCTTTCAGGTTCCACCAGCAGCTCCTTGTCCATCTGTCTCCCCTTTGAAGATAAGATCAACTTGCTCCCGTTTGATTCCAGCTCATAATAATAATATGGTAACAGCTATTAAAGTACAGAAGACAGCGTGCTGCTGGTTTACCTCTGACAGTTGATCCGTCACGCTCCCTCCCGCTGCAGTACAATCGGCCCACCACTGCATGCTAGTCAATCACCCACTCGAGTTGCTGGAGGCATGGCGGCGTGGAGATGGCGGAGGAGCATGGTGGCGACTCCTCAGACTAATGAAGTGTACAGACAGGGCCCGGCGCCATCACCCAAGACAATTCCAATCTGAGGGGCTGTAATTGAAGTGACAAGTTAATTACAGGCTGATATTATCGTGTGGTTCTTGTAACGCCCCCCACCACCCACCCCCTCCTCCCTTGCCTCCCATCTCTTGGACCTGCTCTCCTATCCTCAGATGTGTTCATTAACAAGGTTTGCCCACTAGGGTTGGGTCTTGCTGGTGCCCCCGACCTTCTCACCTGTGCTGGAGATATAATTGAAGCCAAATAAGTCCACTTTGTCTCATACTGCTTTACAACATTTATGAGCTGCACTTTGTCGAGTCACCGCTGGTGAGCGCCGCCGCCGCCGCCGCATGGGCCTCAGCCCTCTCCGCCCGTTCCCACCCAGCACCTCTGCGCACCTCTGTAATTACCGTGAGCGTCTTTTTTAAACAAGCTACATAAAGTTTAGTGGCAGGATTAAATCTGATCATTACCATAATATAGCTGTGCAATTTGCCCCTATCGCTCTGCTTTTCCGCCACATCAAAGCCTGGCGGAGCACTGGTGTAATTGGGCCATGCCGCCTTGTCAAGATGATTCAGCCTGATGGCTGCTCTTCTCCCTCAAAAACCTCCTGGGCATGATAATTAATGGAGAAGAAAGTCAAGTCAACGTGAACAGAAGACGGAGGGGAGAGGCGTGAAGGAGGAAAAAAAAGTTCGGACGGCTTCACATGAATATTTCAAAGCAATGACTTATTCAAAATTAACACGATCAGTTTGGTGTCAACTGTGTCAAAGCGCTTGAATCCAGATGTTTTCCAGGATGACTCCAGTGCCGCGGCCTTACGCGTGGCTCTCATGATGTAAGTGAAGGGAAATCAAAGTTTGTTTGGCTCATTGTCTCCCTCTTAGATCTGCCGCTGATGAGGTGTCAGCACGAGGACAGCTGCCATTCAAGAAGTTCACATTAACATGATTTCTGTGGTTGATTTCCCTTCAGAGTTAAGTTAACAAACAGAAACCTTGTCTCTCTATTAGAATTCCCTTTGCAAACGGTCTCAGGAGAGCGCCGCCGATGCTAGCACGTGGGGTATCTAAAGAAAAATCACTGCTCTTTGATAATTTACATCATTATGTCACCTTGTAGGAGGAATGCAAATTGTAGGGCTGCCGTGTTGACTCTCTTTGCCAACACGCTAATGAATAAGGCAGAGCTTCAAACGCAGACGGGTGCCAGCCGTCGACTTGCTCTCGCTCCGGATCACCATGGCGGAAAAAGTCAGCTTGGGTCACTGTTGATTTGTTGCAAATTAGCGCCATATGTTTTATCAATCCGTTTACATATGAATGGTCCGAAAAAAACACAAAGGACGTGGACTTGAATATTCGCTCTGTCTGCCTTGTTGAGGGAGCTGCCATTCACGTGTCCGTCATCTGTTCGGGAGGCGAGTGAGACAATGGCAGTGACAGTTGGTGACAGAGACAGCTGGCTGCTACAGCCTGTGATCCACCGTGAGGGGACACCTTCAGCCTGGAAAAGTTGGAACAAAAAAAAAAAACAGGTTAAAAAAAACATGGCAGCAACCAGAGACCGCCGCCGCCATGACGTCCGGGTCGGACAATACTTTCACTGTCTTTCCATCTGCCGTTCATGGAGTCTTCATCCAGCAGCCACTCGGGGGGGTTGTCAGCTAAACCATGTAACCTTTTCTGGCGCTTTCATTTCATCCTGGCCCAAATTTGAATATGAAAAGGGACTCCAGTCAAGAGACCATAACTTTAATGACATTTGGCAGTCATTTGATTTATTGGGTTTTCGAAGGAGGGAAGACGAAATCCACTAAATATTTCATATGCCATGCTAATCCTTGTAATATTGCTGGCTGAAGCCATGTACCTGCGCCGCTAAGACGTCAGGCACACAGATTTCTTGCAGTCAGATGGCTGAAAACGCCTGTGAGTCTCCTGAATAATAAAGTAGCTGCATTGAAATATTTAGACTTTGATTCCCATTAAAGGAATCTTTAAAACATGAGATTTACATTCAAGGAAGAAAAGAATCACAGCACATACAGGAACCTTCAGCCAGTCTGAACAACTGTGTCTACCGCTCACAAACAAGCGGGTTTTTGGGGAGTAAGCGACAGCCAAGGTTCAAACAAAGAGCAGAACAAATGTCTCACAAGGAGCAGTTTGCGTGATAGTGTGTGTTGTGTCTCTACGGTTGATGTCGGGTGGAAGTGCAGAGCGATAGGACCCATGCGTCTGGAAAGCGCAGTGTGACAAAAGTAGCTTCAGAAACAGTGAATGAAAGGAAATGAGGTGTCAGCAGTTTCATCCCACTCGCAACACTTCTCTCATCTCAGTCCTGTTTGACATTTCCACAGCTGCTGTGAGAAGCACCGCGCTCAGGATAGAAGCGTTTCCTTTTGTTCACTCTGTCCGTTCGACGGCGTTCCAGGCAGACGCAGAGGAGACAAAAGCCCGACAGACGCGTAAACGAAAGCATGTGGAGGGAATATCCTGGTCCAGAATCTCCAGGCCTACCACCGCATGACAGTATGTAGGCGTGATGTCGGCACGTGTTTCACATATTGAGTGTTGACTTTATATCAAAGTGGGACAGAGCATGTTAGGGACACACCAAACAGTTCTGTACCATGATTTAAATGTGTTTTGTGTCATCACGATGGTCACAATTGTGGAGAAGTACCCCAATATGGACATAAGGCAAATAGTTTGAGTTTACTTCTCTCCTAATGGTGCACCCACTGAACAGCAGGTCACAAACTTCGAAGGACTTTGTCTTCTTCAATGGCAACCACATTAAACCGCTTTGTTCGCACAAAACAACTATATTTGATTTGCAAGCCGTAACCCGGCTTAAAATAACATAAATAACAAGACACTTGGGTAAATTTGGATCCAACCACAAGTTCCCGGCAGTCACGACTGCCTTCTTCCAAAACTGAAATTGACCTTTCCATGACTGGTGGCATCAGTCAGTCGTCAGATAAAAGCAGGCCACCGTGGCTGAACACAAAACAGACACACTTTGAACTCACTGTCTCTCTTTGTGTTTTGTTGGAGTTTAAGAGCCGGGGTGGTCAGAAGTTGGTGTAATGTGTGGCTCACATGTGGCCGAGTGCTGAGTAATACCGCCTGTCTGGTCAGTGCCATGCCAAAAGGAGACACGCCACACATATCCACAGACTAAAATAACAACAACTGTAAGACAATAAACGCTCAAGATTATGTTTTTAACCATCCAAACACAGTATGCTTTTCTATCCCGCATCGCTGTAGGCTGTTTGCACTGTGCAATACCCAAAAGGCTTTGCAGCTGCTAACATGAGGCTTCTCTCTTGTTGACAAGAGAAGAAACTGTGATCTTACTGTTCCCAGTAGACTCCTCGACTTTGGGAATATGTGTCAGACTGGCATATGTCACATAATGGTATTGTTTGTGCGAGTGCTCACCTGTGCTTCCTTCAAGAGGAGGTCTCGTGCCTCAGATGTGCTGGGAAATGTATATATTGTATATATAGTTTGCTGCTTATTAGCTGATAATGCAGAGTAGACGTGAGGCCCCAAGGAGCCTTGAAGCAGAAGACGAAAACCCAGAGGAGATGCTCCACATGAGCAGGGAGGAAGGGCAATGATGCTAATGTGAATATTTGTGCTTGTATTGTGTGAACACGTTCAAGAGTTTCTTACTAAGTGGAGGACACCATTTTCCACTTCAGGAAAATCAATTCAGAAAGAAAGAAAGATCTTTTCACAAGAACAATGTTTAGACAGTGATGCTTATGATGCATGTTTCTTCATCCATTCACTCAATCATTTTCTTCCACTCATTCCTTTATTGAGGTGGTGGGGGACTGAAGCCCACCCAAGCTACTTTGGCTCAGAGTCACCAGTTCTTCATTTATACTGTAGACTAGAGGTGGGCAATTGAATTTCCTAAGGGGTCAGGTTTTATGTTGTGACCGTTGAGCGGGGCTGTCAAACTCAAACAAAGGCGGGTAAGAGAAAACTGAAAATAAAAGTCAAATGATGACATCATGTGTGAATATGAAATTACACTTTCAAAATGCATAGAAAATGTTGGTTTGTTGTCTTTTATTTAATTTAAACCACCTTACATTTAAAGATTCTCAAGGTGTCTCATACATTTCAAAATCTACTTTCAATTCTGATACAAAACAGCCAACTTAAAAGACAAAAAATAAGGAAAAGAATCAAATGAGAAAGTTATGTTTCAGTTCCATCATAATGAACAAAAAAAAACAATGCACAAGACAAAAATGTCAGAGGCAACAACAATGTCAGTTTGATAGTTTTACTCTGTCACCAGGAGGGCCACATAAATACAGTCAAAGGGCCAGGTTTGGCCCCTGTAATGTATGCCTCAAAATGTATTTAGACACAAATTACACAGATCATTGAGTATTTTCACAACTGGTTCAAGCCTCCGTGCATTGACTATTGATCATGTAGAGCAGAAAAGACAAATAGACAATAGAAGTGGTGTGTACTTTAAGACAGTACAAAAAAAGCCTATTGCTTCCCTAAATACATAAACATTACAAATTAAAAAAAAGGAATGTGACATTGAAGTGTTTACTGTTATGGTAGCCAACATCACTTAAATCAAAAAGCACGCTTGCAGCAAAAAACAAATCAAAACAAAAACCCTTCATTGATGGAGCTTCGATGGTTGTGTGCAGCTTATTTAGAGTGGCCCTATCCAGTCAAACTGAGTGTTGGTTTGTGAAAATGTGGTGCATCCCAATACTCTCAACACACAAAATACATGAAGATTCTGTCCTGGCACGGATCGAGAAGCTGGTCCTTCAGGCCAGAAATCTCTCATGATCACACGTGATGAAACAAGGTGGACACACAATGTGGAAGTGCTCAAGGTGGTGGTGGTACACATCTCTGCTCCTATAACAAACTTTGGCGCAGCATGGATGGTGCCTGGAAATCTGACGGTTTCGCTGTCAAAATGGCCACCCACACCTGTTACTGTTACTGAGCGTGTGTGCCCGCAGGAGTGACTAGTTACAAGTGATAATCACAATTGCTGGCTGAGTATTTGGACATAACGCGAGTCACTGGGGCAGGATGTGCAGGAAGAGGCAGCGCTGCTTTTAAGAGGCCCAGCTAGCTAATTTGCACACGGCGATATTCCTTCCCTGACAAGTGTGGACGCATAAATGAGCAGAGAAAGGCAGCCAGACGTGATGCCAGCAGCAGCCCGCTGCTTGATATGCCAGCAGGGCTGCGACGCCCAGGTAGCACAATTACTGCCCATAGTCTCTCCCCCAAATGGTGAAGCGGAAGAGAAGTGACACCCATAAGGCATGCATCACTGTAATCGAATCTAAATGAAGCCTGTGCATAACCAGAGCGCCCACCTGAGACAGCGTGAGAGATGTGACCGCGGCAGCCTGTCAACACCGTGTCAACACGCCCGTTCACAGTCCCGTCCGCATGCATAATCACACCCATCATTATGGTGTCAATGATGATGTAAATAGGAAGAGCGGAGGTGGAAACAGCCAGGGAAGGAGAGACGGGTGGAAGTTAAAACGCAGGCAAAGTTTCAGCAAAGGCAAAATATGAAACAACATGTTAAACGCTGTTGTTATTGGTTTTGTTGGATTTTAATATGCCTTACCAAGCAGGTGCATCATGTCTATCATGGTGGTGTCAAACCGATCCTCAAAGGGCCGCAGTGGGTGCAGGTTTGTTTTCGGACCAGTCAAGAGGACACCTTCTCACCAGTCAGGGGTCTGCGGTTTGTTTCAGCTGACACCTGAGTGGTTAACCTACATGCGCTTGCAGGGATGGAACAAAGACCTGCACCCACCGTGGCCCCTTTGTGGATGGGTTTGACACCACTGCCTTAGAGGGTTGTGTTGCAGCAAGAAGGCAGCACCTGCAGGCTGCCTGACACCTCTTCAGCGTTGCATTTTTGCATGATCTTCCGGTGCACGTGTGGCTTTCCTCTGGACAGTCTGGTTTCATCCCAAACACTAAAATAGCCACAGTTTTATATGTGTCCTCTAATGGGTTGGTGACCTTTAAAGTGTTGTTGCCTGTAGCAGGAATAGGCTTCAGGACTGGCAGGAAAGATTTATGGAAAATAAATGATTGAATAATGAAGTGTTGAGAAAACACTTCAGAAATATTTTGCATAGACATATTCACAATTGAGCCATTTCAACATCAGCATATGATAAAATCCTCATGAGCGTAATTCCATTCTAGTTAGAAACATTTGGTCTGTAGTGGAAATGGCAAAAACTGAAGACTTCAAATGCACGTTGCCAATTGCATCTCAATCTAAAAATGTGTGTGCTGAACCAAGCAGTTCAAACACAATGAAAATAAATCTTGGTATTTTGCGGTTCAATCTTAGGGATATAGTCTGAGGCAAATTTTGTAATAATTTGCCTTTCTTCGGTGGTCAAAAAAAGCAAATTGCTCAAGGAGTTTCAAGATGTTAAGTGATTTATTTATGTATGTTTTTGTGTTTTTTTTTTTTTTTTTTTTTTTACTTTATTAATCTGTTGCCTCCATGAAAGCTTGTATTTTGTGGTTCATTATGACAGTTAATGTGCTGAGGTATTAGCACAATCTGCCTCATGCAATCCTTGTTTTCCGTAATTCCCCACTATGTTTCCATCTGAAGTCTCCACAATTAATCCAAAGTGGTCTAGGAAAGTGACAGTGTATGGATGTGTACATGACACCTGGTACAATGATGTTCAGCACAGTCCGTACTGTAAAATGTCATGGGTTCTATTCTCATGGAGGGAAGTCTCATCACGCTATGCTATATTGCTAGTTTGTTGTTGCTTCGATCAAGTGAGTGCTAACTATATGAATTTAGTGCTCCATGGTAAAACTTGCTACTTGCAACTGGTACCTGAGAAAACCTTTGTCAAATGCAGTCAAAACAGCAGGATAGAATCATGCATTGTTTCGTAGGAACCAGCATTTCCTCTTCCATGACAACCATGGTTGTAATTTCCTTTCTCTCCATCCGACGAATCATTCCATACCCGCTGGAATAATGAGCGATGTGCTAAAAATATGTGTGGATGACATTTGCTGACTAGGACAAGAGAAGCGCAGGTCATTGTGGTTGTTAGCTTATTAGCTCCAAAATACTGCACTTGGTTTGAACACTGCTGCCACCAAAACCAATTACCTCCACTGAAAGCTGTCCAAAAAAGGCATCAGACTTGCTGTAGAAACCAAATAGGGCCAACTGTCACAGAAGAGAATGTAGTGAAAAATCACACATACACACATTTTTTTTTTCATTTTGTTCATTCTGACAATTGGATGGTGTTGTCTTTCCATTCCTTCATGCATTTTCAGTTTTAACTGATTACTTGCAACGTTAAAGGTGCATTGATGGATGTACCGATTCCACAAAATGAAATGGAGTTTCATGGTTTCAAGTCACTGAATCTTGATCTATTTTGCATGGGCATGTCCGCTCATCATCGCGGTGTGTGGATCCTCCTTTCTGACCCAGCACTGCTGGTTCAAACACTGACCACCAAGTTTAATGCTGTGTGCCTGATCTTCATTTTGAGGCAACCAACCACATTTCACAGGAGCAACGCTTCATTTTTTTTCCGACTATAAAAAATGTGATTAAAAATTATGCTCAGCTGTGACTTAAATATATTGAAATACATAACCTCACATGTTTTATGTATTGAATGTTATTCCATACTGACCAGTGTGACTAAGGAGTGGACGTTACGTACGTCAGTATTTTTAGTGTCATCAGTGCAATAAATGTAAAAAGTCTGCCCTTTGCGATTTCTAGTCCGCTCACTTCTATGTTCCGTGACTTTCCACATCACGTCAAGAGTGATGAACAGAAAAGACTTGGGACATTTATGGTGTTACCACTTGATGCAACGGGTTTTGTAAAAAATAAATTTCCCACGAAAATGCGATTCATCGTCTGGTGTGATGTTTTCTTCTACTTTATGGTGTGTTTGTTTTGTTTTTTGAGTGGAGCAACTTATAGTCTAAAAAACATTGTAATCCCACTGAACTTCCCTGTGTACAACAACACAGAGAGTATACTTTTTCACATTATTTCCATGAGAACATGCTAAAGGAATCACATCGCTAAGACCTAATGTTTGACAGGGACAAAAGGACATGCGAGAAGTCAACCAGGTTATTGAGTCTGAGTCTGGGGAGAAACCATTTCTCCCCATCCAGATCCAAGACATTAGCTTCACTCAGTGACATTCCCAACAGTTCCAGAGACAAGGTGTTGATCCATCTCTTGCAGCGAGTCCCTTGAGGAGGGCTCCGGTTTGTAGCTTTTGGGTCAAAGGGGTATAACAAGACTGTTACTCATGTAGCTGCCTTTCCGCTGCCAGGCCTGAGGAAGTAGGCTGCCGGGTGTGTTTCCACAGGCTGGTGTTGTCGACTCTATGGTCCCATTTCACACCCTAGACCAATGGTCTTAGTCAGCCTAGACTCAGCCACATACAGAGAAAGAATAGAGGTGTTTTAAATGCACATTGTTGTTGTTCTGGATGCTGAGTGGATGTGAGAGTCACCAGGGTTTGTTAATTTTAGGTGTTAGGTTGCCATTGTTGCAGATGATGGGGACGATGTGAAGTGAAGCAGAGTGACATAGAGCAAGGCCTTCAATTTTCAATTTCAAAATCTATTTTCTATTCCCCTCTATTCATCCCATGAGGGGAATCAATTGAATTAAAAATTGTCATCTGAATGATTTCAAATCAAACAAACATTGTAAGCAGTGTTTCAATTTTGGCCAGTATGTGTGCGAGTGTGTGCGAGTGTGTGTGTAATTGCTCACTATTGCAGCAGTTTAAATCATTGGCGATGTCAAAAGGGACACGCTCAGTGCCACCCGGCATCATTATCAGCACTTCCTGGTGCCAAAGGGGAAGCACTAAATCCAGCATGCGGCTGATTGAGACTGTCACTGTCATTAACCCGAGGTGACGCCAGCGCCGACCACTCAGCCTGTTAGCCGCGATCCCCATTGACACATACACACTGCTAACCTGCCAGCTACTCACACGCATGTCTGTATAATGCTGCACTCTGCTAAGCAGCCGCTACTGTCACTGCAGCTTCAGGAGGAAACTTTACTCCAGTTATGGCAGAAAATAGTCAAGTTTGACCCTTAGCTGATATTAATGTAGATCGACTGACATGTACTGTCAGTACTGAGTTGCAGAACTTCAAGTTGACCAAACCGGTTATTTTATTGTTGATCAAATCAGCTCTGGATGTAAATATGTGTATATACTATCATTTGTGTTCCGTATTACGTTGGACTTGACTGTGGTTCTCTTCAGGTTTTCACCATTTCCTACCCATCAAGAGTCCTGTTCTTGAGTGCTACCTGTTCCTCCACAGTCTCCACTGTCAGCCCAAGCAACACTGATGACAGTCGAGGAATCGCTGGGACAAATAGTCCAATGCTTTTGATCAGCACCGATGTCACAGTGAAGCTGAAGGATTTGCTGGCCAGGTGAACATGGAAAACTCATTAGTTGAGTATCCCACATTACAAGTAACATCTGACTTACGACCTTCTCAACTTACGTCTACGCGTACTTACGACCACGGCCAGCATTTTTTTTTTTTCCGATGTCTGGCACCGCAGGACGTAGTAGCCCAGCAACGCCCATCCCAGTACCCCAAGCATCTCACTCTCACACAGTGATCTACCACTACAGTAGTACCTATAACCCTCGCGTCAGCTATTTTGAATGGCATTCGACTTACATCCAATCCGACTTACAACCGGTTGGTCGGAACCGATCCCGGTCTTAAGTCGGATCTTATCAGGTGACTCTGCTTCCGTGAAACAAATAAGAACCCAGCCACTAAATGATAATAAGATCAGTATTTTGGTAGGCGAAGGTGGTCTTTGTTCTTCTTTATTACTTGGTTGGTTCTTTTTTTGGTTAGGGACATAGTTTAATGACATTTTCAGAACGTGGCATTAAAAAGAAAAAAAAATGTTTCATGGTGCTCACCGTGAGAATGTAAAGCTGACATGCACATCTTGACCTTCTTTATGGGCCCAAATCAATAATCAACCTCAAACAGGTCCAGTATCCTTGGATGTAAAATCATCGTCTCTGGGTATTAAAATAAATGTGCAACGCTCTGCATAAAACTGCGCAGACAAATGGTGCCTGCTTCTGCTGAGTAAGCTAAAACTGCCATAAATATTATAGTTTCCAGCCCTATGAAAAGCACTTTGCCCTTTATACTGCGGCTTAACATTGTGCCTAATGGGAGTTCAAATGCAAATATAAGATCGTGGAAGTGAGTGATTTCATTCCTTTTTCATATCAGTGGAATGACAAAAGCATCACAGTTCTTTTGGGGACAGCGTTTTACTCATAACCTCAACGTATTGGAATTATTTAAGGGATTCTGAAAAAGTGGCCATTCTCTGGTGGCTTTGACCGAGACAGGTTTGCACTTTTTTTTCTTTTTTTTTTTTCCACTCCGAGGCCACAATTAGAAGTGATAGTCTCCCAGTCCTGTGATGGCTCCCTCTCCTCAGCAGAAATATATTTATCTGAGGATAATTGGCCATTAAATCCTCACTTGACAACTGTGAAAATGCCACCCCAAGAGTAATCTGGCTGCCAGAAAATCACAACGGTTGGCAGAGCTGTCGGCTGCCGGGAGCCGCGTCCGGAAGAGATGGATCTATTCCGCACACATTTACTGGCGGAGCAGAGATGAATTCTGTCCTCTTCACAGCCTTGTGATTTTTGTTTTTCAAAAAAGGGAACCCCAGATTATGATCCTAATTAGAAGACGGGTCTGTGCGCTAAATATAAAGCTGCCTCCTTCAAAACTCCTCCTGTCACCGAGAAAGAAATCCACATTTGAGCTTTATTTATTTTCATTAACTTTGCACGCTCCTGGCTTTGATCACCTTATCACAGCGCTCTATTCAATTACAGATGTCGCACTTTGAAAGTCCTCGTGTAAAATTGGATTCTTCTTCTCGGAGCGTCTGTCTGACTCGAGCTGATCCTTATCGCAGCAGCTTTTTTTAGAGGCTGTCGAGAGCGCGGCCAAAGCAAATGAGAAGACAAGCCTTTCACTATAAATGTCTGTCCTTTTTCGTCCAAGTGCCTTGGCTGTCTCCGCCGCTGCTAACACGAATCAGGCCGAGCAGCAAATACAGTAAGTGGAATTACTCTCAAAGGACACAGACTCCTTCTTTGATAGACTTTCAAATGCTCGCCACAATTCGCCTCTGGGTTTACATGCTTCATTCCTCTGCCGGGTCTGATCTACAGCAAACATTTTCTCAACAATTAAAGCTTTAATCACTGATCCAGTAAAACACTACTGTGTTTGTGAGTCATCTGGTTTCTGCTCGTACAGAAGCAGGATGCAAGCAAATGAAGGTCCCATTTCATCTTAGCAAGGGGCAGAATCATAACCGGATCTCTTACATACAGTGGCAGAGAGGCGCACAACAAATTTACAAACAAGGTGCAATGAAATTATGTGCAATAAAAAAATGCATGACTGTTTGACGGGCTCTAAATAGCAATTGACACGTGACAGAATGAATGGACTGCCATCCCACAGCTTACCTAACCCAATCTCTTTCTTTTTTTATGTGTCGCGCTGCCGTGGAAGGCGGAACGCGCGTCAATTGAAAACGTGATACACTGAAGGCAACAGTCAACTTTCCCAAGGTGAATCTATCATGCCATAGGAGTGACGATGCGTTGAATAAACATAGCACAAGCGCTCTTACCACCTCAGAAACCTGACAACATGACATGCGGAAACTTTTCTCCCACCCCGGTCTGAGGTGCCCTGGCTCATCCTTGGAGGATTGCTCAAACACCAATGACATCAGAAATTCAGACTTCTACTGCTCATATCTATATGTATTTGGTTGAGTTATTTAGAAATTTGTATTTTATGTAATTTCTTAAATGTAATTTCACTCAATGTTTTGTTCGTTTCAACAATATTTGACTTAGTTTTAATGTTTCGTAAACTTGTTCTGCTTGATTTGATCAACAAAACACAACCAGAAGATGGCGGCCAGTGGTCAATTTGGGTTGGACTCTCATTCATCCACCTGGTCCTTCACCCAAAGACAATCCAAGAACGTGTCAGGCATACCCTTTTAAGACACAAGTGTGGAACCTCTACATCACATTCTGCCCATGTTAGCTTTTAAAACTCCACTGTCCCATAAGTTTTGCTTCTGAACAGTCAGCTGAAAACCAACTCCAGGAAATATAACATGTTACAGAGACTCACAGTGTAAGTACCCTAACTGTGACGAAAAGCACCTGCACAACACAATTTCCTTATAATACCTTTTCTTTGTCAGCAGCCAAAAGTGAGGGTTGTATTTCTCTTTGCATACTAGATAAGTATAGTAGTCTGAAGGTGAATACTGCTATGATTGTGGAGTGGAACTGGAGTGGTCCAGTCCACTGTATCGTGACTGTCATTTTGCAACACATCAACGTTCAAGTGGGTAAGGAGTATGTATATGTAGACACCAGATCAGCTGAGTGGTCACCCGTGTCCTATTTTATAATTTTTATATCCCTCCTCTACCCATCGCAACTGGCCAGATTTTCTAGTTGACACCCAGCCTAGTTATCCAGCACAACCTTGCCCAAATCTGCCTTATCTTTGACTTTTTATAGTTGACTAGTTTGGAGCTTTTGCTGGTGGCCAGGAATCTGAACCTGCATACTGGGTGAAGTCTGACTAGTGCTGCACTTGGGTTCATATTGTTTGTGTTGGTGGACTCCATCGTGGCATGTCATATCAGATTTTCCAAAGCAACGTAAGCGGCAGTGAAAGGGGGTGTTAAATATCTGTGAGTCAAAAGAAAAGCCAAAGACTTAAATGCCAAGATACTTTATCGGCAGTTCAAAAGGGGCAAATATGTTGCTATCCAAGAGGTCCAATTGAATAGCGAAACCAGCTGCGTTGACCTGAAGAAAACGAGGACACATCTTGACTCCTGGAGTAACTTAAGCTGCTACTGACATTTTGGATCCGCGCAAAGTTGTTTTCGATGTATTTTTGTCTGGCATGAAAAGCAGCACCCGTGACAGAGCGGTTGCCATCGGAATGTGAACATTATCTCTCACAGGCGAGGACGTGGGGGTTTCTCTTCCTTTATCTGGTGGACATATGTTGGAAATGGAGGCCTTTATTTAGCGTGTGCGGAGAGGGGAGAAGTGGCGGAATGACAGGAGCGGGAAACAATTTCTTACACAAGCCTAAAAGAGCATTGGGGAGCGCACGAATCAGGCCGACGACATTTTTAGAAGCCCACCTGTGTACGGAGATGTTACAGGCTTTTAGACGGAGGTGGCAATGCGAATGGGGAAACCTTGCTTGGAGTGTATCCTGTCATTTTCATTTGTCATCTATCTTGCGGGTTCAGGGGCTTTTCAAATCACTGCAACCTTCCACAGCATGTTCCGGGAAACACTCATCTCCAGGTCCCATCCTGTGAGCTGAAAGCTTCCTCTAATATTCAGACAAGCGGACAGAAAATTAAAAAGTAATATTGCTAATATTATGGTGAGTGGTACGGAAAAGGTTCGATTCCACTCTCAAAGCTCCAGACACGGTTGTTTATTAATTCAAAACAGTGTTTCGGTTTCACAATCCGTGTTATCAAATATTCTAACAATGTCTTGAGTGCAATCTCATGTAGGAGTGATAATGGGGAGGGAGGGACAGGAGAGGTGAGTAGAAGGTACGCGGCATCAACTATTCACCAGGGAGATGAGATGGGAGGAGAGGAAGTGAGAGGAAGCCGTGTTGCTGGATTTCTCTACCTCTATCCACCGGCGACAACACCCAAAACACGCACTCTACATTTTAACAGTTTGTCGAAGAAGCTTTTGTTTGTTCCATTGTGTTCTCCCCCCCACACTGTTGTTTTTCTACACCCCTCCCTCTGCATCAGCCCTTTCCTCTTGAGGCTTCCTCGCCGCTCACAAACAACGGCGTTCTCCCAGTCGGCTCTGTTTGATGACCTACATTACATTCTCTTTGTAAGATGGTACAGCGGGCTTACATGTTGTGTGTGCATAAACTGCGGTTGTAAATGTCTCAAACACGAGGGAAGCGCAGTCGTTGGGGATGGAAATGAAAGTGTGTTCCATTGTCGGAGACACATTGCATCAAGAGGCCTTCTGTGTTTCGAAACACCACCACAGAGCAGGTGTGTGCCACTGGTGGGAGCTTTCGTTGGCTTGGAGTGCGTTGCTATGGATTTGAATCTATCCTGAAGATAAGGGGTTCTGAGGCTTTGCCACGTTACACAGCCAAATGTGAGGAATCTGGTAAGGTATTGCATTACCACACTATATTGCTTTCTGACAGTTGGAAGCACCAACTCTGTCACAATATCTCCCAAGGCAATCTTCTGTGACTGATTCCGAAATGCTCCTTCCCTAATTGTTGCTAAGCTACTTGAATCATGAGCTTCAAAGTACATGCATTAAATTAGAAAATGATCGGAAACAAAAAAGACATCGAAGACTGCCCAACTTTCCAGTGGTAAAAAGAAGGCACCACTGGATCCAGCCAAACCATTGATCTCAACAAGAACAAGAATGTTGGGGCTACTTGAGAGTTAAGTGAACATCAAAAACGTGAACACATTTAATGCGCACATGTTTGAATAGGTATATCCAGAACCGTGTTTTATGAGGTCGCAGTTGAAACGCGGCTGCCAGTCAACTGGGACCTCACAGCCAACCGCTTCCTTCCGTGGGATTGTCAACTTCCAAAAAGCACGACGCAGCATCATCCCTATACCTTTGAGGTTAGGCGTGGGAGTTTCAAACCAACGTCCGTCTGTGGAGCCCAGAAAATCAGCCCAAAATTAGTTTCATGTGGCTGGATGGCAAGCTCATTGCGCGGACTTTGATCGTGAGGAAAAAAGCGAGAGCCGGCATTGTGCAGACTCCAGCGGCACAACCACATCAGTGGACGTTCACGTGCTCGCTCCTATTGTACGTGCAGTGATTGTGCTCAATAACCACATCTTTTAGTAAAACCACACGTGTTCAGCATGAATTCAACCCAGTGATGTTCGGCCAACATCAGCCGCTTTGATTGCTGCTCTTCAGGCACGGACAATTTCACCATCTGAATCTCATGTCTGTCGGAACAAACGCCGAATGCACCCATGGCACCGCTGCAACTTGTGCAATGTGTCATGTGAGCGTCTGTTCATCTGGAAGTAAAAGCTTTAGCGTCTGAAAGAGCCGTCACACAAATGAAGTCCCTTCATTTTCCACCCTCTCTCAAAAACTAAAAGTTTGGTGTTATCCCTGAGAGCAGCACTAAAGGAGAAAGGCAGTTAAGCCCTATTAGGAGCCTGCGCGCTGTGACGATCTCATTGGAAGTGCTGGGTGAAAATTGCCCGGATTAATGTGTTAATCCAGCTCTTTAAAATGCTAATGTCCATTTTATGCCCATTAAATCTCACTGTGCGTTTTCTTTGATGCGTGCAATTTCTATCAATTAAACACAGAGGAGTGAAACAGGCAGGAGGGAGATTAGTTCTTATGCTTCAAGCATGAATTTCTCCTTTTGGTTTCATATTTATCTGGAGTGGAGGGGAGGAGGAGGTTGTTTGGACTGGGTTTAAGAAACGCAGAAGGAGAAATGTGGCGATATCAAACATTCTGGAAGAGCCGCCTGCCTTTCCCCAGGCAGATAAACACCAAAACATCCTGTTGAATGCGCTTTCTTAGATTTTTATGCATTTATTTATTTATTTTAATATGATTTTTTTTTTATGCTTACATGGATGTTTATGTATGAAGGATTAATTACAGTGCAATTACAGTGCATTGGAAAAAGACCTTATAGCCTTCTACCATTGTATTATTATTATTATTATTATTATTATTATTATTATTATTATTATTATTATTATTATTATTATTATTATTATTTATTTCTGACCATTTCAGGAGAACAAGTGTTACAGAGCGCATAAAAGCAAGGCCTAATGTATTGTTTTTTGTTCCAATGTAATGTAACCGCCATGACCCCGATACTTATCCTGAGGTACACATGGGAGGCACTCAGGAGACATCTGGGAAATGTGCCCCAGCTGGTCTGGAGCAAGAGAGCTTCCAAACGTTTCCCCGTTCCTCGCTACCATATGGATAAAGGGATGTGACACATTTGGAGCAGCTTCAGCATGTTTTTGTGACAACATTTTTGCAGCATCAGATGGTGAAGTTGAAAAATCAGAACTCTGGCAAAAGAAAATCAGTGGCGCGTCAGATCGCATGGCATATGCCCATGGGTAATATCCATCCAAAATACAGAGAAATGAAGAGGAAGAGAAGTTTATCATAGTGTTTGCTGCAGTTCATGACTCACCGGCCTAATGTGTGAGAAGGATCTGAAGGTGTCCAAACATTTTTTGCTTGTAATGGACTCCAGTAGATAAGGAACTGCAATTCTACTTCTTCAATCTGCCATGGTCATTCTCCACTGACTTTAACCCAGCCCAGAGTAGAGTAGTAGGCCAACATTGTTTGGAATCACCAAATTGCCTTTGGTGTGAACGTACAGATAGGCACAGTTCAGGTACCATTTCATCAAAAGGCGGGTCCAATAAGGGCTCCTCATGACTGAAGAGACAATCCATCTATCAGTCGTACTCTCCAACCTTCCCTCACTTGGACCCCAAGACCCCTTGAAATCCTCCAATGCGGAAATAACTCTTCTCAAACCTAGACATCTCAAGAACCTTTTGAGACATGATCCAAATTTACTATGAGTGTTAGGCCAGTTGTTGAAGACATGTCTTAAGGAGGCCATCACAAGGAGGCTATGATGCATACAAACTCTCAGCTTTGTTCTTTAAAGTGACTGCAGTCGGTGCTGCTGTCATTCATTGGAATGAGTGAAATGTATCTGAGTAAAAAGTATTCATTCAATCATGTACTTTGTGTAAGAGAGGAAGCCCAGCCAGGCCAGGACACTGGTAAGATGTAGAAATGTAAAACTCAAGTCAGAGCTTGCTTAAGAATAAAAAGAAACTCATTGTCTCGGAATCATTGACACAACTGTCCCCTTGGCAGCACAGACACATTTTACATTTGCAGAACACCCAGCGTTTGTTTGCTCACCATGACCCCCCAGCCAACCTCGCCCACCAAATCACGTGACTCGACTAAACGTAAACACATGAAAGAGTTTGTGGTCCATTTCCGAGTAGTTGTTTGTGTGAAGGGACAGAAAACCATGGCAATTGATTATGGACCACAATGACAAACGAACGAGTTGACTCATGTGTCTGTACACAAAACAGTTTACTCAGAAACAAAAAAAAAGTGTGGTGAATGTTCTGGAATCTCTCATCCCCACAAATGGCAGAATTGACTCTCAAATGCCCTCGCTGTTGTGCAAATCCTTTTAAGACCAGGAACGACAGAGCTTGTCCAATCATGGCGGCCTTTGTGGCTGTGACCGTAAAGTGTTTCCAGATTTCATACAGACATACACACTCACACACTGTTCATCGTCACAGTTATTATTCTTGTATTATTTTGGTGAAATGCCCATAGACAGTATTAAATGTACAAACAATATTTACGTTTTTTATTTACAAATTCAGGAATAGATTTTATCATCTGTTATCACTTTTTTTTTCTTTAGTGGGATTCTCTTGGATTTTGAATCCTATAATGTCTATCCATCAATTTATCATTATTAATATTATTATTTAAGAAAATGAAGTGGGCAACATAAGAAGCCTTTAAAGACGTTTTCTGGACGATAAGCCATATTTCTAGTTCATGCCACCTTCACCTCTGCCCAACATCCGTGATCCAGGTCCCCCACTTCAAAAGTGCCCCGTTCTCCAAGAGCATATGCAAACTATTCTCCAGGATGGGTAATTTATTAAAATCGACCTAATTTCCCGTGCTATATTAAATCTCTGCCTCAGTAATCACAAGCCCCATTTCATTGTGTGAATTAGGTGCCGGCTGTTTGGTGTGATCAGAGCTGTGGAAAATGAGGCCTGTACTGGTATTAGTGCGCGCTCACAGCCCGCTAATGGTCAGGGGATGAAATAGATTACCACAACATCCATTACTGTTCTGCGACAACATGGAGCGGCCTAACATAAGCCGTGGTCAGCGCCGTCATTACAGAGCTCTGCTTAAATATACATGAGGCTTTTGAGGACTTGTGCGCTGTTATGTGTTTGCCATATGGCGTGGAGAAACCAACATATTTGACTTTAATAAGGGGAGTGACCACACGTACCGCAGGTGAAGCCAGATATTCCAGAAGGATAATGAGGGACTTGCAACCCTCGGGCTGTCCACTGACTGTCTCATTGGTGATGACAGAGATCTTGTTTTTATGGACACCAGCGGTGGGGTCGGATCACTTCGGCAGAAAGAGTTGCAGTAATAATTCTGCATTTCCCAATCAATCTATACGCTGACTTAAGGAGTCCAGGGTCAGGTGACTTGAATGAGTATATACAGGAACTAAACCTCTAAAATAATAGATGACAAATTCAGCCATGCAGTAAAAAACTCTGTTAGATCAAACAAGCAACATTAAAAATGTCACCAAGACAAAGTCCCCTTGTACTGTACATTAGTGGCAAGAAAAAATATTGTAGTCCATGAACTGATGCGGAGCTAAAACTACTTGGTGGTATTAAGTGGAATTATATTTATTAAAACACTAAAGCAGGTCTTGAGTTTGGGTTCAAAAACGTTCTGGGCCAAGTATGTGTGTGTCTCATTAACACATCTGCAGGACACTGTTTCATGAAACCTCATCTACCTGTCACTAGTTTTTAGGAAAGCGAAGTATATGTTCTTTTCCCTCACAGTATAAAACACGCTTCCCATCGTTCTAGGCACTACATACCCACATTGAAGAAGTTACTTTATGCAGTCCGCACTTTGTGTGAGTTCCATGAATGCACTCAGTCCTGTTGGCACAAGAGAATCTGAAGGTGGACGAATTACCAGAACATATTGTGTACTGTAGCCTTATTCTTAAAGCAAAATTACTTGAAAAGGATTATCACCAGTGTTGGTGCTGCAATTGTTTATTATCTGGAAGCATTCGGCATTACTCGTGTGTCCTGGTCACTTTCAGTATAGCCGGCTTGTCTTGGGGTTTAATGCGGAATTTGCTGCCTCTGACTTCGAGGCAACCGAATGACACACTCCCATTCGTCGCTTGTCATTATACAATTTGTCCGTATGGTTTTTCGACAAACAGGAAATTGCTGAAAACTATCCTGGCAGCTGCCGTATGCCTTTCCACTGAAGATGCGGTTTTAACAGATAGTTTGGATTTGTCCTGCGTTTGGGGGAGGGAGGCAGTTAACTTGGACGTGCTGCCAGCTGCCATCCTGTGTGAGAGATGCATTTCACTCCGAAACAAGTCGTTGTCGTTCCCTTCCTCCTCGTGCTACTAACTGAAGCAGTATTTTGGGCTCTTCTCTAAACACCCCGCCACGTCCCGACCCTGTCTTCCAGTGGTTCCAGTTGCAGTTTGACTACACGTGAAGTTGGGTCTACTCCAGCGAAATCCATTCTAACTTCATTCAACAGCCTCTCGGTCTTAACACCACAGCTGTCAGCGGTGTCACGACATGATGAGCCGTGACACCGCCAAATCTAGCGACGCTTTGTCACCCTGATACACTTAAGCATCGGTTACAGAGCTCCGGCTCGACGGAGACATGCTGTCAAGTGAGGAAAGACCATTATCTGCAATAGACACAAAAGTAGAGGGGATCCCTGCAGACACAGAGATGATTAAGGGCTAAGTGTCATCCTTGCTGTCTTGGTGTATGTTCTAAAGAGCGCTATCTTTTACTGTCCTTTTCTGCAGCGCTGCTCAGATTTATGTGGCGCTCTGAAGGGGCAGCGACCCTGACAACCATGTTGGGGCATTATCCTGAGGTACTGGCCAAAACGATTCACACCGCTTGTCAAAAGCTGCAAACTGAACAAAATATCAGAGAAAAATCACTTTCAGCTTTTGAAGTCTGCGTTGCTGGTGTTTACTAGGAGCAGACCTGGACATTGTGGGTCTTGAGGCCACGTCTGCAGTTGTTGACCCTGTCTGGCCCCAAGGAAAATGTCCAGTGTTTAATTTGAGAACAAAACATATCAGTGTTAAAGTCCAAAAAGTTCACACAAATGGAGTGCAGAAAATGCCCACAACTGAAGGGGGTAAATGTCAGGAGCGTCCTATTGTTGTACAATGATCTCCTCAACAGGACTCAACCTTGAACTACATAAGCCACAAACTCATAATCTAACTGTACATAACTTGTTACCTCATAAAAATTTTGAAACGGAACCTGTGCTTGTGGTTCCCTTCAGCCGGTATTGAATGAGAGACACTCCAGCCTACATCAGGACAGCTCTTTGACACTAGGAGTACATCTCACTTTTTTTGCACACCAGCTTTTCCGTACAACGAGACCAACACATCACTGTTTGAGTAAATGAACAAGTATTGTTTACTCAGTATGTAATGGAAGAAAACTGCTGAGTCTATTCCAAGTGATGAGCCAGTATGTGAGGAATATCCACATCTTTCTTGCCACCCGTGTCTGATTTCCAAGTTAAGATTCTACAAATATCTGAGGTAAAAGGTCATATCTGAAAGTGCGTTTTCCACGAGCTTTGTGTATCGTCCTGTTTTTATTCGAGACAATGGCTTGATATAATGACTGGTAAAATGCCTATTGGAACGATCATTGCCTTGCCCGCGGGACTTTCAGGCGAAGTTAAGTGAGAGTTGAGATTTGCATGTTGCTGCCCCAGATTCTGCAGCGAGTCTGGTTCCCTGAACGGGAATTCCATCAAATAACAAGGCAGTATCTGCATCTACCCAGAGTCTGAAGAGTGGCATTAGTATTCACAGGGACAGACAGACAATCAGACTCCAGTTTTATCACTCAGCATTTGTAAGAATCAGAACCGAGAAGACGCAATATCAATAAAAGATCTCATTTCCAGCCTCTCTCCAACAACTTTGCCTCTTTCAACCGGCACTCTGGGTATCAATTGTGCTGTGAATAATGAAAAGCAATCATGTTGCTAAACAAAGCCCTGGCTGTTATAGGAATTTGTTTTATTTTTATCCGGCAAATAGAAATAGATACTGCGGCTGTGTGTGGTTTTGCTTCCTCTAGATGCAGTGGGTCATGCCCGGGACAGTCTCCTCCCGACTCCAATCTGCACAAGTGTGTCTGTGTCGGCGCTTCCTGCGCTGCGACACCAAAGAGGTGACGGATGCAGGGAATCTGGCTAAAACAAAGAGGCGACAGAAGTCGGCTGGTTGGATTGTGTCTGGATCAATTATTCACCGACCAGATTCTCTATCCAGTGTTACCGCTAAAGTCGCGCACATTATTTAGCGAGGTGCCACATCGGCATTCGGTGTGAGAACATTGCGGTATCAGATGCGAACTGATGCACATTGCCTGACAGGCAGACTCATGGATCTGTGTACCCAGGTATAGTTTCACCCGCTGATAGAGTGGCTCTCATCCTGACGGGTGAATATATACACCCGCTCTGTTGTTTATTTATCCATTATTAAACCAATGAAAGGGCTATGGTTCAAAAAGAAACCAGCCGGTATTATTCATTCATTCATCATTCATTCCTAACCATCTTAGTCCTGACTATCCGCTAGACTCAACCTGCCCCTGTCCCAGACACTTGAGACAGAAAACCAACATTCACAACATTGGCCTCAACCCTGGGCCAAGGCCTTGATCCAGGCTGGAACAAGTCAGACACATGTGCTGTGGTTCAAGTGTGTGCATCTTGTATTGATTCTATTCACAGTTGACAGACATTCAGATTCATAAAATATTCAGAATTATGAGGTCAGCGAACATGGCAGAAATTTTTGGTATACCAGACATCAGCATTAAACTCACCATTATAACCATCTTTCATCACTCTTCAATTCTGTTTTTAGCCAACAATGAGGAATAAAGCTTCTTTTTAGTTTTATTTTAAAAAAAAGAACAGCATTAGCCTGTGAAGACAAATAAGCAAAATAACCTTCATCTGTCATGAGAAAAAACAAAATCAATAACCACTTCATTTCTATTAATGAAACACACATGCAGAATACCTCACACAATAATCTTGGTTTTCATTGCTCATTATTATTATTATATTTGAAGGTCATTATTTTGTTTTCAGGTACTTTTTTTTTTTTACTTAAATGAATTGATTGTTTATTTTAGTCTCCTCTGACACATTATAAATGCAATAGATGACAATATATTATAATATCACATATATTATATGACATGGCTTCATTGTTGACAATGCAGTCACTATTTCTTCTTGCATAGCCCTCTATATATATAATATATAGAGTATTTAAAATGTTCAACATAAAGTCATCCAGGATTATACATTTTTTTAGACCTGCATTGGTTTTAAAAAAGTATATATTTCTTGTAATGCTATTTGGGTGATTTTTGCAAATATGATGGTTTTTTTTTTTATTGTGTCAGTCAATTGTGTGATGCCACCTGCAAAAATATGGTATAATAATATAACAAATATGGTATAACAATATAACATTCATGGTTAAATATCATTGTTACAGCCAGAAATAAACCAAACTGAAGAGTATAGTACAAAACTTTTGTTTTGTTTCAAAGGACATATGAATTATGTTCTTGCTTCTAAATACACAAAACATTTTAATTCATTTGATTTTTTTTTTTCTACATAGCTAAAGGCAATTTTCAGTATCTGGAAAATCAAAGATTTTCTGAGACAGTTATTTAAATTACTTCATTCACTTTTTGCACATTGTGAATGGCAAAGCGATATAAAATGTAAGTAATTCTGACCAAATGTGAGGGACACTCTCCCCAATGCCCCCTGACAGTCAGTGTCCATGACGTAGTCCTGAATTTGGTGACACGCGGAAATGAAGCAAACACATCTGAGGGCAGTTGTGACTTCGATATCTCTGCCGCTCTCAAAAGCACTTCCCTCAGTCACTCAAGATGTGTTGTAATTCCGAAGGGTGCCGCATTGAAAGCGGGGCAAAAGGTTGCGGCGTGCTCGCACACAGACCTGCAGGTGTATGTACCCTCTATGTGTTTGGTTAGCCTTGATCTTGTTATTGGTGATCGGGGACTTGGAGAGACCTCACACTGGGTTGTCGGTGTAATTGTTGCTGGCAGGCCGACCTGTAGCCATGTGTAGAAGAGAAATTGGGGAGGCGAGTGCAGGCCTTTTGTTTGTGGCTGACGCCACATGTCTGCCTGTGTGGCAGCGCCGAGCGTTGGGGTGTGGAGGCTTGGCTTTGGGGAGATGATTGTTATAGCACTGGTGTTGGCTTTTAAAATGCCTTTTTTAATGGGAATGCATTTCACAGGCGAGAGCGACCAGGTCCAGGAAGCAGACATCAGAGCCGCATGGGCACTCAAGTTCAGCTTTGACTCCAGAGGGTTCATCAGTGGAAACAGCCTGCCATCTGCTGGAAGACAGGGGAACTAACGCTTTACAGAAATCTATTAAGGAACAATTTTCAAATAATTTTCACCTCTTCACGTTTTTTTCCTTCTCTTTTTCATGACATTTGGAGACAGACTCCTGCAGTTTTGCAGCTCAAACGTCACAAAACATTGGTAAACACACTGTACGGATCTGAAATGTGGATGTAGTGGTTTTATTTCTAAACTTTGATAGATTATTTTTTTAAATTGTAAATCGTGGATCGTTCCAACTGGCTTTTTTGTCAAGCAATACTGGAGGATCTGTTGGTTATGGAGGCCGGGTGGTCGAAAGTGCTGGAGATGGTGCGGGTCAGGAGCTTTGCGTTGGGAGGCTTCAGGTTATGGAACGGAGGTCCTGGGCACAGGTAACCAGAGAAGGTGGTTAACTGCAGAAAACACACCATAAGGAGCGTGCCGAGGATTCTTTGTTTCTGTGTATTAGGAATAAAGAAGCCGAGATTATCTGTCATTGTGTCTCACAGGAACATTATGTTAGATTAAAGAATGAAACTGACTTCCGTCTTGAGGAGTTTACATTGTGCATTCATATTTTCAGTCATTTTTTTTGCACCAACTGCTGCAACTTGTTCAATTAAATTCAGGCTGCTTATATCAGTCACCACCCACGGCTTGTTGTGACTGCCGAAGGTAAAAAGTAGATTGAATTATAAATATATTGCCTTAAAATTCTGTTGTTTTTATCTCACAACATTGACGCAGTGTTACATAATATTCATCAATTAATCTTATATTTCAATCTATTTGACAGGCACAAAATAAAAAAATAATAAATGAAATTTAAAAAAGAGGAAACAACTTTTAAGGGATTCATGTTTTCAGGCACAGAGTCAGTATGTCCTCCAGCCATCAAGCCCCCTCAGTTCAAACAGTGACCAGACACAGTCGTTCTGTCAAACCCTGGATAAATTAAAGCTCCATTCCACATTAAAACCCACTCCAGCCATTTAAGCATTTCCTTATGATATGAGTGAATGAATAATGCATGAACCTCAGCTCAAGCAACAAAAAAGCATTTTAGCGCCTAATGTGTTTTCCCTAAATAGCGTTGAAGAGCTACTTTTAAGTGGATGAGGTACCTCCTTTCAGCCCATGCTATGTGTCTGCTTTAATTTAATTCAATAATCCCGATAACTGAAATAAATCCCTTCAGGGACACCCATTTCCAGAGTAGTGCGATAATATAAAATGAGGTTCACAGAGAAAAAATTAGGACATTATGGTTGATTGAGCTTCCACAAAAAGCAGAAATATTATTACAGAGATATTCTTTATGTTTATAATTTGGCAATAATGAACGCAGGCATCCATGTGGAAAACAATCAGCGCTGAGAATGGATGACAGCGATTGTCAGGCTTAGTCGGAGAATGCATTAGCATTTGCGCACACTCCCAATGCAAATTGTTTCACTTAAACTTTTTAAATACCATTCTGTGTTCCCACTCAATTTTAATAAGTTTGTAGATAAGGAAGCATAAGCACTGACTTGAAAGGCGGATCGGCAGCAAAACATTTATTCACAGTTTGATTCATGAGAGGAAATTGAAAAAAGAAAAAGAAGAAAGAACATGATCTTTCCAGTCAAATAATACATTTGGAGCCGAATTAGATGATTTGAATGTAACAAAAGCATCCAGAGCTAAATTAATTTCCATTTAACACAGATGCTTGTTTAATTGTATGCAATACGCTGCGCAAATGAAATCTGACTGCTCACGCGACTGGTGAGGCTTATTGATTGTGTTTTTAACTCAAAAGCATCATTTTACATCAAGTTGAATTCATTTTGACAGGTATCAAACATCAGGTTCACATGATCTGAAATGGAAAAGTTGGGTTTGCTGTGACTTGGAGGAGCCACAAACATAATGATAACCTGGTTGTTTTTGTCTGGATTTGGTTCCTTCACCTGATGATCTTAACTCTTGCAAGGTTATCCCACAGGAGAGTCCTTATGCCCGGGGTGTGAATTTGACCCACTAATCCACTCTGAAAACCTAGAAGAAAAACATGTTCAATACTCACAAACAAAAACCTTTATGGTGTGCAGGGAAAAGTGATCTTGATCTGGAATGTATCCAATCAAGAAGCGATCGACAGAGAAATGGACAAAAAGGGGTGAGTTTTGACGTTTTAGTCAAAAAAAAGTTTGAGTTGATAGCAATAAAAATGCTAGTTTTTTTTCATGAGAAGTGAATCTCAAACCAATCTGCAGCCGTGCTCACCCTGTCCATTCGCGTTGGCGTCTGGGCGGCAAAGTTCCGAGTCTGTCTGTCACTTACATAGTCAAGATACGTTTTTAGGAATTCTTCCAGAAACATAAAACCGCCATCACCGGATGCTCAAGTTGCGAGCTTTTGCCACTTCTTTCAGACTGTCAGAGCACATCACAAACATAACAATCAATAGAAAAATAAGCTCAAGATTTTGAAAAGACTTATGTGTGTGGTCCCCTTTTGGCACAAGCACAAACCTTTGTTTGCTGAATGTACTTGGAATTTCCTTGGCCTGGTACCTGTTTGGGCTCGGGGAATTTAGAGAATGGGCTCATAAACTGATCTGTTGTTGCTGATGTTGACCCCACTGAAAACTTTATTATGAGGCAATTACTATTAAATAACCCATAAATGGGGATGATGGTCAATTTGGCCACACCAAACTGTTTTCTTTCTTCCTAACTGTTTGTTTTACAGGCCGATTTCATTTGGCATGTATGCTATGACTCAAGCAGCAGTAGACAGCGTACACCAATTTGCTTGAAAATGACTGTTAACAGATGTCTTATGCTCCCAAAAATGTATGTGGCGGAATAGAAGTAGTGAGACCAGTGAGTAACTAACATTGTTCATTTGCTTGCCTAACTTGATCATAGAGAAACAGTGAAACGGTCAAGCTCACAACCCCGTACAGAGAAGAACCTCTCCGTATTTGTGATGCAAACGTGAGGATGGATAGATTTTCCTGTGGTACCATGTGTTCTCACTCAGTGGTAGGTCCAAATAATAATTTGGTTCTCACTCATCCGAAGTGGCATTACGTCTTCCTTCCACCTCCTTATCCTGCTCCCAGGATTGTCGCTGGTTTACAGCGTGAACCGCCTCTTATGGGTTGATTGACTCGTCCTTGGACATCTGTTGTTCGGCCCAGTCTCAGAGGTAATCTGGCTAATGGCCTACTAAGCTATCCACATAAACACACACATAAATAACAATGTTTCCGAAGAGATCTGGTCATTGACTCGCCGCTAATCAATTCTGCAGTTGCATCTGTTGATGAAGCTTTAGGGAAGTACAGAGCAAGATATATGGAGCCATCAATGCCTGGCACCGGGTTGCAGGAGCGCAGGGTGACGGAGTCCAAATTTGCACGCAGATGCAGCAGACCTTTCTGGCAGACGTTTGCTGAGCACATGCACTGACACATGCAAAACACAGACCAACAGAATGCTGTCTATCACCGACACAAGAGGGGAAATTATGGGCCTGAGTGAAATGGAGTCAGTAAATTTGTATTTACGGCTCTGCTGCGCAGGACTTGACTGCTGTTGGAAAAATGCCACTTCACAGGCTCTCTTGAATATAATGCTTTGGACATGAAGTAGTTTGACACAAAAGTTGGACTGTACCTTTGTGTATGTTCAGACTGTATTTTTTGTTTTGCAATCTGACTGAGTTTGAGTACAGAATATACTGCAACAATCCTCATTTGTGAGCTTGACAGAGAGGTTTGATCAGAGCACTTCATGGAGTTGTCAATAGTTTTCCGACGGTTACAGCCTTTTATAGCCGTAGCAAAACTACACACTTCCACAGGCACGCACCTGGTGCTGTTTGAGGGGCCCCTTTTATGCTCATCCATGTCATTTGTTGAGAGGAAAATGACTGGAGCTCAAATTCAGAGAACTGTTGCCTTGGGAAGGAAGTAGAGAGCAGGTGCAGCAGTGGCACGGGCAAAAACTGCCCTAGGACACCAAGGTGTCGTCATGGGTACCTAACACCCGATGACTTGAACACGTTCCATTCTGCATGCATTGCACCATGATGTATGTGCATGAGAGGACAGTGAGCATCAACACCTGACCCCTTTCCACTACATGCAGTGGCTTGGGAAATGCAAGTGTATTTGAGTCATGGACTTCCATGCAAGAGCGAATCCTCAGTGGTCACCTATAACCGCTCAACTATAACCTTTCCACTGCCTGTCGCTCAGTGTTAGAGGAGCGTGGGGCACCTCTACACCAACCTGATTCATGGCATCAGCCACAGTATGTCCCCCTTGTGCCTTTCTGGTATCATGCTTTAATTTCACACTGCGTGAAGTTCCTTTTTTGGCTCTCATTCCCTCTAGCTCTGTCATAATAGTGACACATATGGTATGGGCAGGCTAAAGCAATTTCTTAAGGACAGGATAAGTAGCAATTTATAAATGGAGACAGGTCTAAGGCGTGTGCGTTCTACGTTTCCGATCGTAGTGTGCCATCCTATGCACAGTTTAATAAATGAGGCCCCAGGTCCGGACACAGGTTGGTAGCTACGATTTCAGTCACGAAACATGAAAGCAACTTCTGAACTTGGCAGCCACATTGTTTGCCTCAGAGCAAATGCGTCAGGTGGTGGATGTGCATTGGTGACATGTTGGGTAGCACGTTCTTGGAAGAATGTTGACTGTCTGCCTTATTGTTGATGTCAATGAGTTTCATGCTCACATGTCAGTTTCACATGTGTGAGTGACTAAAACCCCCTGGTCTTTTGGACCAAATCCTGAAGACAACATTTCATTGTGACAGTCCCTGGGAAAAAAAAGCAAAGTTATACAGGCCTGCTTCCTGAAGCAAAAGTATGGGGCTGAAAAGTGTTGTGTCGAGTCGAGGTGAGATGCCGCGGTGTGGCGAGGCTACTGGCGGAAGTTGTGGTTGAGCCTGGTTCAAAGGCCTGTTTTCAGCGCGGCAGCTCTTAAACTCGAAGAATAACACAAACATTTGAAATGTACTTTAATGTACTTAAATGTATGTAAAAAAAAGATGGCTGAAATCAAAATGCAATAGTCTATTTCTCAGTTATTTTCACTGTAATTAACTAAATAAATGAATAATACTAATGATAATATATTAACAAATATGTCTTCATATTGAAATCTTGGTTGTGGCTGAGGACCAAACAGCCCCCATGACCTTTCACTTTACAACATCGATAGTGCAGCAGAACATGGCTGCTGTTGTGTTAACACCAGAGTTATAAAGTAAAGTCCTGAGCTATATCTGCATGTGAGAGACAAAGCTCGGCTTTTTTGGCGGGTTCACTCGCACTGTCAAGCAATATTCAAGAATTTAATTTCCAATCTGGTCTCCCTTTATTAGTTTTGGTGTTATTAAATGAGATTGCTTCATCTTAATAGAATATATTTCCAGGCAGCGTGAATGTGGCCGGGAGCTGATATTCAAATTCAATAACATGGCCTGTACTTAGTGCATGGCACTAATAAATGCCAACATATGATGCATATGAAGACGGGGCTCAGAGCAGAAGCCGCAGCGGACAATAATAATGTGGTGTGTGTCCTTCCGAGGTGAGGCGGGTTTCAGTCCACCCCCTTGCTGCACAGCTCATATGCCAGAGGACGTGAAGGTGATGAAAGTATACAGGTGAGGGAAGTGTGATGTGTCACCACACGGCACAAGTTTTACCAAAGTTATTCAAGTGCGGTGTGTTGTCACAGTCCATGAACACAAGAAAAGAGTAGAAGCCAAACCATCCTTCCCTCATGCTGTTCATGAAGGTCACAGTCGGTTGGGGGGAGACACTGACTGTATGTTATGCTTGAGGTAAACGTAGAGTATGCATGTGAACTACCTTTTGATGAACTTTAAATCAGTGTTGCATAAAATAGGAAACCAACTACATGTTATAAGGTCTTGCAACTGAATGTAACTGCTTTCAGTTTAATGCACGTTCTTGTTGATCAGCTGTATTAAGACATTCATGTTTCAAATCTTTTCTGCCATAATGATATGGATATTAGCGAAGTGTACAACAGGCCACAACTCCCCCTATGGATGTTTTCATTTTTACATCACATCACATAATGCAGTGCACTTGGAATTGGTGAACTGAAAAACAACATTTTATCTGTGTTTACTTAAATTTTTTTTTTTTTTCAATTAGTAATTAATCAAAATGTAATTAAAGTCCCAGCACCATGCGCATCTAACTGGCAATAATGATTAAATGCCCCTTTAATGCCAAATTTTTATTTTCAAAATGACTGAAAGTACCTGGAGAGGTTTGTCAGGATTGTAGAGGAGCGTGAGGCTGACTGGTGGCTCATGACTCTCGAGTATGTTCTTGACCAATACCAAACAAAGAAGACTTGCCAGTTTGGTTTGAGGTTTTAGACAGAAAAGCAACAAAACTGAGCCACAACTGCAGCAATACAGATCAGAAAACAGCCGTTACGCACATATTTAAGGCTAAAATTGAACGTCTGTTTTACTTGATTTATTTTATTTTATTTTTCTGTGGTGGAACTTGCTCCTGCAAAGGTTGCAGCTTAGGCAGCTTATCTGCTGCAGCAGGTGACCTTTACTTTTATGAGGAATATCTCTATTTCATCATGATTATTGAGGGAAATCTATTCATATGATCAGCATCATGGATTTCTTTTTCATTAGTTGGGTAAAATGCCAGTCAGTGAGCGGAGGGGCAGTTGGGGCTTCCTGGAAGATTACCCCTCCCTCCCCGTTTGAGGACGCCGACAATCGGAATTAATATGCGTGGATGGATATTTCCCTTTATCCAGTTGTTGGCCGAGATTCTCCACGCAACTTTATCAGGGGTAACATTATCAAGAGCTTTGCTGGGAGCTTCTTCATCATGCTCACATCGCAGCCTGCCCAACACTTGTCACTGTCAATCACCGGGTGATAATACGCAGATGATTCTCTCATTTGGTTTAATAAAATCTCCAGGCTTATTTCAACTGCAGTCATTACAGCAAATAATTGATGCATTGAGGGTTTTAGCCCGGCCGTGGCCTCGGGGATAAGAAAAGACTATTGCTATATGAAATATCTGCCCGAGAAGGAAAACATACTCCCTTGATGTTCATATTTCCAAAATGAATATTACATTTGAATCTAGATCTGGCTTCCTTTATTCAAACTAACATTGTTATTTTACATTATCCAGACACGGTGTCATCACTTCTCACTTTGCTCACACAACAGAGACCGCCAGTCGTAATTTTTAACTGTCATTTAAACCAAATTGTGGATACGAGGCAGTGGCCTAAAATCCTCAGAAGGTACGGACGTGCCAGGGCAATATATATTTCATCTCAAATTTGAGATTGGCCGCCAGCTTAAGCTGTCTTGCTGCTGAAATACGGACTGATGAATGAGGGAGACGGAAATAATAAGATGGAGGAGATATTTAAGTTCTGTGTTGACGGTGCAGGCCTGGTGTTCGACATTCACATGGGAACAACTGGTGCGGCAATAACGCTGTCTTTGCGAGGCTTGGCAATTTTCAGCTGCACAACGTGGCTTTGCTATCTATGCTCCCGAGGCATAACAGTACGACCAGCAAGACGAGACAGAGAAGCTGAAATTTGCATCCTTGAACAAATATTTTTGCAGCTATACATTTAATCAAAATAAAAATGAATCATTTGCGCAAATAGATATTAATAGATATAAATAGACAAATGTTTTAGTGCATCAATGTGGCGGCAATTTCCCCCAGATTTAAAATAAATATTTGCTGCACGCTACATAATCGGACCATTTTTACAGACGTGTTTAAGCATGAGACACAGATTCAACTTGAAGCCCAAAGTTTTTGACCGTCCAAAGGTCATGTGAGTATCTAAGAACAGCATCGCATGCTTAATCAACAAATCAATTATCTCTAATTTGATTATATGTGTTTGTCCAAAGAAGGTCACTGCAGATGATTACACAGAGGATCAATTTCAAACAGGATATTTGTGTTTGTGTCAGACAGTTCACCCCAATGTCAAAATGGCAAAGAGGAATGAAGGTACTTGTTTGGAGTTGGATTTGTCAAAACAGCGCTGCTGACCTTGTTGGCTTCACTTTCCCAGCGATGACGCAGGACACTCATGATCTTTGTCAGTGGAGTGTACTTGGACCAATATGCACTCAGGCAACAATAACACAGTCAGTCATTTGTATTTACTCTGAAAGTTGGACAATGTCATTTCTGACAATTAATATGACCGCTCATGCAGTAAATTAATTCTTTTCATCGCCTGGAAAAATAATTGCTTGTCATTTTAAGGAAATCAATCAGTCACGAAAAGTCTAGTGTCAACGAAGCATGATCGGGAGGCGGGGAAATGTTTGACAGATGGCTGGGACGTCCGCAGGCCTTCAGTCAATAAACGTAAATAAAAAGTTAAGGAAATGAGAACAGCAAAAAACATTAGCATATTTCACTCATGTAAAGTCAATGTGATATATATTCTACATGATCTCTACAATATCTTCATATTTCAATATAAAGATATTGAACTATGAAAGGGGTTGTAGTTTTGTTTGGAGCCTTGTGACCCCTATAGTATGATTTGCAAACTTCTGTCACAGGGGCCACATTTTCCATCAGACCTTCAGTCATCCCAAATATCGGATTAGTTCTTTCCAGAGTCTGCTACCAAGCCAGATCATGCAGGTTACTTCACTACCCAATTTTTATATCATGTGTTATGGTTCAAGTATCGCAGACTATTTGCGTCCAGTAACAAATCTCTGATGGTGGCTCTATATGAGACCCGAGCAAAGTACAGACCAGTGGTCACATGTGGCCCTCTGGCTTATTTATCTACTCATGATGTCAGCTGGTTTGCTCACTGGGTAGGCTATGACTATACTGACAGTAAATATAGACGAGGAAATTGACAGGTCATATCCCTGCGAGATAACTGCTGCGTGGTGCTTAGTGCTACATGCTGATTTGTTGGTTATAGTGACAGATGAAAGCATCACGTGATGCAGAAATGATAATGTTGAATCGCACAAAAATAATTGCAGCAAAAATACTTTTGTTAATACAGTTTAATGCTGTTTAAGTTTAGGTTGATAAAGGCCTTACTATGTAATTAAATTATTAGTTTAAATACATTATTATTATTATTATTCATCTATATAATAACTGGTTCAATTCTTCTTCAATATTAAAAAAACAAAACATTTTCGTTTACTGTTTTTTACATTGTTTTACCTGCAATCTGCGAGTTCACCACTAGATGCTAGTAAAATGCGATAGAGTTGTAGATCGAGAACGATCTAAATAATAATAATAATAATGGAAGTGGGGACACGAGTCAGAAATAATAAATGTTCATCTCTCTTTTTTCTATCTCTGTGAATTGCAAGACGAAATTGACTGACTATAATGAAATGTAATAATGTACGCACTGTAATGCAATGTGATGTCATAACGTAGCCATGGTATGGAACGTTACAGTCACTGTCCAGGTACAGTAATGTGTTACAGGAGACAGAACATTCACATTCATTCATACCTTCTGTATGTTTGTTAAAGGTCTGGATAAACTTTGGTAATATTAAATACAGAGTTAGACAAATGAACAAGCTACAAAAAGGAATGAAACAAACGTCATCCTAACGGTCGTAAAACGATGCATTTGTCATTTATGTTCAAAATGACAAACCTGGGCGTCGCAAATGTTTCATCAGCTGTTTCTAGATGTGTTCACGGAGGTCGCTGTAGAGTCACGTGATTAAAGTTCAGTCGAATCATTTGAAGAAGTGGTGGGACAATAACCAATGAGAACCCGTCTTCGACCGAGGAAACGCCCCTTATCAAGTTAGAGTGTCATCCCGTTGCTGTCAAAGGGTTTAGCAAGCTAGCCTGGGATGACATAAATAAAAGTGAGCTGTAACTGAGCACTTTGACAATACAATCTCGTCCTAGACTATCTTGTCGAAGATTCTGTGTGTATTCGGTAAGTCACTGAAGCTGTCGATTGAGTCTGTCACCTCTAAATTTCAGTCAAAACCCCAAAGTCCTTCTCGTAGCATTTAAGCTTTAGAACCCATTTGACGTGAGTAATGTCATGATCACTTCTAGTCCTGTCAAACAATGCCAAAGCAACAAAGGTTTGAACCGTTCTAGTCGTCGACCATCTGCGACATGCACATTTGTCTTAAAATAGATAGTTACACAAGAGGATTGTCAAGCTCTGACAACTTTTCGCCAGCTAGCAGTCGAGTTAGCACCTAGCTAAGCTAGGATACAAAACAAATCGCTACAGACCATTGTTTGACCCCATCCGATTGACTTCTCCTTATATAGAGTCTTATTTGTTGTTGGAATTTGCGATGAAATTCGTGGAAAGTAAAAGAATAAGTTTACCTGAATTGCACAACGATTAAAAGGAGTGTGTTATTCAGAAATACAGCATCTTAGATTAATTTAGGGGTACAAGTTCTGGGAGACAAGAACATTCAGTCAACATATTCCTCCCACTAAAATGTGACTCAATTACCCTTTCACATCACTGTCACAGCTTGGCAACACTTGGTATCGACAGTATTGACTCTGGAGAAAGTTGATGACTCTTTCTTTTCCATCACAGCAGCTGATGGCCAGGATGGCACATGTTGTGGGACCTTCTTAAAAAGGGGCTGCCGACTCGATCTTCTGTACGAGTAATGAACCTTAACCCCTTTTGGAGCATGTCTTCGAATACTAGCCGTAAGGTAAGTAAATCCAGCAAAACTTGAAGCATTGCAATCCTTGTGAAAATAGATATTGTTCTCTTGTGAAGTTGGGGTTTGCCTCCAGGGAAGCAATGCTGAGCACACTTTTTACTTCTTTCAATATTATTTGTGCCAGAGAGTCTGTTTTTAATAGTATTGAACAAAGTCACTTTCCTCCACCTCAGTCCATATTGTGCATCCTTCCTTGTGAAGCCTATCCTCTTCATTTCGTCCTTTATCACTTCAATGTTCCTCAGTGACTGTCTTCTCCCTTTTCTTGTTCCCTAAACTTCCATTTCAGACAACAGTCGCATGATAAAGGATATTTTCGCCCATGTTAGCACACTGTTATTAAAATATGAAACTGCCACCTTGCAAAATTCATTGTATGTCTTCGATTGATTCAGCAAGTGGACTCAAATGAGAACGATCAAGACGTGTTATGGTGAAGGAGGCACACGTGCTGTGGCAGCCCCTGACAGGAAATACCGAAAGCCTGGATAGAAATATTGCATTTTTGTCTAAAATATATGTTTCTTACAGGTTAGCTTGATTTTTCTATTTCGGTTTGCTTGGTCCTACATGAATTACAACCAGAGTCGCTATTTTGGAAACAGCCATAGGGTGTGAGATTGGGAAGCATGCAGTCATAGCTAGATTTAAGTATTTGACATACTTGTGAGCTCTGTTTACACTCAATACGCTGCAAACATACCAGGCATACTTGAAATAATTGTACTCAATATGCTGGCTTCTACTGTCATGGCTGTGCAAGAACATTTTCTTTTACTGCTTGCTCTTCTCTAGACAAGCTGTTGACAAGCCACGTGGTCACCACCCATGGCCATTTGTTAACCCCTTTAGCACCATTGACAGGCAACTTAGCTGCATTTAAACATGCATATGTGCACGTTTATATATGACTTCATACATGAACCACGATGTAGCTCCGATTTGACATAATCATATGGCGGACACCTCTGACTTTAGTCTAACATTTGTGTCCACGTTTCTGTCATAGTCGTGACAATATAGTCTTTGTGCGTCCCTAAAAAAGATATACATGAAGTTACAATTTTCATAAAGCAGCCACATCTTGGGAAATAACTACATGCATTAATACTGTAAAATAAAGACGTTAGAAAAATACATATTTCTGGTAAATGTAAAAAAGAAGTAGACAAATTCTAAAAATAGAAAAGTATTTGAGCGCCAAACTATGCCAAGCTTCAGTCTACTGGCAACATTTTCTGCTAATTTTCAAGAATCATGAACAAAAAAAAAATATCCAAATGGTGATACAGATCCAAAATTGAATTATTTATTCCTTGTCCTATTTCACATTTTCCCTGGAAATTGCATCCAAATCCAGACAGGCAAACCAAGTTTGTCAAACATCCTTGGTGGAGAAAAATATAACAACAATATGTCCAAGGAAGTGCAGTGATGGCTACATTGAGTTTGAAAACCGCCCCCTGGTCGAGGAGACGATGGTGGTTGTAGCTGTGTCGTAATTGTTGCTTGAGCTATGAGGGAGCGCATCACCAGTGGCACAGATAACATCTGTAAAAGTTATGAAATTCATCACTGACATTCTAATTAGGCCTGCAACTAACAACTATTTTTATCGTTGACTAGTCACAGACTATCGTAATGATTTGTCAACGCTGTGAATAGTAATAAAAAAAAACCCATAATGTTAGTGTTGTATACCCCTGTACAATGTTGAATGTTGTTTGGAACAACATATTTAAATTTGAATTGCTCAGAGTGTGGTGTGAAAGACGTGTCCTCCAGTGAAATGATCACAACATTTTGAATCATGATGGTCTTGTAGCCTCAGCTATTTTTCCTCTGACTGACGACTGTGCAGAGCGATGACGTTATGATCAGTGGAGTAATGAACCCACCTGCATAACTATTTTCATAGTTGACTACCTGTTGCAGCTCTAATCCTAATATGCAAAAATTAGGTGTGTGAATCAACTCCCATCACAAACATTGGGTCAAATTGTTTTGCAGTATGCTTTCATCTCTAGCCATTTTCAAGCTACTCCTTTTGAAATAGTGATGTTAAAGTAGAATATTTCATTGAAAAAAAATGTAAATGAGTCAGTGATTGTTAGTACTCACAGACTTCTTCCTTGAATAGGAGCAGAATAAATGTGTTTTGTGAACGGATTATTTTGTATTCCCAATATAGCAGAGATCTGACTTCGAGGACCAGACTGGACATGGAGAGCAAAGGTCCAGCCCCGCCCGGCTTCCCTTCGGAAAGAAGCAGCTTCCAGCGATTCCCAAGAATGCGACTCCCATCACAAAGCCAAGTGCGATGGGCGCTCCCATCCAGTCGACCAAAGACGCACACGCATCATACGGTCCCTTTTATCTGGAGTACTCATTACTAGCGGAGTTGTGAGTAGAAATCTTTTTTCCTATATGTATATTTGTAAATATTATTTACGAGTCTATTATCATATTGATCTGTATTGTTAAAAATGTTTTATTTGAATGCAGTAGAGAATATTTGACATGAACAAGTGTCACTATGCTCTGTTTCATCAACAGCATACACAAGACATCACACACACTCAATCACACAACAGTCATGATGTGACATTCTTCCACATTGTCCTGGATGCTTTGAAAATTCAAATTGCATACTGTATTTGCTGTCCTCTTTTATGTGCTAAATAAATCGCAGCATTTCATCCTTGCTACTTAAAAGTCTTGTCATGTCACCTTCCCCAGCACTCTTGTGATCAAGCAGAAGCTCCCGGGAATATACGTCCAGCCATCCTACAAGTCTGCATTGAGTAAGTTAAATGAGTTGTGATTATCGTCTTGCCTATTCTTTGAAATGTTTACTCTTTTAAGGTTGGTTAAATGTTATTTTAGGGCTGTCGGTAGATTGTGCAACCGAAAACGCATGACGTTACACATTTATCGCATGTTCATCTTTAACTCTGAGTGTGAATAGAGAGCTCGCTTTTTCTGGCACCGCACATCAGCTCACATGTCAGCGATGGCCCAATTCAGCCAAACAACACGTTCCAATTCAAAATCCCAGAAACAAAGCCATGTGCACATATTGCTGGATTGCACGGTCCATTCACTGCTGCTCGGAACCGACATCTGCTGAGGTGTGCGAGTGTTTCATCCCTTGGATTAAAACACAAATTAACATTTTTTTTAATTAATAAAATACTCGCTGTGATATGACTACTTTACTTTGATGTCATTATTCACTGCCTTTTATTTGAAACAGATTTCATTGTCCGCTTCTATTTTCATTTGCACAAAAATGAAATGAATGGTTGTTCTGTGCTCATTTTTTCCATTCTTGCATGATCACAAGTAATATTCAGTGTTTTAAATTTGTAATCATGCTTTTTACAGGTGTTTTCCATCAACTGCACCAATTATTTTTAACTGTAGTTCACAGTAGTAATTTCAACAAGAGTTGCTTCGTGAATGAAGGGTAGTTCAGCCGAAAATGCGACATGGAAATGAGTGTTCTGTGCACCAAAATGTGTAAACTGAATAAGTGGCAGTGAGGAGATAGTCCTCAATGCTGTGGAATAATTTCCTTGGTGTAAGATCTGTCTAGTGTTTGCTGCACAGTTGCTTAAGTGGAACATTTTTCTTTCTTCTTTCCAGTGTGGTTTGGTGTCATATTCATCAGACATGGCTTGTACCAGGATGGAGTCTTCAAATTCACTGTGTATATTCCTGATAACTATCCTGATGGAGAGTGTCCTGTGAGTCGCCATATTTTTTGTCTTCAAGTTGCACGAGCGGATTACAGTCATGGCTGCCTACTGTCAAGTCTATGCCTGTGTTTTTATCTAAATGTACCATTAGCAGGATGAATAAGGGTCTGGCTTAGTAGATCAAGAATCTATTCAGTTGGAGGTGTTCACTAAACCCAAAACTGAAGTGGTAGAAGTACAGGTCAAAGTGTAGCTTGAAGATTTCGCTGGATTCATCACCATAGTAGGACCTTGTTGTTCCTAGCCATAAACATTGTCCAGTGAAGGGATTTATCTACTTTGTCCTCTTTCTAGAAATTAGTCTTTGATATTCCGGTCTTCCATCCACTTGTCGATCCTGTGTCCGGGGAGCTTGACTTGAAAAGAGCCTTCACCAAATGGAGGTGTGTTCCACGGCATTGTATCAGTGCTTGATGATGCCATGATTCCATGACACTTTGTTTTTCCCCTTTTTTTTTTTTTTTAGACGAAACCACAACCACATCTGGCAGGTCCTCATGTACGCACGCACTGTTTTCTATAAGATCAACACCACAGAACCACTAAACCCTGAAGCTGCAGTGCTGTGAGTCTTCCACTCTTTTAGTGAATCGTTTAAGACACTGGACACACATTCCTCATTGTGCCTGTGTTCTGCCTTCACCTGAGAAGTGTTGCCCTCTCATCCCCAAAGTGATCTTGCTGTGTTCCACTCCCTCTTCGTTCATGGGCACATTCTTTCCCTCCAAATTCTTCTCTTTTCCATCGTTCTTTTGTTAACAGCCATTGGTCAATTTCAATATATGGACATATATTAGTGGTGGTACTTTAACAAGGTAATTACGATTACTTAATTACAACATTATTATGATTAATTCCAACAAAAAAAATAGTGTTATAAAATTGAAATTCTTATGCAAATATTTTCAAGACATTAAAAGACCTTGCGTTTAAATAAGGTGATATCAAAACTTGAACATAGCCACCATTGTGATTTATTGTGCTATTGTCAAACTGATGCAAAATAAACAATATTTTGTTTAAATGTATGTATGGGTCCATCATTTGATTCAGTAATATGCCAAAATTCTCTCATTAACTACTTAATTTTTTTTTTAATCTAATCCCACCCCTAACATATATATAAATAAATATATGAATGAATAAAGCTTTTCTTTCTCTCCTCAGGTATGACAAGGATGTGCAGTTGTTCAAAAGCAAAGTGGTGGACAGTGTGAAGCTATGCAACAGTCATCTTTTTGACCAGCCCAAAATAGATGACCCCTACGCAATATGGTAGGTGAAATGTTTCTATACCAGGCAAGTGTTTGTCATCTTCCATGCAGGCGCTTGAGATCCATTTCCATAAAGGTTTGCTTGCTGAAGTATTGCTCTCTCTTCGGATTGGTTGTTCGTTAATCTCTGTGTGAGTTGGCTTACTACCAACATACAGCATACAGTAAATATACGTAGAGGACAGAATATACTTAGACAGTCTGTCTGTTATTAATGGCCCTCAGGCGCAAATATACCACTCACCTCATTCTAGTCTCTGTGGCTCACTGCTACATTCGAAGCTCTGGCTCATACACAACCAGTCCCCTGTCTTGGAACGCACTTTTAAGCAACATGGTTCACCCTTTTAGCACCATTGTTGTAAAATATGACAGGCAACATCTCTGAATTTAAATAAACCAGGTCATAAATACAGAGCCTGATGCAGTTGCTACTTTACATGAGCACATGGTCGACCCTGTAACTTAATTCTAAGCAAAATTAGTGAGCACAAACCTATCCAGTGGTCAAGCAGAGGGAGGCTGTAGTTGCATATTAGGACCATGACAGAGCAAGAGGACAATTTCACTGACTCAGCGATGTAGTGACAGCATGTCCGTTTGGCGCCTGAAGGGTTGAGACTTTTATTCTGATATTTCAAATCATGAATTTGAGTCTGTTTATGTTGCTTACCTAAGATATAAAATATTTGTCAAATGGCATGTTTAAAACTGTCTCCTCCAATTCTACGTTGTCATTACAGTTTCTCTCCATGGAATCCAGCTGTACACGAAGAAGCAAAGGAACGCATGTTTACATACAAAGTAAGCAGTTTGTTTGTGTAGTATGTTCTTAAATTGGAACAGTATGAGGCTGGATAGTTGTTCAAGCCTCAAAATACTAAGATGAGCATGAAGGCGTCATACACAGAACACTCATATGATGGTGACCGTGTTTATATCATTTTCTTTGTCATCATCTCTCTGATCTTCTGCTTAACATATCTGATTCACTGCTTCATCAGACACCTGTGAGAAGGAAAACCAGGAAAATTCATCATCTTGATTCGAGGGGACCAATTGACCCAGATAGCACGTTTCAGGCCGATGTTCACAAAGTGCTTTACCAACAGTTAACACTAACAAGAACATAGAACAGAAAAAGATGAAGGTGCCACTTTCCTTATGTGTAAACTTCCTTACATTGTGATTCAGCAGTTTGTGTCTCTCTCTTAAATGTTGTACTGTTCACCACGAAATCTTGCGTTCAGCCATGACGGAATGAAGTATGAAGAATGGAAGTCGTGCAGTTACATCATTCTAATGACAGCTAGAAATCCATACGCCACGATTGATTTGATAACATTGATTCAATGAAGAGGGTAGGATGGGAAAATATCAACTAGTCACATTGTGCTGCTTTTAATGGAACACCTCACTGCAGCACCCTGTTTTTTTTTTTATTTTGTCCCCATAAATGTTTTGTTGTATGGCAGCATCTTTAGTTACACATTTTAAAGGACATGCTGTAAGAACATCTGGTCAGTTCCCGGAGTGCTGTGCTTTCTCTCCACGTTTGAGATGCGATGACCTCTTTCCTAACAAATCCTTGTCTTTGCTTGCAGAGACGACCTGATGATCCTCAGAAGGGAACGCAGGTGTCAGGGCTGTCTTGGGTGAAGCCGGGAACAACACAGCCGTTCAGCAAAGACGACTCGTCTCCCCAGAGCTGAACTTGTACTGTCACTGCAGCATCCACTAGAGGGACTCGCTTCATCAGCCAAGCATCTGACTAGTCTCAGCCGATGAGATGAGAATCTGTTGGGAGGACCTCGAAATGTATGTTATTGCTCAGCTTTAAAGGCTTTGTAGCTATCTCAAGCCGGCTGTCGTGTAAGCTAGCAAAGCTTTTGTATCATATGTAAATCAAAGATGACAAATGGATGTCTATATTTTAGGCTGTGGTGCAATCAAAACAGCTTCCTCATTTCGATTCTGGGATCCATGCACATGTTAGATCAGTTGATTTTTATACCAAAATGAGCTTATCTGCTCCCTGCTGAACCTGGGCTCAGGACTGTTGATGTCTCAGACTTGGAATGTTATCGGTCACTTCTGTGTCAGCTCGTTCCAAACTCCACCTGTTCCGGTTAGGTTAACTACGTTGTTCATTCTAATCTGTTTATTAGGCCGATGTTTCTTTATATTCTCCTGTGACTTACAGATAATATATAAATACACAGGTTTGGTTTTATTTTGTTATTTTTTAAGATTGATTTTATAGTCTTGTTGGAATTCTTAAAGGTTTGATGTGTAAATAGTGGATGCTGTTCTGAGGTGAGCGTCCGACATTTGTGTTCAATCATAGATTTACGGTTTTAATTCATCATACTGTTCATCATGTCCTGCACACATCCCCTTTAATGCTGAGATGTATTTTTATAAGTCTGGGGCTAATCACTCGGCACCACGAAGTCCACGCTGGTGTCTTCATATTGGGTTCATGTGATTCACTTCACCTGCAATTGGTCCTTTTTTTGTAATTTGGTTTTAATGGTTTTGTTGGAGATCCATTCGGTTTGTGGCTAAAATGACTGCAAAGATGAAAAATCTCAAAATGCTTCTTTGGTGAACAATAAAGTTGCGAAAGTAATGGACTGATTCATTCTGTTGCCGCTGAAATTGTAAGTCATTCTAAGATAAGATGGAAGTTGATGGGCAAGGCATTGTTTTGCAGCAGAGCGGAAGGTGGGTGAAAAGATTTTCTGTGGAATGTCTTACGAATCAACAGTGAGAACCCGGTTGGAAGCAAGATTGCAGTCCTCCTCCTTAGGATGTTATCCAACTCCCTGTGAAGCCACTGATTTTCTTGACATTGTTGAATCCTCGGTCAAGTTAGCACAGTAACTCAGAGTGATGCAGGGAGGAAATGATTCTGTTGGTTGGAATGTCCGAGTAGGCACTCGGTTTACCCACCTTCGAGGACTGGCTTGCCCACCCCTGAGTGAGTAGTTCAAGCCCACACATTTTACAACTGGCAGTGCCATCTGGAGGCCTCTGACAATCCGGACACTGTTCCATGAAAGCTTATGAACCCATCACTAACTGCCCCACACCGCACATCACCACCATTACACATATTTTGACATGTCCATGATAAATAGTCATCACTGTTTTGAGTGTGCCGGGGGAGCTTCAGCAGGCCACCTATAAAATGAAAATCAGACTTGGGAGCAAACGGCTTCCTGTTCATTCCAAACTGCTTGTGTGGCGCTGGGAAAAGTGCCACCTCAGCATAGCAGCGGAGCCCATCACAGACACGCAGTGGTCACATGGGACCCTGGAATCTGTTGCCTGAGGGGCACTTTCCTGCCACTTTTGTGTTTAACTCTGCATCAATTCAAGAGCTCTTCTTCTGTTTCCAATAATTCCCAACAGCTATTTTGTTAACACTGCCTTTAAGAGGTACTCTTGAACAGGACACCGATGTTCTGTCGATGTAATTTTCTGAGGTGACCCACTGACACTTGACCCCTTTGACCCCTGAGACCGGAGACACGCCGGAGACCGCAGGCACGACCGAGAGCACGCTACGCGGAAGTGACATAACGCATGACCCTTCAAAGACGACTTGACCTGTGAGAAGAGCGAAATGCTGATTGGCCACTAGGTGTCAGCACTGACCGCCTCCATGTCAGGCGCCGCTGTCACAGAGGAGCCACTTCAGTCCATGTGCCAAAGTAAGACCTGATCTGATTGGCTCCGGCTCGTGCGCGGCCATCTTATGGTCCGTGTCAACACGAGGCTGTGACAAATGAGTCGTTAAAGCCACACTTCTCGCTCCTGCGGCGGCCGGGTGCTTCGTCATGGCCGGCAACTGGAAACGATGCCTCCGGTCTTGAATGGAAGATTGATTTCAGGCGTCAAATGAGAAACTCGGCCGCCCAATCAGAGAGGAGGTGACTAATATGCAAATGAGGTGTTATCACTGTGACGTCAGCAGCAGCGTTCGAGCCGCTGAGCTCAGGTCGTCAGCAGGAGTACAACTAACAACAAGTTCGCCTAAAACACTCTGAAGGAAAGTGCGCGGTCGCTCGCCTGGGTTCCGGTAAGATGTGGCCTTGATTTCCATGTGATTTCCCAAGTGTTGTGTGCGTGTTTGGCTGCCTTTCATTCAGACGGGGAGCTGTCAAACGTGGTGACAGTCGCCTCAGCTGCCTGCTGACACACCGACCATCTTCCTGACTTGTCAAACTTGTCCTTATCAGTTGGACCGGAGTTCCTGCGAGACTTTGAGTGCGTGCACTTGCCACCGTCTCTCGTCGCACCAGTCCTTAAAGTCTGTGGTTCGGGTCCTGAACAGACAGCGACCGACCTTATTGAGATGATAGGAAAAATGGAAGTGGGCGCGAAAAGGCGAGAATTGTCACGGACACCATCAGTGTCGACCTTTCTGTCCATCTCCGCCCTCCACCTCCTCCTCCTCCTCCTCCTCCTCCTCCTCCTCCTGCTCTTCATCAGGGAGGAAGCGTCACGACACCTTTCCCACCTTGTGGTCCATCAAAGTGGATGAGACGCCACTCGATTTTGACGTCTCTCCGGAGCGTTTCACTCTCGCGGCAGGTCGTTGTGTTATTGAGGAGCAACACATGGCTGCCCCTCCGATCTTTGGGGAGGTGAAGCCATTGCTGGGTGAGGATGAGGAGGATGACTTCAGAGTCTGGGTCCAGTGTGGACACAGGTGTTAACCAGGCAGCTCGACTGAACCGGTGCATAGTCTGACCAACTTTGATATTAACACTTGCAAACAGCACTGCTTTGACTTCAGCAAAGTCACAACAATCGATTGCCATGTGTCTATGAAATGGTTTTATTGACGACAAAACTTCAGTTTTTGTTGGTCTGCAGTGTGTCGGCAGTGAAGCATCAATGCTACCAGTGTTCCTTTGATGGCGATTGAGACTTAAACCTAGGTTTACTTGACAAACACTGTTTAGTTTGAGATTGACGTTTTCTTTATATAGCCCAGCTGAGCCGTTATTCCCCTTAAATCATGTGATCCGCCCAACCATCCCCTCTCTCTTCCCAACCTGTGGCCAGGTTGCTGGGGCAGAAGCTGAATTTGAGACGCCCAGAGTGAGCTTTCCCTCTCCTGAGATAAGAGAGACACATTCCCTGGTCAACCATTATGTCCTCCCTGGCAGCATACTCCTGCTCAATCGCCACACCCGACTCCTCATTTTTGCCACCCTTGGATGGCGAAGCTCCTCGTGTTTTTAAGGGAGAAAACCCATTTTGGCCACATGTTTTCAAGACTGTCTTGGTTACTAACTAAAAATCGTATAAAGAGACCCAATACATTTTCCCAAAAGTGGTTACCGCAGACAAGTCGACCTCCTTACACCTATTTTTATCGTCACACCTTTTCTCTGCATGTCCTCCTTGACTGCATCTGTGCACGTCAGTGGTTGTGTTCCTCTCTTTAAGAATAGCTGACTGTCGAATTAGCTATTTAGCTGTTGACACATTATATGCCTGGGACCTGAATGGACCTGTTCCGTGCTCTGGATGGGGAACATATACAGGACACTGGTCATGGATGTGTCAACAGTCAAGCTTCCGTTGCTTTAAATTCCAGAGAAGCTCCAGATTAAAAGGTGCCAGAATACACATTGCGCTGCAGTTTGGAGGCACATGAAGCTGTTGACTAGTCAGGGTGCTCATGTTGACCCCTGTTCTCTGCTGGAACTTCCAGAAATAGACATTAGAACTTGCCTGGTCTGTTGAAGTTTAACTCCGTGTCAAAACACAGCAGAACACTGACTGTGTCCGCAACACGACAAGTGTTTTCAATATTTTGTGAGTGATCAGAACTCCCCATTTACCTTGACTACCCAAAAACAGTTTAAGGTTGTACATCCTCTGGAGCAGTGTTAAAAATATGTTTAAACTACGATCGTGAATCAAACTCCTCCAGTCACTCTGCACTTTATTTTGGTGCAGGCTGTCATGCGCAGCGGCGCTGTAGGCCATGGAGGCCTCACCATAGTCTTCAATGTAGGGGAATTGGGAAACACGTGTGCAGATACATTTATCTTGAGATGTAAGTTATCGCTAGGGGTGGGCGACATGATTATATTCGCTCATGTACGATTTGGACAGTGTTCCTTGTCTGCAGTGCTAACGGCTAACACCACGGCTCACTTGAAGCTTTATTGACACTTGTGGCCTATCAATGTCAACCAAAATTGTTATTACTGTTGTGAAGGAGTCAGAGTGAATTGATCTTATGGAAATATCTGTTAACTCGACAAAACTAGAATCATATGTTGCAAAAGAAAGTTTGTAGGGCACCAGTCTGTGATAGGAATGGTAGTATGTTCTAAAGCTGCTGCACCGTTCATCATCTGGTTCAATAACCAGACATTGCAGTTATATTCTGTTCAAAACAGTATAGTTTGCATTTTCATTTGACCCTTTAAAATATAAAAAAAAAACTATAGAATGTTTTGATGCACTTAAATTCTGCTAAAATGACTGTTGATGAAAACAAATCGTCATATCTTCAGGGATATTATTGTCACTTCCATGTTTATAGAAAGCAATCTTTCATGTTGCAAGACTGCTCTTTACCAGAGTGTTTTTGTTTCCCTTTGTTGTATTTAGGTCCTTTGCACTTGTTGGCAAAATCTGTGCTTTTTCCTAAATGATCTGTTTTTTTTCCCACTTTAGGACTGTTTTACATGCCAAAGTGTGTATGCAAACTAATCTCAAATATACATGTAAAATCGTGATAAAATCAGCATCGGGATTTCATTATTTAAAAAAAAAAAGTGATACGATATTTTTGCCATATCGCCTGTTCCAAAAAGGTTCCTGATAATCCACAATGTTTCAGTGAATAGCAGCACGTGCCAGTGATGTATGACAGATACATACACCCAAAACTCTGAATCACTAGAAACTGTGTGAAGGCCTAGTCTGCTCTCTAATCCTTTATTAAGACTTAAATGATCCTGAACAATAAAGAATGTCAATGTTGGCGGACATTTGTGATAGGGAACGGACTGAATGATTCATATAACGTTCATATTCATTCACTGTCTGCAAGACGTAGCCAACAAATTGTAAAAATGTATGAGTAACCATGATGACATCAACTTGAGCTGCTATGTTACTCACCATTTTTTGGTGCATCAAGTAGGAATGAGCGATAACTTGTCGTACTCAAATTACTGTGAAAACAGTCCCCTAAATGACAACTTAAGATCTGCCGCTAATTTCGATAAGCAAGCGCGGCGTACTTGCAAGTTATGTGCTCACTTCGCTTACATGACTATGTTGAGACCATGACAGCATGGCACATTGCCTCCAGTGTCTCAACACAGCAGCGTGGAGAGTCTGGAGGACCCGAGGTCACAATCATAGTGCAAAACATATACTCTTAAAATGCTCTCAATAATGACATTAGTAATTACTGAGGCTCTGAGTCAGCTGTGCTTTGGTTAGATCTAGTGATCCAAATACGTTTTCTGACGTGGTTGAACAGATGTCGATCTTACTGTATATATTAACGCTACACTTCGGCCACGAAGCTAACATCTCACAGCACTCTCTGTCTGACACATCCACAACATAACCACAAAATAATACTGGCAAAACACAATCTAAAGATAACAAACGAAACAGGGTTCTCAAAGAGATGTGAAACATTGCCCATCTCTAATTCACCTATTTACAAGCATAATGTTGTTTATAATGGAGACACGCTCCACAGTCCAACATGAGTTTGTCTGTACGTTGCATAAACAACTGCTGCCAATATGCTTTATTTTAGCTGTTGTTTACAATTGCACGGTAATCCATCTTGTATACAGGCACGGTTGTTTACAGAAATCAGTATCCAGTGTTAAGGTTAGAGTTTGTTTTTAAGATGAGGAAAACAAATTGATTAAAATCAGAAATCATTTTTTTTGCTACAAACAAAGGCCATATTGCCTAGTTCTTGGGTTTATATATATATATATACAGTATATGATAATAGTCACAAATTGCCGGAGATCCAGAATGAGGCCCACCAAACTGAAAAAGAAGTTCAGACAAAGCCGTTTTCAAAAGCAGTAGCAGGAGAGTATGAACGCAATCTTAGAATGAAGGCTGAGCTGCAAAACATGAAAAAATGGACGCCCTGTTTTTTTTCTCAGCAGGACTCCTTAAATGTCAGATTATTAGTGCCTGTATAAGGCCGTACTGATAGGGTCATCACACCAAATTCCGCCCAGTAATTTCGCTGAATATGATTGAAATTCACTGATTCTCGACCCTCCTGCAGCTGTAGCTTGGCTGCCATATTTGTTTACCGGCATAATCACGTGGTTATCTGCATCTTGTGAGTTGCCACACTTGCGGCGCGGAAGCAATGTGATTGATGGGATGTCTGACGCTAATGACAGGAGGAAACCGCAGATAAACTAAAGCTAACTCATAGCTTTTTAATCAGAGGACTCCATATATATATATATATATATATATATATATATATATATATATATATATATATATATAAAACAGCTGCTCAGGAGACTCCTGCATCTGAAAGTGTTCATCTCTGTTTACAATTATTTGACTCAGATGTTTGTTTTTATAAAATTGCATTTTTGTACAAGAGATGTTTACAAATGTTTACAGTTTGTTTTTTTACAAAGCAAGTGGCTAAGTCAGTCATTGACATGGTGTGTTGGGAGGTGAATGGGCTGGGGGCGGGGCTTTGAATTCCCTGTTTCAAAATCCTAGCTAAAACCATGAAGAAAGGAAGACATTTGAAAGCAAAGACAAAATGAAGATGGCTACATTGGGCAAGGAAGTTCTAAGTTTACAAAAGGAAAGTGCCATAATCAGTGAGTCGGTTAAAAACCAACCAACAAACAAACAACAACATTAGGAAAGTGCCACATTCAAGGAGGAAATTAATAAAAGGGAAAACATCAGTTCACCATAGGTCTTTCTCAAGGGTGAGGTGCAAGAACAGGAACTAGAAATCAACAACTTAGCTTTTCCATTGACAAACATCAATAATGTGAAAATAATTGACCATATGACGAAATCCTTGTTAAAGCCAGAAAACATGGAAGCTTACAGTATTAGGTTTTATGGAGAACCTAATCATGGACAGGGAAGGTGGGGTGCAAAGAGAAATGTATTATATAGACTCGGTGGGCTAATCTGCTGAGAGTGCAAAGGATTTTTTATGAAATTCAAGATTCTCAAGCCTGAACGACAGGCAAGAAGTGCCGCTGTAAATAAGCAGACCTGGATCACATTCAACCTTGCTCATCTGTTAAAAGTCTATAGAGAGAGTGGCAGTGAGAAAGAGATTCTTCGGAGTAAAGGTAAATACCGCAACCAGAAACCTACCAAACCCGAAGAGACCTGTCCACTGGCCCATAATCACTTTATCAACAACAAAATATGTCGTGAAAAAAAGCACTTGTGATTCACCAAGAGATGACGGTTTCCGCTAGGATTTTTTGAAACAATAAAGAAAAGCTAGTTGTTAATCATGAGAAGTAGACTTCTCTGTAGTCTGCAGTCATGTCCATGGCTTGAATTCCGTGAGCAACGAACTTCAGTCATTGAGGTTTCCTATGGGACTTTTCCATGAAAAACACACAGAAAACATTGCTGTGTTATCTGTGTGTTCTGATGTCCTGATCATGTGAGATCATTTTTCTTAAAGCGTGGTGGCCCTCGTTTAAGCCGTGGTGTTGCACCACGCTTGTTTATATGTGGCGGAATCCTTACTATGTCTGGTTATAGAAAGTACATTTAAAGAGGGCAGACATAATGAGGTGTATCATTCACTCTGAAACTACATTGAAGTGGAGGAGTTGCTGTTTGATTGAAATAAACTTCTTCCTGTTCCCTAACAAACCTTTTTTTGTTATCTATCTTGCTTGCTCGCGGATGCATCACTCTATCAGGGGAGAGCCAGATAACTGAAAATCTCTTCTGGCTGCTTGTATCTTTTTTATGCCAGCACCATAATTGCTAGGTTCTAAGTTCACCGTTATTGCTGGTTTTATTACGACTAGGTAGTAAACCAGCTCTTGCCAGTTTGATGATTTTACTGGACTGGATACTTTACATTTGAGCTGACTGACTTGTGGTTCATGGTAAAGTCACCTAAAGAAATTCCACACTCCACAATTCCTTTGACCACCTATACCTCACCATTGTTGTGAAAGGTAAAGATTTTGAAAAATACTTACACCATACTTGAAACCTGTGAATTTGTTGGCGATGCATCGGTCGATTCCTTTTTATTGGAAACCGATCCCATCTGATGATCGACCCATCTAACACAGTCATCCACTGCATGCTCCAGTGAACATTTTGTAGCGACGCAGGAACCAGGTTTTGATGTCGGAACAAGTCCTTTATCAAAGCATAGACGGACGTGCAGCTGACCAACAAAGCATAGACGGACGTGCAGCTGACCAAAACACACAAGCGGTACAATTGCACATGATCACACAAAAAACCAGACACACCACACCCCCCCAGTGTTCCACGACCATAGGAAGCGCACGTGTCACTCTGTTACAATATTGTGCAGTGTGGAGTTAGTTCACAGTTGCGGAGGGCCGCAACATGTAAGACATGCAAAGCCATAATAAGCTGTGGAGGGACGTTGCCACCCTGCTGACCATGCAGCGTTTGAAGCTGTTCAAGCTAAAGCTAATGTAAAGACATCTATATAATAGGTGGTTAATATTGACTAGATGAACAACACTGGCAGAGATTTTGACATTGATACACTGAGTTAGAAGATTGGTGGCTGACCAGCTGTTGAAAGGAGAATTTACTGGAACAGTATCTGGCCTTGATATTTATGACTGGTTCCATGTGTGGTGGACACGGGTATCAGACTGGGGAAGGAAACGGCTGTCACTTGACAAGTAGCCATAGAAGTTGGTGGATGGGAGGTCCAGCAACTGTTTGGAGAAATATTATTTCATTAATCCAAGTTTACTACATACTTGCGCGGTTGAGTCTCCACACATGGGAATAGTAGTTTTCCTCGCAGAACATGAGTGGAGTAACTTCTAATCTTCTAATTGTAATGTATTAATCCGTTCAAAGATGTTTTATTTGCTAAAACAGTGTAATCACATTATTTTATATTGACTGTGCTGGATCTACAGTCCAAAAAATAAATAGAATCATGAAATTGCCCCTAGTTGTGCGTGTGAATGGTGTGTGTGCCCTGCGATGGACTGGCGACCTGTCCAGGGTGTATAGGCTCCAGCACTACCCACAACCCTGAACAGAACTAAGCGCTGGTTAACTGACTTTGTATGTATGTCTAATTATGTGTCGAATTAACCTGGTAAGCAAATCTTTGGACTGTGGAAGGAAACCGGAGTACCCGGAGAAAACCCACGCAGGCACAGGGAGAACATACAAACTCCATCGAGAAAGGTCCAGAGATTGGACCCTGAACTTTCTTCCTGCCATTGTACCACCGTGAATCCAGCATTGAGTCCTTGACATATTTTGATATAGTTAGTGATAAAAAAAAAATAAATTTGACATTTGAACTTGCGTTTTTGATCAGCAGCTCTGTTGACCAGGAGACACACTGTTCTGTACAGTTTGGCTGTGACAAAGTCATAAACCAAGTAACTTAGCTCTGTCCCAGACTCGCCTCATCCCTGTCCCAGCTCCAGCCCACAACAGGACATCAAACCCTGGAGTGAGCGCTCCAGCCTCGGAGGTGTGGAGAGTGAGCACCTCCCCTGTGACACTCTACCACGGTCCAGTGCGGAGACAGGAAAGGTTTTACACCTCAGTATGAAGAAGAAACAGTCAGTAAATGTAGCTAACGGGACACGTCTGCATACAGAGGCTGCGTTATACACAATAACAAAGCGCGTTATGTGTCCGCTGATCGGTCCCCGCCCACATTATGTTTTTTTCCGGCTTTTTTCTGGGGCGTTCAAGTTCTGGATTTTCGTTCGAAATCAGAAGGGAAAAAATATCTCAAAGTTTTTGTTCGAACTCCAATTTGTTCGAAGTCTGGGACGTTCGAAAACCGAGTCATTGTCACAGAAAAAAAATTGCAATATGTTTGAGAACCACTGGAGTGAAGGCATCAGCTCTCAGCCCATTCTTGTTTGCTATTGTCAAGTGAAAATGAGGGAGGAGAGGAAGTTAATTTAAATGAGTGTTCAGAACCAGTCGTACAGAGTGATGGGTTGAGATTTTAAAGCGGTGAAAAGGGGAGGACAGGTAGGATTGAATGGGTGGAGACAACTGCGAGGTGTGATCTGTGACAGAAGAGCCGCTGCTGGAGTGAAAGACAAACTGTATAAGACAGTAGTGAGAACTGACACGATATAATGCAGACTTAGCCATCCCGTGGCTCCTGAGCCTACAAATTTGAAAAAAGTGTGGCTTTTAGCCTGGGACTGGTTGGCCACCCTGATATAGGGTTGAGAGTCACTAGCTATAAAACAAGAAGCAGAGTTTGAGTCAGAGTTCAAGACATTTGGGATTTCAGTGAGGGTGACTAGATAGGACAAGTATTTCCTCAAAACTCTTTTTCTCCCGCGTTATACACTTTAGACATAATGTTTATCTCAATGTTGTTGTGAAATGTACTTTGTTTTGCTGTAACTTTTTAAAAGAATTGGATTTTGTCTTATCCAGCTTAGAGGCCCCTCATACAATTGAACTTGAAATGAGCTTAGATGAAGAAGAAACGGTTAGCTTGCAAAAGGATTAAATGTGTTTTATCGTTCCACTTCACACTCCTCAACTGTCTGTTTTGTTCCGGAGGGCAGCCAGTCAGTATAATGACTGACCTGAGTAAGCTTCAATCATCTTCCTGTCGGTCTGTGGTTGTAGTGCACACACCCACGAAGGGCCTCCTCTTCCTCCTCTCCTAGTTGCTGAAACTCTATCAGCTGTCTACACCTCCCCACACGCAATCGTGTCAGAGCAGTCAGTTGAAGGGCTAGAGGGGTTAAGGTGCGTTTCGCATGTGACGAAAGGGAGGGGGTACAGGATGAAGCACCTGCTGGTTGCTGGCAGTTGGTTTCCACCAGCTGCTTTGCTGTACACATCAAAGACCGTCCTGGATTTCATTAACATTGCCATTACCTGTGATTTTGAAGTGTCTGCATGGACACTTGAGCGATTTTTAAACTGTTTCACTTGTGCTTCCTCTATTTCACTGTAAATCTATAGATAGTTTTGTGTAAAACACTGTCAAAATCGAAGTCCAGTGAGTAGCACCATGTAAGTGATAAGGTCCTTAACAAGCCCAAGTAGTCCTTTCTGCTGTTATCAAATACATACTGGCTACAGTAAGTGTGTCATAGGTGTAGGTACTGTGGATTCACTGAAAAGACTGTAACCACTGAAACAATACGACCGAAACCGGATGTGAGGGTGATGACCCGAACACAAGCGTGGTCAATGTGCGATCCCCTGGATACAACCAGCATGTCCTCTGTGATGAGGTGTTTCTGAGAAATGCTGACCAATAGTGGGATGTAAGATGCTTCTCTCTTCATTGCACTTATTACATGCTGGGAATCCTTTGCAGAAGCGGGTCGTGGCTGCATATAGCGGATGGTGAGCTCCTGCAGCACTGATGTGTAGGGATGCACCAATCCGACTTTTATGGTCCCAACACTGGTACCTGGGCTTTTTGTTATCAACCAATCCGACATCTGATCTGATGATTTATGACCTCCTCTGTCTCTGCTGTGAGAGAAGCGCAATGTTTAAAGAAAACATTGCCATCGTTGACATGACATCCATAGATTCAGAGACTCGCAAT